>NW_027490162.1:818830-1190131 GCF_050948175.1 Xylocopa sonorina
CTATTGCTACGATACCTAGACATCGGCAGACGCTGTTTCCTAGCAAGGAAGTGTCGCATTTACATTCATTTGAAGTGTAAACGAGGAGTACATAACACTTCGCAATGAATAATATATCTTATCATGAAACATAGAAATGAGATGCAATATCTCGTTTTAAGAAGCATTTGAACTCTACTGCTACGATACCTAGACATCTGCAAACACTATTTCCTTGCAAGGAAGTGTCGCATTTACACTCATTTGAATCGTATACGAGGAATGCATAACACTACGCAATGAATATTATATCTTATCATGAAACATAGATATGAGATGCAATATCTCGTTTTAAGAAGCATTTGGACTCTATTGCTACGATACCTAGACATCTGCAGACGCTATTTCCTGGCAAGGAAGTGTCGCATTTACATTCACTTGAAGTGTAGACGAGGAATACATGACACTTCGCAAATCATATTATATCTTACCATGAAAGATAGAAATGAGACGCGATATCGCGTTTTAAGAAGCATTAGAAAGCTAATGCTACGATACGAAGACATCTGCAAACGCTATTTCCTAGCGAGGAAGTATCGCATTCACATTCATTTGAAGTGTAGACGATGAATACATAACACTTCGCAAATCATGTTATATCTTACCATGAAACATAGAAATGAGATGCGATATCGCGTTTTAAGAATCATATGAACTCTATTGCTACGATACCTAGACATCTGCAAACACTATTTCCTTGCAAGGAAGTGTCGCATTTACATTCATTTGAATCGTATACGAGGAATGCATAACACTTCGCAATGAATATTATATCTTATCATGAAGCATAGATATGAGATGCGATATCGCGTTTTAAGAAGCATTAGAACTCTATCGCTACGATACGTAGACATCTGCAATAGCTATTTCCTTGCAAGGACGTGTCGCATTTACTTTCATTTGAAGTGTATATCTCGTTTTAAGAAGCATTTCAACTCTATTGCTTCGGTACGTAGACATCTGCAAACGCTATTTCCTTGCAAGGAAGTGTCGCATTCACATTCATTTGAAGTGTAGACGAGGAATACATAACACTTCGCAAATCATATTATATCTTACCATGAAACATAGATATGAGATGCGATATCGCGTTTTAAGAAGCATTAGAAATCTATTGCTACGATACCTAGACATCTGCAGACGGTATTTCCTAGCAAGGAAGTGTCGCATTTACATTCATTTGAAGTGTAGACGAGGAATACTTGACACGTCGCAAATCATATTATATCTTACCATGAAACATAGAAATGAGATGCGATATCGCGTTCTAAGAATCATAAGAACACTATTGCTACGATGCGTAGACATCTGCAAACGCTATTTCCTTGGAAGGAAGTGTCGCATTTACATTCATTTGAATCGTAGACGGGGAATGCATAACACTTCGCAATGAATATTATATCGTATCATGAAACATAGATATGAGATGCAATATCTCGTTTTAAGAAGCATTTGATCTCTATTGCTTCGATACGTAGACATTTGCAAACGCTATTTCCTTGTAAGGAAGTGTCGCATTTACATTCATTTGAAGTGTAGACGAGGAATACATGACACTTCGCAAATCATATTATATCTTTCCATGAAACATAGAAATGAGATGCGATATCGCGTTTTAAGAAGCATTAGAAATCTATTGCTACGATACGTAGACATCTGCAGACGGTATTTCCTTGGAAGGAAGTGTCGCATTTACATTCATTTGAATCGTATACGAGGAATGCATAACACTTCGCAATGAAAATTATATCTTATGATGAAACATAGATATGAGATGCAATATCTCGTTTTAAGAAGCATTTGAACTCTATTGCTACGATACCTAGACATCGGCAGACGCTGTTTCCTAGCAAGGAAGTGTCGCATTTACATTCATTTGAAGTGTAAACGAGGAGTACATAACACTTCGCAATGAATAATATATCTTATCATGAAACATAGAAATGAGATGCAATATCTCGTTTTAAGAAGCATTTGAACTCTACTGCTACGATACCTAGACATCTGCAAACACTATTTCCTTGCAAGGAAGTGTCGCATTTACACTCATTTGAATCGTATACGAGGAATGCATAACACTACGCAATGAATATTATATCTTATCATGAAACATAGATATGAGATGCAATATCTCGTTTTAAGAAGCATTTGGACTCTATTGCTACGATACCTAGACATCTGCAGACGCTATTTCCTGGCAAGGAAGTGTCGCATTTACATTCACTTGAAGTGTAGACGAGGAATACATGACACTTCGCAAATCATATTATATCTTACCATGAAAGATAGAAATGAGACGCGATATCGCGTTTTAAGAAGCATTAGAAAGCTAATGCTACGATACGAAGACATCTGCAAACGCTATTTCCTAGCGAGGAAGTATCGCATTCACATTCATTTGAAGTGTAGACGATGAATACATAACACTTCGCAAATCATGTTATATCTTACCATGAAACATAGAAATGAGATGCGATATCGCGTTTTAAGAATCATATGAACTCTATTGCTACGATACCTAGACATCTGCAAACACTATTTCCTTGCAAGGAAGTGTCGCATTTACATTCATTTGAATCGTATACGAGGAATGCATAACACTTCGCAATGAATATTATATCTTATCATGAAGCATAGATATGAGATGCGATATCGCGTTTTAAGAAGCATTAGAACTCTATCGCTACGATACGTAGACATCTGCAATAGCTATTTCCTTGCAAGGACGTGTCGCATTTACTTTCATTTGAAGTGTATATCTCGTTTTAAGAAGCATTTCAACTCTATTGCTTCGGTACGTAGACATCTGCAAACGCTATTTCCTTGCAAGGAAGTGTCGCATTCACATTCATTTGAAGTGTAGACGAGGAATACATAACACTTCGCAAATCATATTATATCCTACCATAAAACATAGAAGTGAGATGCGATATCGCGTTTTAAGGATCATAAGAACTCTATTGCTACGATACGTAGACATCTGCAAGCGCTATTTCCTAGCGAGGAAGTGTCGCATTTACACTCATTTGAATCGTATACGAGGAATGCATAACACTTCGCAATGAATATTATATCTTATCATGAAACATAGATATGAGATGCAATATCTCGTTTTAAGAAGCATTTGAACTCTATTGCTACGATACCTAGACATCTTCAGACGCTGTTTCCTAGCAAGGAAGTGTCGCATTTACATTCATTTGAAGTGTAGACGAGGAATACATGACACTTCGCAAATCATATTATATCATACCATGAAACATAGAAATGAGATGCGATACCGCGTTTTAAGAAGCATTAGAAATCTATTGCTACGATACCTAGACATCTGCAGACGCAATTTCCTAGCAAGGAAGTGTCGCATTTACATTCATTTGAAGAGTAGACGAGGAATACATGACACGTCGCAAATCATATTATATCTCACCATGAAACATAGAAATGAAAAGCGATATCGCGTTTTAAGAAGCATTAGAACTCTATTGCTACGATAGGTAGACATCTGCAGACGCTATTTCCTGGCAAGGGAGTGTCGCATTTACATTCATTTGAATCGTAGACGAGGAAAGCATAACACTTTGCAATGAATATTATATCTTATCATGAATCATAGATATCAGATGCAATATCTCGTTTTAAGAAGCATTTCAACTCTATTGCTTCGGTACGTAGACATCTGCAAACGCTATTTCCTAGCGAGGAAGTGTCGCATTTACACTCATTTGAATCGTATACGAGGAATGCATAACACTTCGCAATGAATATTATATCTTATCATGAAACATAGATATGAGATGCGATATCGCGTTTTATGAAGCATTAGAACTCTATCGCTACGATACCTAGACATCTCCAGACACTATTTCCTAGCAAGGAAGTGTCGCATTTACATTCATTTGAAGTGTAGACGAGGAATACATAACACTTCGCAATTCATATTATATCTTACCATGAAACATAGAAATGAGATGCGATATCAAGTTTTAAGAATCATAAGAACACTATTGCTACGATACGTAGACATCTGCAATCGCTATTTCCTTGCAAGGAAGTGTCGCATTTACATTCATTTGAAGTGTAGACTAGGAATACATAACACTTCGCAAATCATATTATATCTTACCATGAAACATAGAAATGAGATTCGATATCGCTTTTAAAGAAGCATTAGAACTCTATTGCTTCGATACGTAGACATCTGCAAACGCTATTTCCTTGCAAGGAAGTGTCGCATTTACATTCATTTGAAGTGTAGACGAGGAAAACATAACACTTCGCAAATCATATTATATCTTACCATGAAACATAGAAATGAGATTCGATATCGCTTTTAAAGAAGCATTAGGACTCTATTGCAACGATACGCAGACATCTGCAAACGCTATTTCCATGCAAGGAAGTGTCGCATTTACATTCATTTGAAGTGTAGACGAGGAATACATGACACTCTGCAAATCATATTATATCTTATCATGAAACATAGATATGAGATGCAATATCCCGTTTTAAGAATCATATGACCTCTATTGCTACGATACGTAGACATCTGCAATCGCTATTTCCTTGCAAGGAAGTGTCGCACCTACATTCATTTGAATCGTAGACGAGGAATGCATAACACTTCGCAATGAATATTATATCTTACCATGAAACATAGAAATGAGATCCGATATCGAGTTTTAAGAAGCATTAGAAGTCTATTGCTACGATACGTAGACATCTGCAAACGCTATTTCCTTGCAAAGAAGTGTCGCATTTACATTCATATGAAGTGTAGACGAGGAATACATAACACTCCGCAAATCATATTATATCTTACCATGAAACATAGAAATGAGATGCGATATCGCGTTTTAAGAAGCATTAGAACTCTATCGCTACGATACCTAGACATCTGCAGACGCTATTTCCTGGCAAGGAAGTGTCGCATTTACATTCATTTGAAGTGTAGACGAGGAATACATAACACTTCGCAAATCATATTATATCTTACCATGAAACATAGAAATGAGATGCGATATCAAGTTTTAAGAATCATAAGAACTCTATTGCTTCGATACGTAGACATCTGCAAACGCTACTTCCTTGCAAAGAAGTGTCGCATTTACATTCATTTGAATCGTAGACGAGGAATGCATAACACTTCGCAATGAATATTATATCTTATCATGATACATAGATATGAGATGCTATATCTCGTTTTAAGAAGCATTTGAACTCTATTGCTTCGATACGTAGACATCTGCATACGCTGTTTCCTTGCAATGAAGTGTCGCATTTACATTCATTTGAAGTGTAGACGAGGAACACATGACTCTTCGCAAATCATATTATATCTTACCATGAAACATAGAAATGAGATGCAATATCGCGTTCTAAGCAGCATCAGAAATCCATTGCTACGATACGTAGACATCTGCAAACGCTATTTCCTTGCAAGGAAGCGTCGCATTTACATTCATTTGAAGTGTAGACGAGGAATACATGACACTTCGCAAATCATATTATATCTTACCATGAAACATAGACATGAGATGCGAAATCGCATTTTAAGAATCATAAGAACTCTATTGCTACGATACGTAGACATCTGCAAACGCTATTTCCTTGCAAGGAAGTGTCGCATTTACATTCGTATGAAGTGTAGACGAGGAATACATAACACTTCACAAATCATATTATATCTTACCATGAAACATAGAAATGAGATGCGATATCGCGTTTTAAGAAGCATCAGAACTCTATCGCTACGATACCTAGACATCTGCAAACGCTATTTCCTTGGAAGGAAGTGTCGCATTTACATTCATTTGAAGTGTAGACGAGGAATACATAACACTTCGCAAATCATATTATATCTTACTATGAAACATAGAAATGAGATGCGATATCGCGTTTTAAGAATCATAAGATCTCTATTGCTACGATACGTAGACATCTGCAAACGCTATTTCCTTGCAAGGAAGTGTCGCATTTACATTCATTTGAATCGTAGACGAGGAATGTATAACACTTCGCAATGAATAATATATCTTATCATGAAACATAGATATGAGATGCAATATCTCGATTTAAGAAGCATTTGAACTCTATTGCTACGATACCTAGACATCTGCAAACACTATTTCCTTGCAAGGAAGTGTCGCATTTACACTCATTTGAATCGTATACGAGGAATGCATAACACTTCGCAATGAAAATTATATCTTATCATGAAACATAGATATGAGATGCAATATCTCGTTTTAAGAAGCATTTGAACTCTATTGCTACGATACCTAGGCATCTGCAGACGATATTTCCTGGCAAGGAAGAGTCGCATTTACATTCACTTGAAGTGTAGACGAGGAATACATAACACTTCGCAAATCATGTTATATCTTACCATGAAACATAGAAATGAGATGCGATATCGCGTTTTGGGAAGCATTAGAACTCCATTGCTTCGATACGTAGACATCTGCAAACGCTATTTCCTTGCAAGGAAGTGTCGCATTTACACTCATTTGAATCGTATACGAGGAATGCATAACACTTCGCAATGAATATTATATCTTATCATGAAACATAGATATGAGATGCGATATCGCGTTTTATGAAGCATTAGAACTCTATCGCTACGATACCTAGACATCTCCAGACACTATTTCCTAGCAAGGAAGTGTCGCATTTACATTCATTTGAAGTGTAGACGAGGAATACATAACACTTCGCAAATCATATTATATCTTACCATGAAACATAGAAATGAGATGCGATATCAAGTTTTAAGAATCATAAGAACACTATTGCTACGATACGTAGACATCTGCAATCGCTATTTCCTTGCAAGGAAGTGTCGCATTTACATTCATTTGAAGTGTAGACTAGGAATACATAACACTTCGCAAATCATATTATATCTTACCATGAAACATAGAAATGAGATTCGATATCGCTTTTAAAGAAGCATTAGAACTCTATTGCTTCGATACGTAGACATCTGCAAACGCTATTTCCTTGCAAGGAAGTGTCGCAGTTACATTCATTTGAAGTGTAGACGAGGAATACATAACACTTCGCAAATCATATTATATCTTACCATGAAACATAGAAATGAGATTCGATATCGCTTTTAAAGAAGCATTAGGACTCTATTGCAACGATACGCAGACATCTGCAAACGCTATTTCCATGCAAGGAAGTGTCGCATTTACATTCATTTGAAGTGTAGACGAGGAATACATGACACTCTGCAAATCATATTATATCTTATCATGAAACATAGATATGAGATGCAATATCCCGTTTTAAGAATCATATGAACTCTATTGCTACGATACGTAGACATCTGCAATCGCTATTTCCTTGCAAGGAAGTGTCGCACCTACATTCATTTGAATCGTAGACGAGGAATGCATAACACTTCGCAATGAATATTATATCTTATCATGAAACATAGATATCAGATGCAATATCTCGTTTTAAGAAGCATTTCAACTCTATTGCTTCGGTACGTAGACATCTGCAAACGCTATTTCCTAGCGAGGAAGTGTCGCATTTACACTCATTTGAATCGTATACGAGGAATGCATAACACTTCGCAATGAATATTATATCTTATCATGAAACATAGATATGAGATGCGATATCGCGTTTTATGAAGCATTAGAACTCTATCGCTACGATACCTAGACATCTCCAGACACTATTTCCTAGCAAGGAAGTGTCGCATTTACATTCATTTGAAGTGTAGAGGAGGAATACATAACAATTCGCAAATCATATTATATCCTACCATAAAACATAGAAGTGAGATGCGATATCGCGTTTTAAGAATCATAAGAACTCTATTGCTACGATACGTAGACATCTGCAAGCGCTATTTCCTAGCGAGGAAGTGACGCATTTACACTCATTTGAATCGTATACGAGGAATGCATAACACTTCGCAATGAATATTATATCTTATCATGAAACATAGATATGAGATGTAATATCTCGTTTTAAGAAGCATCTGAACTCTATTGCTACGATACCTAGACATCTGCAAACACTATTTCCTTGCAAGGAAGTGTCGCATTTACACTCATTTGAATCGTATACGAGGAATGCATAACACTTCGCAATGAATAATATATCTTATCATGAAACATAGATATGAGATGCAATATCTCGATTTAAGAAGCATTTGAACTCTATTGCTACGATACCTAGACATCTGCAAACACTATTTCCTTGCAAGGAAGTGTCGCATTTACATTCATATGAAGTGTAGACGAGGAATACATAACACTTCGCAAATCATATTATATCTTACCATGAAACATAGAAATGAGATGCGATATGGCGATTTAAGAAGCATCAGAACTCTATCGCTACGATACCTAGACATCTGCAGACACTATTTCCTAGCAACGAAGTGTCGCATTTACATTCATTTGAAGTGTAGACGAGGAATACATAACACTTCGCAAATCATATTATATCTTACCATGAAACATAGAAATGAGATGCGATATCTCGATTTAAGAAGCATTTGAACTCTATTGCTACGATACCTAGACATCTGCAAACACTATTTCCTTGCAAGGAAGTGTCGCATTTACACTCATTTGAATCGTATACGAGGAATGCATAACACTTCGCAATGAAAATTATATCTTATCATGAAACATAGATATGAGATGCAATATCTCGTTTTAAGAAGCATTTGAACTCTATTGCTACGATACCTAGGCATCTGCAGACGATATTTCCTGGCAAGGAAGAGTCGCATTTACATTCACTTGAAGTGTAGACGAGGAATACATAACACTTCGCAAATCATGTTATATCTTACCATGAAACATAGAAATGAGATGCGATATCGCGTTTTGGGAAGCATTAGAACTCCATTGCTTCGATACGTAGACATCTGCAAACGCTATTTCCTTGCAAGGAAGTGTCGCATTTACACTCATTTGAATCGTATACGAGGAATGCATAACACTTCGCAATGAATATTATATCTTATCATGAAACATAGATATGAGATGCGATATCGCGTTTTATGAAGCATTAGAACTCTATCGCTACGATACCTAGACATCTCCAGACACTATTTCCTAGCAAGGAAGTGTCGCATTTACATTCATTTGAAGTGTAGACGAGGAATACATAACACTTCGCAAATCATATTATATCTTACCATGAAACATAGAAATGAGATGCGATATCAAGTTTTAAGAATCATAAGAACACTATTGCTACGATACGTAGACATCTGCAATCGCTATTTCCTTGCAAGGAAGTGTCGCATTTACATTCATTTGAAGTGTAGACTAGGAATACATAACACTTCGCAAATCATATTATATCTTACCATGAAACATAGAAATGAGATTCGATATCGCTTTTAAAGAAGCATTAGAACTCTATTGCTTCGATACGTAGACATCTGCAAACGCTATTTCCTTGCAAGGAAGTGTCGCAGTTACATTCATTTGAAGTGTAGACGAGGAATACATAACACTTCGCAAATCATATTATATCTTACCATGAAACATAGAAATGAGATTCGATATCGCTTTTAAAGAAGCATTAGGACTCTATTGCAACGATACGCAGACATCTGCAAACGCTATTTCCATGCAAGGAAGTGTCGCATTTACATTCATTTGAAGTGTAGACGAGGAATACATGACACTCTGCAAATCATATTATATCTTATCATGAAACATAGATATGAGATGCAATATCCCGTTTTAAGAATCATATGAACTCTATTGCTACGATACGTAGACATCTGCAATCGCTATTTCCTTGCAAGGAAGTGTCGCACCTACATTCATTTGAATCGTAGACGAGGAATGCATAACACTTCGCAATGAATATTATATCTTATCATGAAACATAGATATCAGATGCAATATCTCGTTTTAAGAAGCATTTCAACTCTATTGCTTCGGTACGTAGACATCTGCAAACGCTATTTCCTAGCGAGGAAGTGTCGCATTTACACTCATTTGAATCGTATACGAGGAATGCATAACACTTCGCAATGAATATTATATCTTATCATGAAACATAGATATGAGATGCGATATCGCGTTTTATGAAGCATTAGAACTCTATCGCTACGATACCTAGACATCTCCAGACACTATTTCCTAGCAAGGAAGTGTCGCATTTACATTCATTTGAAGTGTAGACGAGGAATACATAACACTTCGCAAATCATATTATATCTTACCATGAAACATAGAAATGAGATGCGATATCAAGTTTTAAGAATCATAAGAACACTATTGCTACGATACGTAGACATCTGCAATCGCTATTTCCTTGCAAGGAAGTGTCGCATTTACATTCATTTGAAGTGTAGAAGAGGAATACATAACACTTCGCAAATCATATTATATCTTACCATGAAACATGGAAATGAGATGCGATATCGCGTTTTAAGAAGCATTAGAACTCTACTGCTACGATAGGTAGACATCTGCAAACGCTGTTTCCTTGCAAGGAAGAGTCACATTTACATTCATTTGAAGTGTAGAAGAGGAATACATGACACTTCGCAAGTCACATTATATCTTACCATGAAAGATAGAAATGAGACGCGATATCGCGTTTTAAGAAGCATTAGAAAGCTAATGCTACGATACGTAGACATCTGCAATCGCTATTTCCTTGCAAGGAAGTGTCGCATTTACTTTCATTTGAATCGCAGACGAGGAATGCATAACACTTCGCAATGAATATTATATCTTATCATGAAACATAGAAATGAGATGCAATATCTCGTTTTAAGAAGCATTTGAACTCTATTGCTACGATACCTAGATATCTGCAAACACTATTTCCTTGCAAGGAAGTGTCGCATTTACATTCATTTGAGGTATAGACGAGGAATGCATAACACTTCGCAAATCATATTATATCTTACCATGAAACATAGAAATGAGATGCGATATCAAGTTTTAAGAATCATAAGAACTCTATTGCTTCGATACGTAGACATCTGCAAACGCTATTTCCTTGCAAAGAAGTGTCGCATTTACATTCATTTGAATCGTAGACGAGGAATGCATAACACTTCGCAATGAATATTATATCTTATCATGATACATAGATATGAGATGCAATATCTCGTTTTAAGAAGCATTTGAACTCTATTGCTTCGATACGTAGACATCTGCATACGCTGTTTCCTTGCAATGAAGTGTCGCATTTACATTCATTTGAAGTGTGGACGAGGAATACATGACTCTTCGCAAATCATATTATATCTTACCATGAAACATAGAAATGAGATGCGATATCAAGTTTTAAGTATCATAAGAACTCTATTGCTACAATACGTAGACATCTGCAAACGCTATTTCCTTGCAAGGAAGTGTCGCATTCACATTCATTTGAAGTGTAGACGAGGAATACATAACACTTCGCAAATCATATTATATCCTACCATGAAACATAGAAATGTGATGCGATATCGCGTTTTAAGAAGCATTAGAACTCTATCGCTACGATACTTAGATATCTGCAGACACTATTTCCTAGCAAGGAAGTGTCGCATTTACATTCATTTGAAGTGCAGACGAGGAGTACATAACACTTCGCAAATCATACTATATCTTTCCATGAAACATAGAAATGAGATGCGACATCGCGTTTTAAGAAGCATTAGAACTCTATCGCTACGATACCTAGACATCTCCAGACACTATTTCCTAGCAAGGAAGTGTCGTATTTACACTCATTTGAATCGTATACGAGGAATGCATAACACTACGCAATGAATATTATATCTTATCATGAAACATAGATATGAGATGCAATATCTCGTTTTAAGAAGCATTTGGACCCCATTGCTACGACACCTAGACATCTGCAGACGCTATTTCCTGGCAAGGAAGTGTCGCATTTACATTCACTTGAAGTGTAGACGAGGAATACATGACACTTCGCAAATCATATTATATCTTACCATGAAACATAGAAATGAGATGCGATATCGCGTTTTAAGAAGCATTAGAAATCTATTGCTACGATACCTAGACATCTGCAGACGCTATTTCCTAGCAAGGAAGTGTCGCATTTACATTCATTTGAAGTGTAGACGAGGAATACATAACAATTCGCAAATCATGTTATATCTTACCACGAAACATAGAAATGAGATGCGATATCGCGTTTTTGGAATCATATGAACTCTATTGCTACGATACCTAGACATCTGCAAACACTATTTCCTTGCAAGGAAGTGTCGCATTTACATTCATTTGAATCGTAGACGAGGAATGCATAACACTTCGCAATGAATATTATATCTTATCATGAAACATAGATATGAGATGCGATATCGCGTTTTAAGAAGCATTAGAACTCTATCGCTACGATACGTAGACATCTGCAATCGCTATTTCCTTGCAAGGACGTGTCGCATTTACTTTCATTTGAAGTGTATATCTCGTTTTAAGAAGCATTTCAACTCTATTGCTTCGGTACGTAGACATCTGCAAACGCTATTTCCTTGCAAGGAAGTGTCGCATTCACATTCATTTGAAGTGTAGACGAGGAATACATAACACTTCGCAAATCATATTATATCCTACCATGAAACATAGAAATGAGACGCGATATCGCGTTTTAAGAAGCATTAGAACTCTATCACTACGATACCTAGACATCTCCAGACACTATTTCCTAGCAAGGAAGTGTCGCATTTACATTCATTTGAAGTGTAGACGAGGAATACATAACAATTCGCAAATCATATTATATCCTACCATAAAACATAGAAGTGAGATGCGATATCGCGTTTTAAGAATCATAAGAACTCTATTGCTACGATACGTAGACATCTGCAAGCGCTATTTCCTAGCGAGGAAGTGACGCATTTACACTCATTTGAATCGTATACGAGGAATGCATAACACTTCGCAATGAATATTATATCTTATCATGAAACATAGATATGAGATGTAATATCTCGTTTTAAGAAGCATCTGAACTCTATTGCTACGATACCTAGACATCTGCAAACACTATTTCCTTGCAAGGAAGTGTCGCATTTACACTCATTTGAATCGTATACGAGGAATGCATAACACTTCGCAATGAATATTATATCTTATCATGAAACATAGATATGAGATGCAATATCTCGTTTTAAGAAGCATTGGAAATCTATTGCTACGATACGTAGACACCTGCAAACGCTATATCCTAGCGAGGAAGTGTCGCATTCACATTCATTTCAAGTGTAGACGAGGAATACATAACACTTCGCAAATCATATTATATATTACCATGAAACACAGAAATGAGATGCGATATCGCGTTTTAAGGATCATAAGAACTCTATTGCTACGATACGTAGACATCTCCAAATGCTATTTCCTTGCAGGGAAGTGTCGCATTTACATTCATTTGAAGTGTAGACGAGGAATACATAACACTTTGCAAATCATATTATATCTTACGATGAAACATAGAAATGAGATGCGATATCGCGTTTTAAGAATCATAAGAACTCTATTGCTACGATACGTAGACATCTGCAAAGGCTCTTTCCTTGCAAGGAAGTGTCGCATTAACGTTCATATGAAGTGTAGACGAGGAATACATAACACTTCGCAAATAATATTATATCTTACCATGAAACATAGAAATGAGATTCGATATCGCGTTTTAAGAAGCATTAGAACTCTATTGCTACGATACGTAGACATCTGCAAACGCTATTTCCTTGCTAGGAAGTGTCGCATTTTCATTCATTTGAAGTGTAGACGAGGAATACATAACACTTCGCAAATCATGTTATATCTTACCATGAAACATAGAAATGAGATGCGATATCGCGTTTTGGGAAGCATTAGAACTCCATTGCTACGATACGTAGACATCTGCAAACGCTATATCCTAGCGAGGAAGTGTCGCATTCACATTCATTTGAAGTGTAGACGAGGAATGCATAACACTTCGCAAATAATATTATATCTTACCACGAAACATAGAAATGAGATTCGATATCGCGTTTTAAGAAGCATTAGAACTCTATTGCTACGATACCTAGACATCTGCAAACGCTATTTCCTTGCAAGGACGTGTCGCATTTACGTTCATTTGAATCATAGACGAGGAATGCATAACACTTCGCAATGAATATTATATCTTATCATGAAACATAAATATGAGATGCAATATCTCGTTTTAAGAAGCATTTGAACTCTATTGCTTCGATACGTAGACATCTGCAAACGCTATTTCCTTGCAAGGAAGTATTGCATTTACATTCATTTGAAGTGTAGACGAGGACTACATAACACTTCGCAATGAATATTACATCTTATCATGAAACATAGAAATGAGATGCGATATCACGTTTTAAGAAGCACTAGAACTCCATCCCTACGATACGTAGACATCTGCAAACGCTATTTCCTAGCAAGGAAGTGTCGCATTCACATTCATTTGAAGTGTAGACGTGGACTACATAACACTTCGCAATGAATATAACATCTTATCATGAAACATAGAAATGAGATGCGATATCACGTTCTAAGAAGCACTAAAACTCCATCCCTACGATACGTAGACATCTGCGAACGCTATTTCCTAGCAAGGAAGTGTCGCATTCACATTCATTTGAAGTGTAGACGTGTACTACATAACACTTCGTAAATCATATCATATCTTACCATGAAACATAGAAATGAGATGCGATATCGCGTTTTAAGAAGCATTAGATCTCTATTGCTACGATACGTTGACATCTGCAAACGCTATTTCCTAGCAAGGAAGCGTCGCATTTACATTCATTTGAAGTGTAGACGAGAAATACATAACACTTCGCAAGTAATATTATATCTTACCATGAAACATAGAAATGAGATACGATATTGCGTTTTAAGAAGCATTAGAACTCTATTGCTACGATACGTAGACATCTGCAAACGCTATTTCCTTGCTAGGAAGTGTCGCATTTTCATTCATTTGAAGTGTAGACGAGGAATACATAACACTTCGCAAATCATGTTATATCTTACCATGGAACATAGAAATGAGATGCGATGTCGCGTTTTGGGAAGCATTAGAACTCCATTGCTACGATACCTAGACATCTGCAAACGCTATTTCCTTGCAAGGACGTGTCACATTTACGTTCATTTGAATCATAGACGAGGAATGCATAACACTTCGCAAATAATATTATATCTTACCATGAAACATAGAAATGAGATTCGATATCGCGTTTTAAGAAGCATTCGAACTCTATTGCTACGATACGTAGACATCTGCAAACGCTATTTCCTTGCTAGGAAGTGTCGCATTTTCATTCATTTGAAGTGTAGACGAGGAATACATAACACTTCGCAAATCATGTTATATCTTACCATGAAACATAGAAATGAGATGCGATATCGCGTTTTGGGAAGCATTAGAACTCCATTGCTACGATACCTAGACATCTGCAGACGCTATTTCCTAGCATGGAAGTGTCGCATTCACATTCATTTGAAGTGTAGACGTGGACTACATAACACTTCGCAATGAATATAACATCTTATCATGAAACATAGAAATGAGATGCGATATCACGTTCTAAGAAGCACTCAAACTCCATCCCTACGATACGTAGACATCTGCGAACGCTATTTCCTAGCAAGGAAGTGTCGCATTCACATTCGTTTGAAGTGTAGACGTGTACTACATAACACTTCGTAAATCATATCATATCTTACCATGAAACATAGAAATGAGATGTGATATCGCGTTTTAAGAAGCGTTAGATCTCTATTGCTACGATACGTTGACATCTGCAAACGCTATTTCCTAGCAAGGAAGTGTCGCATTCACATTCATTTGAAGTGTAGACGTGGACTACATAACACTTCGCAATGAATATAACATCTTATCATGAAACATAGAAATGAGATGCGATATCACGTTCTAAGAAGCACTAAAACTCCATCCCTACGATACGTAGACATCTGCGAACGCTATTTCCTAGCAAGGAAGTGTCGCATTCACATTCATTTGAAGTGTAGACGTGTACTACATAACACTTCGTAAATCATATCATATCTTACCATGAAACATAGAAATGAGATGCGATATCGCGTTTTAAGAAGCATTAGAACTCTATTGCTACGATAGGTAGATATCTGCAAACGCTATTTCCTAGCAAGGAAGTGTCGCATTTACATTCATTTGAAGTGTAGACGAGGACTACATAACACTTCGCAAATCATATTATATCTTACCATGAAACATAGAAATGAGATGCGATATCGCTTTTTAAGAATCGTAAGAACTCTACTGCTACGAAACGTAGACATCTGCAAACGCTATTTCCTTGCAAGGAAGTGTGGCATTTACATTCATTTGAAGTGTAGACGGGGAATACATGACACTTCGCAAATCATATTATATCTTACCATGAAACATAGAAATGAGATGCGATATCGCGTTTTAAGAAGCATTAGAACACTATTGCTACGATACCTAGACATCTGCAAATGCTATTTCCTTGCAAGGAAGTGTCGCATTTACATTCATTTGAATCGTAGACGAGGAATGCATAACACTTCGCAATGTATATTGTATCTTATCATGAAACATAGAAATGAGATGCAATATCTCATTTTAAGAAGCATTTGAACTCTACTGCTACGATACCTAGACATCTGTAGACGCTATTTCCTAGCATGGAAGTGTCGCATTTACATTCACTTGAAGTGTAGACGAGGAATATATGACACTTCGCAAATCATATTATATCTTACCATGAAACATAGAAATGAGATGCGATATCGCGTTTTAAGAAGCATTAGAACACTGTTGCTACGATACCTAGACATCTGCAAACGCTATTTCCTTGCAAGGAAGTGTCGCATTTACATTCATTTGAAGTGTAGACGAGGAATACATAGCACTTTGCAAATCATATTATATCTTACGATGAAACATAGAAATGAGATGCGATATCGCGTTTTAAGAATCATAAGAACTCTATTGCTACGATACGTAGACATCTGCAAACGCTCTTTCGTTGCAAGGAAGTGTCGCATTAACATTCATATGAAGTGTAGACGAGGAATACATAACACTTCGCAAATCATGTTATATCTTACCATGAAACATAGAAATGAGATGCGATATCGCGTTTTGGGAAGCATTAGAACTCCATTGCTACGATACCTAGACATCTGCAAACGCTATTTCCTTGCAAGGACGTGTCACATTTACGTTCATTTGAATCATAGACGAGGAATGCATAACACTTCGCAAATAATATTATATCTTACCATGAAACATAGAAATCAGATTCGATATCGCGTTTTAAGAAGCATTCGAACTCTATTGCTACGATACGTAGACATCTGCAAACGCTATTTCCTTGCTAGGAAGTGTCGCATTTTCATTCATTTGAAGTGTAGACGAGGAATACATAACACTTCGCAAATCATGTTATATCTTACCATGAAACATAGAAATGAGATGCGATATCGCGTTTTGGGAAGCATTAGAACTCCATTGCTACGATACCTAGACATCTGCAGACGCTATTTCCTAGCATGGAAGTGTCGCATTCACATTCATTTGAAGTGTAGACGTGGACTACATAACACTTCGCAATGAATATAACATCTTATCATGAAACATAGAAATGAGATGCGATATCACGTTCTAAGAAGCACTAAAACTCCATCCCTACGATACGTAGACATCTGCGAACGCTATTTCCTAGCAAGGAAGTGTCGCATTCACATTCGTTTGAAGTGTAGACGTGTACTACATAACACTTCGTAAATCATATCATATCTTACCATGAAACATAGAAATGGGATGCGATATCGCGTTTTAAGAAGCATTAGATCTCTATTGCTACGATACGTTGACATCTGCAAACGCTATTTCCTAGCAAGGAAGTGTCGCATTTACATTCATTTGAAGTGTAGACGAGAAATACATAACACTTCGCAATGAATATTACATCTTGTCATGAAACATGGAAATGAGATGCGATATCGCGTTTTAAGAAGCATTAGAACTCTATTGCTACGATAGGTAGACATCTGCAAACGCTATTTCCTAGCAAGGAAGTGTCGCATTTACATTCATTTGAAGTGTAGAAGAGGAATACATAACACTTCGCAAATCATATTATATCTTACCATGAAACTTGGAAATGAGATGCGATATCGCGTTTTAAGAAGCATTAGAACTCTATTGCTACGATAGGTAGATATCTGCAAACGCTATTTCCTAGCAAGGAAGTGTCGCATTTACATTCATTTGAAGTGTAGACGAGGACTACATAACACTTCGCAAATCATATTATATCTTACCATGAAACATAGAAATGTGATGCGATATCGCGTTTTAAGAAGCATTGGAAATCTATTGCTACGATACGTAGACATCTGCAAACGCTATATCCTAGCGAGGAAGTGTCGCAATCACATTCATTTGAAGTGTAGACGAGGAATACATAACACTTCGCAAATCATATTATATCTTACCATGAAACATAGAAATGAGATGCGATATCGCGTTTTAAGAAGTATTGGAACACTATTGCTAAGATAGGTAGACACTTGCAAACGCTATTTCCTTGCAAGGAAGTGTCGCATTTACATTCATTTGAAGTGTAGACGAGGAATACATAACACTTCTCCAATCATATTATATCTTACCATGAAACATAGAAATGAGATGCGATATCGCGTTTTAAGAAGCATTGGAAATCTATTGCTACGATACGTAGACATCTGCAAACGCTATATCCTAGCGAGGAAGTGTCGCATTCACATTCATTTGAAGTGTAGACGAGGAATACATAACACTTCGCAAATCATATTATATATTACCATGAAACATAGAAATGAGAGGCGATATCGCGTTTTAAGAAGTATTGGAACACTATTGCTAAGATAGGTAGACACTTGCAAACGCTATTTCCTTGCAAGGACGTGTCGCATTTACGTTCATTTGAATCATAGACGAGGAATGCATAACACTTCGCAATGAATATTATATCTTATCATGAAACATAAATATGAGATGCAATATCTCGTTTTAAGAAGCATTTGAACTCTATTGCTTCGATACGTAGACATCTGCAAACGCTATTTCCTTGCAAGGAAGTATTGCATTTACATTCATTTGAAGTGTAGACGAGGACTACATAACACTTCGCAATGAATATTACATCTTATCATGAAACATAGAAATGAGATGCGATATCACGTTTTAAGAAGCACTAGAACTCCATCCCTACGATACGTAGACATCTGCAAACGCTATTTCCTAGCAAGGAAGTGTCGCATTCACATTCATTTGAAGTGTAGACGTGGACTACATAACACTTCGCAATGAATATAACATCTTATCATGAAACATAGAAATGAGATGCGATATCACGTTCTAAGAAGCACTAAAACTCCATCCCTACGATACGTAGATATCTGCGAACGCTATTTCCTAGCAAGGAAGTGTCGCATTCACATTCATTTGAAGTGTAGACGTGTACTACATAACACTTCGTAAATCATATCATATCTTACCATGAAACATAGAAATGAGATGCGATATCGCGTTTTAAGAAGCATTAGATCTCTATTGCTACGATACGTTGACATCTGCAAACGCTATTTCCTAGCAAGGAAGTGTCGCATTTACATTCATTTGAAGTGTAGACGAGAAATACATAACACTTCGCAATGAATATTACATCTTGTCGTGAAACATGGAAATGAGATGCGATATCGCGTTTTAAGAAGCATTAGAACTCTATTGCTACGATAGGTAGACATCTGCAAACGCTATATCCTAGCGAGGAAGTGTCGCATTCACATTCATTTGAAGTGTAGACGAGGAATACATAACACTTCGCAAATCATATTATATATTACCATGAAACACAGAAATGAGACGCGATATCGCGTTTTAAGAATCATAAGAACTCTATTGCTACGATACGTAGACATCTCCAAACGCTATTTCCTTGCAAGGAAGAGTCGCATTTACATTCATTTGAAGTGTAGACGAAGAATACATGACACGTCGCAAATCATATTATATCCTACCATGAAACATAGAAATGAGATGCGATATAGCGTTTTAAGAAGCATTAGAACACTATTGCTACGATACCTAGACATCTGCAAATGCTATTTCCTTGCAAGGAAGTGTCGCATTTACATTCATTTGAATCGTAGACGAGGAATGCATAACACTTCGCAATGTATATTGTATCTTATCATGAAACATAGAAATGAGATGCAATATCTCGTTTTAAGAAGCATTTGAACTCTACTGCTACGATACCTAGACATCTGTAGACGCTATTTCCTAGCATGGAAGTGTCGCATTTACATTCATTTGAAGTGTAGACGAGGAATATATGACACTTCGCAAATCATATTATATCTTACCATGAAACATAGAAATGAGATGCGATATCGCGTTTTAAGAAGCATTAGAACACTGTTGCTACGATACCTAGACATCTGCAAACGCTATTTCCTTGCAAGGAAGTGTCGCATTTACATTCATTTGAAGTGTAGACGAGGAATACATAGCACTTTGCAAATCATATTATATCTTACGATGAAACATAGAAATGAGATGCGATATCGCGTTTTAAGAATCATAAGAACTCTATTGCTACGATACGTAGACATCTGCAAACGCTCTTTCCTTGCAAGGAAGTGTCGCATTAACATTCATATGAAGTGTAGACGAGGAATACATAACACTTCGCAAGTAATATTATATCTTACCATGAAACATAGAAATGAGATACGATATCGCGTTTTAAGAAGCATTAGAACTCTATTGCTACGATACGTAGACATCTGCAAACGCTATTTCCTTGCTAGGAAGTGTCGCATTTTCATTCATTCGAAGTGTAGACGAGGAATACATAACACTTCGCAAATCATGTTATATCTTACCATGGAACATAGAAATGAGATGCGATATCGCGTTTTGGGAAGCATTAGAACTCCATTGCTACGATACCTAGACATCTGCAGACGCTATTTCCTAGCATGGAAGTGTCGCATTCACATTCATTTGAAGTGTAGACGTGGACTACATAACACTTCGCAATGAATATAACATCTTATCATGAAACATAGAAATGAGATGCGATATCACGTTCTAAGAAGCACTAAAACTCCATCCCTACGATACGTAGACATCTGCGAACGCTATTTCCTAGCAAGGAAGTGTCGCATTCACATTCGTTTGAAGTGTAGACGTGTACTACATAACACTTCGTAAATCATATCATATCTTACCATGAAACATAGAAATGGGATGCGATATCGCGTTTTAAGAAGCATTAGATCTCTATTGCTACGATACGTTGACATCTGCAAACGCTATTTCCTAGCAAGGAAGTGTCGCATTTACATTCATTTGAAGTGTAGACGAGAAATACATAACACTTCGCAATGAATATTACATCTTGTCATGAAACATGGAAATGAGATGCGATATCGCGTTTTAAGAAGCATTAGAACTCTATTGCTACGATAGGTAGACATCTGCAAACGCTATTTCCTAGCAAGGAAGTGTCGCATTTACATTCATTTGAAGTGTAGAAGAGGAATACATAACACTTCGCAAATCATATTATATCTTACCATGAAACTTGGAAATGAGATGCGATATCGCGTTTTAAGAAGCATTAGAACTCTATTGCTACGATAGGTAGATATCTGCAAACGCTATTTCCTAGCAAGGAAGTGTCGCATTTACATTCATTTGAAGTGTAGACGAGGACTACATAACACTTCGCAAATCATATTATATCTTACCATGAAACATAGAAATGTGATGCGATATCGCGTTTTAAGAAGCATTGGAAATCTATTGCTACGATACGTAGACATCTGCAAACGCTATATCCGAGCGAGGAAGTGTCGCAATCACATTCATTTGAAGTGTAGACGAGGAATACATAACACTTCGCAAATCATATTATATCTTACCATGAAACATAGAAATGAGATGCGATATCGCGTTTTAAGAAGTATTGGAACACTATTGCTAAGATAGGTAGACACTTGCAAACGCTATTTCCTTGCAAGGAAGTGTCGCATTTACATTCATTTGAAGTGTAGACGAGGAATACATAACACTTCTCCAATCATATTATATCTTACCATGAAACATAGAAATGAGATGCGATATCGCGTTTTAAGAAGCATTGGAAATCTATTGCTACGATACGTAGACATCTGCAAACGCTATATCCTAGCGAGGAAGTGTCGCATTCACATTCATTTGAAGTGTAGACGAGGAATACATAACACTTCGCAAATCATATTATATATTACCATGAAACATAGAAATGAGAGGCGATATCGCGTTTTAAGAAGTATTGGAACACTATTGCTAAGATAGGTAGACACTTGCAAACGCTATTTCCTTGCAAGGACGTGTCGCATTTACGTTCATTTGAATCATAGACGAGGAATGCATAACACTTCGCAATGAATATTATATCTTATCATGAAACATAAATATGAGATGCAATATCTCGTTTTAAGAAGCATTTGAACTCTATTGCTTCGATACGTAGACATCTGCAAACGCTATTTCCTTGCAAGGAAGTATTGCATTTACATTCATTTGAAGTGTAGACGAGGACTACATAACACTTCGCAATGAATATTACATCTTATCATGAAACATAGAAATGAGATGCGATATCACGTTTTAAGAAGCACTAGAACTCCATCCCTACGATACGTAGACATCTGCAAACGCTATTTCCTAGCAAGGAAGTGTCGCATTCACATTCATTTGAAGTGTAGACGTGGACTACATAACACTTCGCAATGAATATAACATCTTATCATGAAACATAGAAATGAGATGCGATATCACGTTCTAAGAAGCACTAAAACTCCATCCCTACGATACGTAGATATCTGCGAACGCTATTTCCTAGCAAGGAAGTGTCGCATTCACATTCATTTGAAGTGTAGACGTGTACTACATAACACTTCGTAAATCATATCATATCTTACCATGAAACATAGAAATGAGATGCGATATCGCGTTTTAAGAAGCATTAGATCTCTATTGCTACGATACGTTGACATCTGCAAACGCTATTTCCTAGCAAGGAAGTGTCGCATTTACATTCATTTGAAGTGTAGACGAGAAATACATAACACATCGCAATGAATATTACATCTTGTCGTGAAACATGGAAATGAGATGCGATATCGCGTTTTAAGAAGCATTAGAACTCTATTGCTACGATAGGTAGACATCTGCAAACGCTATATCCTAGCGAGGAAGTGTCGCATTCACATTCATTTGAAGTGTAGACGAGGAATACATAACACTTCGCAAATCATATTATATATTACCATGAAACACAGAAATGAGACGCGATATCGCGTTTTAAGAATCATAAGAACTCTATTGCTACGATACGTAGACATCTCCAAACGCTATTTCCTTGCAAGGAAGAATCGCATTTACATTCATTTGAAGTGTAGACGAAGAATACATGACACTTCGCAAATCATATTATATCTTACCATGAAACATAGAAATGAGATGCGATATCGCGTTTTAAGAAGCATTAGAACACTATTGCTACGATACCTAGACATCTGCAAATGCTATTTCCTTGCAAGGAAGTGTCGCATTTACATTCATTTGAATCGTAGACGAGGAATGCATAACACTTCGCAATGTATATTGTATCTTATCATGAAACATAGAAATGAGATGCAATATCTCATTTTAAGAAGCATTTGAACTCTACTGCTACGATACCTAGACATCTGTAGACGCTATTTCCTAGCAAGGAAGTGTCGCATTCACATTCATTTGAAGTGTAGACGTGGACTACATAACACTTCGCAATGAATATAACATCTTATCATGAAACATAGAAATGAGATGCGATATCACGTTCTAAGAAGCACTAAAACTCCATCCCTACGATACGTAGATATCTGCGAACGCTATTTCCTAGCAAGGAAGTGTCGCATTCACATTCATTTGAAGTGTAGACGTGTACTACATAACACTTCGTAAATCATATCATATCTTACCATGAAACATAGAAATGAGATGCGATATCGCGTTTTAAGAAGCATTAGATCTCTATTGCTACGATACGTTGACATCTGCAAACGCTATTTCCTAGCAAGGAAGTGTCGCATTTACATTCATTTGAAGTGTAGACGAGAAATACATAACACATCGCAATGAATATTACATCTTGTCGTGAAACATGGAAATGAGATGCGATATCGCGTTTTAAGAAGCATTAGAACTCTATTGCTACGATAGGTAGACATCTGCAAACGCTATATCCTAGCGAGGAAGTGTCGCATTCACATTCATTTGAAGTGTAGACGAGGAATACATAACACTTCGCAAATCATATTATATATTACCATGAAACACAGAAATGAGACGCGATATCGCGTTTTAAGAATCATAAGAACTCTATTGCTACGATACGTAGACATCTCCAAACGCTATTTCCTTGCAAGGAAGAATCGCATTTACATTCATTTGAAGTGTAGACGAAGAATACATGACACTTCGCAAATCATATTATATCTTACCATGAAACATAGAAATGAGATGCGATATCGCGTTTTAAGAAGCATTAGAACACTATTGCTACGATACCTAGACATCTGCAAATGCTATTTCCTTGCAAGGAAGTGTCGCATTTACATTCATTTGAATCGTAGACGAGGAATGCATAACACTTCGCAATGTATATTGTATCTTATCATGAAACATAGAAATGAGATGCAATATCTCATTTTAAGAAGCATTTGAACTCTACTGCTACGATACCTAGACATCTGTAGACGCTA
The DNA here is from genome assembly GCF_050948175.1 of Xylocopa sonorina. Taxonomy (NCBI): domain Eukaryota; kingdom Metazoa; phylum Arthropoda; class Insecta; order Hymenoptera; family Apidae; genus Xylocopa; species Xylocopa sonorina. Next base: position 843,718 of record NW_027490162.1, read on the forward strand.
TTTCCTAGCATGGAAGTGTCGCATTTACATTCACTTGAAGTGTAGACGAGGAATATATGACACTTCGCAAATCATATTATATCTTACCATGAAACATAGAAATGAGATGCGATATCGCGTTTTAAGAAGCATTAGAACACTGTTGCTACGATACCTAGACATCTGCAAACGCTATTTCCTTGCAAGGAAGTGTCGCATTTACATTCATTTGAAGTGTAGACGAGGAATACATAGCACTTTGCAAATCATATTATATCTTACGATGAAACATAGAAATGAGATGCGATATCGCGTTTTAAGAATCATAAGAACTCTATTGCTACGATACGTAGACATCTGCAAACGCTCTTTCGTTGCAAGGAAGTGTCGCATTAACATTCATATGAAGTGTAGACGAGGAATACATAACACTTCGCAAATCATGTTATATCTTACCATGAAACATAGAAATGAGATGCGATATCGCGTTTTAAGAAGCATTGGAAATCTATTGCTACGATACGTAGACATCTGCAAACGCTATATCCTAGCGAGGAAGTGTCGCATTCACATTCATTTGAAGTGTAGACGAGGAATACATAACACTTCGCAAATCATATTATATATTACCATGAAACATAGAAATGAGAGGCGATATCGCGTTTTAAGAAGTATTGGAACACTATTGCTAAGATAGGTAGACACTTGCAAACGCTATTTCCTTGCAAGGACGTGTCGCATTTACGTTCATTTGAATCATAGACGAGGAATGCATAACACTTCGCAATGAATATTATATCTTATCATGAAACATAAATATGAGATGCAATATCTCGTTTTAAGAAGCATTTGAACTCTATTGCTTCGATACGTAGACATCTGCAAACGCTATTTCCTTGCAAGGAAGTATTGCATTTACATTCATTTGAAGTGTAGACGAGGACTACATAACACTTCGCAATGAATATTACATCTTATCATGAAACATAGAAATGAGATGCGATATCACGTTTTAAGAAGCACTAGAACTCCATCCCTACGATACGTAGACATCTGCAAACGCTATTTCCTAGCAAGGAAGTGTCGCATTCACATTCATTTGAAGTGTAGACGTGGACTACATAACACTTCGCAATGAATATAACATCTTATCATGAAACATAGAAATGAGATGCGATATCACGTTCTAAGAAGCACTAAAACTCCATCCCTACGATACGTAGATATCTGCGAACGCTATTTCCTAGCAAGGAAGTGTCGCATTCACATTCATTTGAAGTGTAGACGTGTACTACATAACACTTCGTAAATCATATCATATCTTACCATGAAACATAGAAATGAGATGCGATATCGCGTTTTAAGAAGCATTAGATCTCTATTGCTACGATACGTTGACATCTGCAAACGCTATTTCCTAGCAAGGAAGTGTCGCATTTACATTCATTTGAAGTGTAGACGAGAAATACATAACACTTCGCAATGAATATTACATCTTGTCGTGAAACATGGAAATGAGATGCGATATCGCGTTTTAAGAAGCATTAGAACTCTATTGCTACGATAGGTAGACATCTGCAAACGCTATATCCTAGCGAGGAAGTGTCGCATTCACATTCATTTGAAGTGTAGACGAGGAATACATAACACTTCGCAAATCATATTATATATTACCATGAAACACAGAAATGAGACGCGATATCGCGTTTTAAGAATCATAAGAACTCTATTGCTACGATACGTAGACATCTCCAAACGCTATTTCCTTGCAAGGAAGAGTCGCATTTACATTCATTTGAAGTGTAGACGAAGAATACATGACACGTCGCAAATCATATTATATCCTACCATGAAACATAGAAATGAGATGCGATATAGCGTTTTAAGAAGCATTAGAACACTATTGCTACGATACCTAGACATCTGCAAATGCTATTTCCTTGCAAGGAAGTGTCGCATTTACATTCATTTGAATCGTAGACGAGGAATGCATAACACTTCGCAATGTATATTGTATCTTATCATGAAACATAGAAATGAGATGCAATATCTCGTTTTAAGAAGCATTTGAACTCTACTGCTACGATACCTAGACATCTGTAGACGCTATTTCCTAGCATGGAAGTGTCGCATTTACATTCATTTGAAGTGTAGACGAGGAATATATGACACTTCGCAAATCATATTATATCTTACCATGAAACATAGAAATGAGATGCGATATCGCGTTTTAAGAAGCATTAGAACACTGTTGCTACGATACCTAGACATCTGCAAACGCTATTTCCTTGCAAGGAAGTGTCGCATTTACATTCATTTGAAGTGTAGACGAGGAATACATAGCACTTTGCAAATCATATTATATCTTACGATGAAACATAGAAATGAGATGCGATATCGCGTTTTAAGAATCATAAGAACTCTATTGCTACGATACGTAGACATCTGCAAACGCTCTTTCCTTGCAAGGAAGTGTCGCATTAACATTCATATGAAGTGTAGACGAGGAATACATAACACTTCGCAAGTAATATTATATCTTACCATGAAACATAGAAATGAGATACGATATCGCGTTTTAAGAAGCATTAGAACTCTATTGCTACGATACGTAGACATCTGCAAACGCTATTTCCTTGCTAGGAAGTGTCGCATTTTCATTCATTCGAAGTGTAGACGAGGAATACATAACACTTCGCAAATCATGTTATATCTTACCATGGAACATAGAAATGAGATGCGATATCGCGTTTTGGGAAGCATTAGAACTCCATTGCTACGATACCTAGACATCTGCAGACGCTATTTCCTAGCATGGAAGTGTCGCATTCACATTCATTTGAAGTGTAGACGTGGACTACATAACACTTCGCAATGAATATAACATCTTATCATGAAACATAGAAATGAGATGCGATATCACGTTCTAAGAAGCACTAAAACTCCATCCCTACGATACGTAGACATCTGCGAACGCTATTTCCTAGCAAGGAAGTGTCGCATTCACATTCGTTTGAAGTGTAGACGTGTACTACATAACACTTCGTAAATCATATCATATCTTACCATGAAACATAGAAATGGGATGCGATATCGCGTTTTAAGAAGCATTAGATCTCTATTGCTACGATACGTTGACATCTGCAAACGCTATTTCCTAGCAAGGAAGTGTCGCATTTACATTCATTTGAAGTGTAGACGAGAAATACATAACACTTCGCAATGAATATTACATCTTGTCATGAAACATGGAAATGAGATGCGATATCGCGTTTTAAGAAGCATTAGAACTCTATTGCTACGATAGGTAGACATCTGCAAACGCTATTTCCTAGCAAGGAAGTGTCGCATTTACATTCATTTGAAGTGTAGAAGAGGAATACATAACACTTCGCAAATCATATTATATCTTACCATGAAACTTGGAAATGAGATGCGATATCGCGTTTTAAGAAGCATTAGAACTCTATTGCTACGATAGGTAGATATCTGCAAACGCTATTTCCTAGCAAGGAAGTGTCGCATTTACATTCATTTGAAGTGTAGACGAGGACTACATAACACTTCGCAAATCATATTATATCTTACCATGAAACATAGAAATGTGATGCGATATCGCGTTTTAAGAAGCATTGGAAATCTATTGCTACGATACGTAGACATCTGCAAACGCTATATCCGAGCGAGGAAGTGTCGCAATCACATTCATTTGAAGTGTAGACGAGGAATACATAACACTTCGCAAATCATATTATATCTTACCATGAATCATAGAAATGAGATGCGATATCGCGTTTTAAGAAGTATTGGAACACTATTGCTAAGATAGGTAGACACTTGCAAACGCTATTTCCTTGCAAGGAAGTGTCGCATTTACATTCATTTGAAGTGTAGACGAGGAATACATAACACTTCTCCAATCATATTATATCTTACCATGAAACATAGAAATGAGATGCGATATCGCGTTTTAAGAAGCATTGGAAATCTATTGCTACGATACGTAGACATCTGCAAACGCTATATCCTAGCGAGGAAGTGTCGCATTCACATTCATTTGAAGTGTAGACGAGGAATACATAACACTTCGCAAATCATATTATATATTACCATGAAACATAGAAATGAGAGGCGATATCGCGTTTTAAGAAGTATTGGAACACTATTGCTAAGATAGGTAGACACTTGCAAACGCTATTTCCTTGCAAGGACGTGTCGCATTTACGTTCATTTGAATCATAGACGAGGAATGCATAACACTTCGCAATGAATATTATATCTTATCATGAAACATAAATATGAGATGCAATATCTCGTTTTAAGAAGCATTTGAACTCTATTGCTTCGATACGTAGACATCTGCAAACGCTATTTCCTTGCAAGGAAGTATTGCATTTACATTCATTTGAAGTGTAGACGAGGACTACATAACACTTCGCAATGAATATTACATCTTATCATGAAACATAGAAATGAGATGCGATATCACGTTTTAAGAAGCACTAGAACTCCATCCCTACGATACGTAGACATCTGCAAACGCTATTTCCTAGCAAGGAAGTGTCGCATTCACATTCATTTGAAGTGTAGACGTGGACTACATAACACTTCGCAATGAATATAACATCTTATCATGAAACATAGAAATGAGATGCGATATCACGTTCTAAGAAGCACTAAAACTCCATCCCTACGATACGTAGATATCTGCGAACGCTATTTCCTAGCAAGGAAGTGTCGCATTCACATTCATTTGAAGTGTAGACGTGTACTACATAACACTTCGTAAATCATATCATATCTTACCATGAAACATAGAAATGAGATGCGATATCGCGTTTTAAGAAGCATTAGATCTCTATTGCTACGATACGTTGACATCTGCAAACGCTATTTCCTAGCAAGGAAGTGTCGCATTTACATTCATTTGAAGTGTAGACGAGAAATACATAACACATCGCAATGAATATTACATCTTGTCGTGAAACATGGAAATGAGATGCGATATCGCGTTTTAAGAAGCATTAGAACTCTATTGCTACGATAGGTAGACATCTGCAAACGCTATATCCTAGCGAGGAAGTGTCGCATTCACATTCATTTGAAGTGTAGACGAGGAATACATAACACTTCGCAAATCATATTATATATTACCATGAAACACAGAAATGAGACGCGATATCGCGTTTTAAGAATCATAAGAACTCTATTGCTACGATACGTAGACATCTCCAAACGCTATTTCCTTGCAAGGAAGAATCGCATTTACATTCATTTGAAGTGTAGACGAAGAATACATGACACGTCGCAAATCATATTATATCCTACCATGAAACATAGAAATGAGATGCGATATAGCGTTTTAAGAAGCATTAGAACACTATTGCTACGATACCTAGACATCTGCAAATGCTATTTCCTTGCAAGGAAGTGTCGCATTTACATTCATTTGAATCGTAGACGAGGAATGCATAACACTTCGCAATGTATATTGTATCTTATCATGAAACATAGAAATGAGATGCAATATCTCGTTTTAAGAAGCATTTGAACTCTACTGCTACGATACCTAGACATCTGTAGACGCTATTTCCTAGCATGGAAGTGTCGCATTTACATTCATTTGAAGTGTAGACGAGGAATATATGACACTTCGCAAATCATATTATATCTTACCATGAAACATAGAAATGAGATGCGATATCGCGTTTTAAGAAGCATTAGAACACTGTTGCTACGATACCTAGACATCTGCAAACGCTATTTCCTTGCAAGGAAGTGTCGCATTTACATTCATTTGAAGTGTAGACGAGGAATACATAGCACTTTGCAAATCATATTATATCTTACGATGAAACATAGAAATGAGATGCGATATCGCGTTTTAAGAATCATAAGAACTCTATTGCTACGATACGTAGACATCTGCAAACGCTCTTTCCTTGCAAGGAAGTGTCGCATTAACATTCATATGAAGTGTAGACGAGGAATACATAACACTTCGCAAGTAATATTATATCTTACCATGAAACATAGAAATGAGATACGATATCGCGTTTTAAGAAGCATTAGAACTCTATTGCTACGATACGTAGACATCTGCAAACGCTATTTCCTTGCTAGGAAGTGTCGCATTTTCATTCATTCGAAGTGTAGACGAGGAATACATAACACTTCGCAAATCATGTTATATCTTACCATGGAACATAGAAATGAGATGCGATATCGCGTTTTGGGAAGCATTAGAACTCCATTGCTACGATACCTAGACATCTGCAAACGCTATTTCCTTGCAAGGACGTGTCACATTTACGTTCATTTGAATCATAGACGAGGAATGCATAACACTTCGCAAATAATATTATATCTTACCATGAAACATAGAAATGAGATTCGATATCGCGTTTTAAGAAGCATTCGAACTCTATTGCTACGATACGTAGACATCTGCAAACGCTATTTCCTTGCTAGGAAGTGTCGCATTTTCATTCATTTGAAGTGTAGACGAGGAATACATAACACTTCGCAAATCATGTTATATCTTACCATGAAACATAGAAATGAGATGCGATATCGCGTTTTGGGAAGCATTAGAACTCCATTGCTACGATACCTAGACATCTGCAGACGCTATTTCCTAGCATGGAAGTGTCGCATTCACATTCATTTGAAGTGTAGACGTGGACTACATAACACATCGCAATGAATATAACATCTTATCATGAAACATAGAAATGAGATGCGATATCACGTTCTAAGAAGCACTAAAACTCCATCCCTACGATACGTAGACATCTGCGAACGCTATTTCCTAGCAAGGAAGTGTCGCATTCACATTCGTTTGAAGTGTAGACGTGTACTACATAACACTTCGTAAATCATATCATATCTTACCATGAAACATAGAAATGAGATGCGATATTGCGTTTTAAGAAGCGTTAGATCTCTATTGCTACGATACGTTGACATCTGCAAACGCTATTTCCTAGCAAGGAAGTGTCGCATTCACATTCATTTGAAGTGTAGACGTGGACTACATAACACTTCGCAATGAATATAACATCTTATCATGAAACATAGAAATGAGATGCGATATCACGTTCTAAGAAGCACTAAAACTCCATCCCTACGATACGTAGACATCTGCGAACGCTATTTCCTAGCAAGGAAGTGTCGCATTCACATTCATTTGAAGTGTAGACGTGTACTACATAACACTTCGTAAATCATATCATATCTTACCATGAAACATAGAAATGAGATGCGATATCGCGTTTTAAGAAGCATTAGAACTCTATTGCTACGATAGGTAGATATCTGCAAACGCTATTTCCTAGCAAGGAAGTGTCGCATTTACATTCATTTGAAGTGTAGACGAGGACTACATAACACTTCGCAAATCATATTATATCTTACCATGAAACATAGAAATGAGATGCTATATCGCTTTTTAAGAATCGTAAGAACTCTATTGCTACGAAACGTAGACATCTGCAAACGCTATTTCCTTGCAAGGAAGTGTGGCATTTACATTCATTTGAAGTGTAGACGGGGAATACATGACACTTCGCAAATCATATTATATCTTACCATGAAACATAGAAATGAGATGCGATATCGCGTTTTAAGAAGCATTAGAACACTATTGCTACGATACCTAGACATCTGCAAATGCTATTTCCTTGCAAGGAAGTGTCGCATTTACATTCATTTGAATCGTAGACGAGGAATGCATAACACTTCGCAATGTATATTGTATCTTATCATGAAACATAGAAATGAGATGCAATATCTCGTTTTAAGAAGCATTTGAACTCTACTGCTACGATACCTAGACATCTGTAGACGCTATTTCCTAGCATGGAAGTGTCGCATTTACATTCACTTGAAGTGTAGACGAGGAATATATGACACTTCGCAAATCATATTATATCTTACCATGAAACATAGAAATGAGATGCGATATCGCGTTTTAAGAAGCATTAGAACACTGTTGCTACGATACCTAGAAATCTGCAAACGCTATTTCCTAGCAAGGAAGTGTCGCATTTACATTCATTTGAAGTGTAGACGAGAAATACATAACACTTCGCAATGAATATTACATCTTGTCATGAAACATGGAAATGAGATGCGATATCGCGTTTTAAGAAGCATTAGAACTCTATTGCTACGATAGGTAGACATCTGCAAACGCTATTTCCTAGCAAGGAAGTGTCGCATTTACATTCATTTGAAGTGTAGAAGAGGAATACATAACACTTCGCAAATCATATTATATCTTACCATGAAACTTGGAAATGAGATGCGATATCGCGTTTTAAGAAGCATTAGAACTCTATTGCTACGATAGGTAGATATCTGCAAACGCTATTTCCTAGCAAGGAAGTGTCGCATTTACATTCATTTGAAGTGTAGACGAGGACTACATAACACTTCGCAAATCATATTATATCTTACCATGAAACATAGAAATGTGATGCGATATCGCGTTTTAAGAAGCATTGGAAATCTATTGCTACGATACATAGACATCTGCAAACGCTATATCCTAGCGAGGAAGTGTCGCAATCACATTCATTTGAAGTGTAGACGAGGAATACATAACACTTCGCAAATCATATTATATCTTACCATGAAACATAGAAATGAGATGCGATATCGCGTTTTAAGAAGTATTGGAACACTATTGCTAAGATAGGTAGACACTTGCAAACGCTATTTCCTTGCAAGGAAGTGTCGCATTTACATTCATTTGAAGTGTAGACGAGGAATACATAACACTTCTCCAATCATATTATATCTTACCATGAAACGTAGAAATGAGATGCGATATCGCGTTTTAAGAAGCATTGGAAATCTATTGCTACGATACGTAGACATCTGCAAACGCTATATCCTAGCGAGGAAGTGTCGCATTCACATTCATTTGAAGTGTAGACGAGGAATACATAACACTTCGCAAATCATGTTATATCTTACCATGAAACATAGAAATGAGATGCGATATCGCGTTTTGGGAAGCATTAGAACTCCATTGCTACGATACCTAGACATCTGCAGACGCTATTTCCTAGCATGGAAGTGTCGCATTCACATTCATTTGAAGTGTAGACGTGGACTACATAACACTTCGCAATGAATATAACATCTTATCATGAAACATAGAAATGAGATGCGATATCACGTTCTAAGAAGCACTAAAACTCCATCCCTACGATACGTAGACATCTGCGAACGCTATTTCCTAGCAAGGAAGTGTCGCATTCACATTCGTTTGAAGTGTAGACGTGTACTACATAACACTTCGTAAATCATATCATATCTTACCATGAAACATAGAAATGGGATGCGATATCGCGTTTTAAGAAGCATTAGATCTCTATTGCTACGATACGTTGACATCTGCAAACGCTATTTCCTAGCAAGGAAGAGTCGCATTTACATTCATTTGAAGTGTAGACGAGAAATACATAACACTTCGCAATGAATATTACATCTTGTCATGAAACATGGAAATGAGATGCGATATCGCGTTTTAAGAAGCATTAGAACTCTATTGCTACGATAGGTAGACATCTGCAAACGCTATTTCCTAGCAAGGAAGTGTCGCATTTACATTCATTTGAAGTGTAGAAGAGGAATACATAACACTTCGCAAATCATATTATATCTTACCATGAAACTTGGAAATGAGATGCGATATCGCGTTTTAAGAAGCATTAGAACCCTATTGCTACGATAGGTAGATATCTGCAAACGCTATTTCCTAGCAAGGAAGTGTCGCATTTACATTCATTTGAAGTGTAGACGAGGACTACATAACACTTCGCAAATCATATTATATCTTACCATGAAACATAGAAATGTGATGCGATATCGCGTTTTAAGAAGCATTGGAAATCTATTGCTACGATACGTAGACATCTGCAAACGCTATATCCTAGCGAGGAAGTGTCGCAATCACATTCATTTGAAGTGTAGACGAGGAATACATAACACTTCGCAAATCATATTATATCTTACCATGAAACATAGAAATGAGATGCGATATCGCGTTTTAAGAAGTATTGGAACACTATTGCTAAGATAGGTAGACACTTGCAAACGCTATTTCCTTGCAAGGAAGTGTCGCATTTACATTCATTTGAAGTGTAGACGAGGAATACATAACACTTCTCCAATCATATTATATCTTACCATGAAACGTAGAAATGAGATGCGATATCGCGTTTTAAGAAGCATTGGAAATCTATTGCTACGATACGTAGACATCTGCAAACGCTATATCCTAGCGAGGAAGTGTCGCATTCACATTCATTTGAAGTGTAGACGAGGAATACATAACACTTCGCAAATCATATTATATATTACCATGAAACACAGAAATGAGACGCGGTATCGCGTTTTAAGAATCATAAGAACTCTATTGCTACGATACGTGGACATCTCCAAACGCTATTTCCTTGCAAGGAAGAGTCGCATTTACATTCATTTGAAGTGTAGACGAAGAATACATAACACGTCGCAAATCATATTATATCCTACCATGAAACATAGAAATGAGATGCGATATCGCGTTTTAAGAAGCATTAGAACACTATTGCTACGATACCTAGACATCTGCAAATGCTATTTCCTTGCAAGGACGTGTCGCATTTACATTCATTTGAAGTGTAGACGAGGAATATATGACACTTCGCAAATCATATTATATCTTACCATGAAACATAGAAATGAGATGCGATATCGCGTTTTAAGAAGTATTAGAACACTGTTGCTACGATACCTAGACATCTGCAAACGCTATTTCCTTGCAAGGAAGTGTCGCATTTACATTCATTTGAAGTGTAGACGAGGAATACATAGCACTTTGCAAATCATATTATATCTTACGATGAAACATAGAAATGAGATGCGATATCGCGTTTTAAGAATCATAAGAACTCTATTGCTACGATACGTAGACATCTGCAAACGCTCTTTCGTTGCAAGGAAGTGTCGCATTAACATTCATATGAAGTGTAGACGAGGAATACATAACACTTCGCAAATAATATTATATCTTACCATGAAACATAGAAATGAGATACGATATCGCGTTTTAAGAAGCATTAGAACTCTATTGCTACGATACGTAGACATCTGCAAACGCTATTTCCTTGCTAGGAAGTGTCGCATTTTCATTCATTTGAAGTGTAGACGAGGAATACATAACACTTCGCAAATCATGTTATATCTTACCATGAAACATAGAAATGAGATGCGATATCGCGTTTTGGGAAGCATTAGAACTCCATTGCTACGATACATAGACATCTGCAAACGCTATTTCCTTGCAAGGACGTGTCACATTTACGTTCATTTGAATCATAGACGAGGAATGCATAACACTTCGCAAATAATATTATATCTTACCATGAAACATAGAAATGAGATTCGATATCGCGTTTTAAGAAGCATTAGAACTCTATTGCTACGATACGTAGACATCTGCAAACGCTATTTCCTTGCTAGGAAGTGTCGCATTTTCATTCATTTGAAGTGTAGACGAGGAATACATAACACTTCGCAAATCATGTTATATCTTACCATGAAACATAGAAATGAGATGCGATATCGCGTTTTGGGAAGCATTAGAACTCCATTACTACGATACCTAGACATCTGCAGACGCTATTTCCTAGCATGGAAGTGTCGCATTCACATTCATTTGAATTGTAGACGTGGACTACATAACACTTCGTAAATCATATCTAATCTTACCATGAAACATAGAAATGAGATGCGATATCGCGTTTTAAGAAGCATTGGAACTCTATTGCTTCGATACGTAGACATCTGCAAACGCTATTTCCTTGCAAGGGAGTGTCGCATTTACATTCATTTGAAGTGTAGACGAGGAATACATAACACTTCGCAAATCATATTATATCTTACCATGAAACATAGGAATGAGATGCGATATCGCGTTTTAAGAAGCATTAGAACTGTAATGTCCGGCGTACCGCCTTCCACACCCCAACGCTTCCCACAGCACGCAGAGCCTTCTTACCTGCGAACATCTACATTAGAGCGCACGGGCAAATCACCCCTTCGCCGAGCTAAGGCAGCCGACCCGCAGTATCCGCCCCGGAGATGGACCGGCCAAACGCGCTATCGCGCGTATCCCGAGATCCACGAGGTACCAGCACAGCAACGCATCGAGTCACCCACCCTTACTTACCCTTACGTTTACTATTCTAATGTATATACGTATAAATACTAAAATCCTATTTCTAAGTACACGACACACACATTGTAACACGAACAACACACACGCATATAATTCTAAGTTCAATATGTATTTTCTAGTTCATAAGTTGCGACGCGCGCCCGCGCGCATTCGACGCTTGCGGCTCACGCGTAACGCGGGCCGCTCCCACTCCGACCGGCCACCCCACCGCGTGGCCGCCCTACTCCGACCGTCCGCCCCACCGCGAGGGCCCAACGACTCGCGCGCCACGCGACCCGAGGAGGTCTCGAGCACGCGAGCAAGAGCACATTCTAGTTCCGACTTCGATTCGACTCAGACCTCTCTCTGGGACTCGACCCGAGTACCCGATACTTCTAGTTTAACTTATGGCTTAGTGCCTTTCCATCACCTCTTCGAGGTGTCTTCTAATTCTATTTCAAGTTCCATTTCGATTTCTAGTTAAGTTCTATTTCTACTAAGTTTAGTTTAGGGAAGTAAAGTGTATAGCATAGGTTTTTTATACAGAATATATCTTTATTGTTATTTTACATTTAAATTTCTATTTCATTTCTATTTCCACGCGATCACCTTCGGTTCTCGCGTATACACAATCACTTCCATACTTTGATTTAGTATCGTTACTTGGAACTCTACATAGTTAGAGCGGACCGCCGCTTAACTGTGTGGACTACAGGTACGGATTACTCGAAGTAACCGATCGTTCTTCGTTCTGCTGGACCGATGCGGATAGAGCGGACCGCCGCTTATCCAATTTGAATCCAGTTAGGAGAAGTTCATCGTGGATGTGTCGCTCCGCTAATAAGAAAGCGCGTCGTGCTGGTAGAAAGAACTTTCTACGTCGTTTAGTGCGCGACTACGCCGATCCAGCGTATTCAGCCTGCCACTCCGTCGTCGTTGCTGCCACCTCGGTTCAAATCCAGTCTTCCCCGGATTCGGCGAGCTCTGCGGCTCCACTTCACAGTTCCGGTCAACGCCGTTGGGTACTCGTTCCTCTGAAGTTTCCGCAACGCCGACCCTACGCCGCAGCTATACCAGACGGCGATCCTCGACAGCAGCTGTACCTGGAACGTAATTATAGAATTATCAAGGTGTGAAGCCAGCGAAAGGTTTGTGGAATCTCATTATATCGCGTCCTCGGGTATTTTTACCGGTAACGTCCCATAAAAGGAACCACGGTGCCCATCACAATATAGTGCTCGGCTCCGCGATTTCTGCTACGTGCCGTCGCGGGCAACTTCGGAAATTCTCCCGGTCCCGGACGTGACAGAACTCTATTGCTACGATACCTAGTCATCTGCAGACGCTATTTCCTAGCAGGGAAGTGTGGCATTTACATTCATTTGAAGTGTAGACGAGGAATGCATAACACTTCGCAATGAATATTATATCTTATCATGAAACATAGAAATCAGATGCGATATCTCGTTTTAAGAAGCATTAGAACTCTATCCCTACGATACGTAGACATCTGCAAACGCTATTTCCTTGCAAGGAAGTGTCGCATTTACATTCTTCTGAAGAGAATAAGAAGTATATATAACACTTTACAATGAATATTATATCCTATCATGCAACATAGAAATGAGATGCGATATCGCGTTTTAAGAATCATAAGAACTCTATTGCTACGATACGTAGACATCTGCAAACGCTATTTCCTTGCATGGAAGTGTCGCATTTACATTCATTTGAAGTGTAGACGAGGAATACATAACACTTCGCAATGAATATTACATCTTATCATGAAACATAGATATGAGATGCGATATCTCGTTTGAAGAAGCATTTGAACTCTATTGCTTCGATACGCAGACATCTGCAAACGCTATTTCCTTGCAAGGAAGTATTGCATTTACATTCATTTGAAGTGTAGACGAGGACTACATAACACTTCGCAATGAATATTACATCTTATCATGAAACATAGAAATGAGATGCGATATCGCGTTTTAAGAAGCATAAGATCTCTATTGCTACGATACGTTGACATCTGCAAACGCTATTTCCTAGCAAGGAAGTGTCGCATTTACATTCATTTGAAGTGTAGACGAGAAATACATAACACTTCGCAATGAATATTACATCTTGTCATGAAACATAGAAATGAGATGCGATATCTCGTTTTAAGAAGCATTTGAACTCTATTGCTTCGATACGTAGACATCTGCAAACGCTATTTCCTTGCAAGGAAGTGTCGCATGTACATTTATTTGATGTGTAGACGAGGAATACGTAACACTTCGCAAATCATATTATATCTTACGATGAAACATAGATATGAGATGCGATATCGCGTTTTAAGAAGTATTAGAACACTATTGCTACGATAGGTAGACATTTGCGAACGCTATTTCCTTGCAAGGAAGTGTCGCATTTACATTCATTTGAACCGTAGACGAGGAATACATAACACTTCTCCAATCATATTATATCTTACCATGAAACATAGAAATGAGATGCGATATCGCGTTTTAAGAAGCATTGGAAATCTATAGCTACGATACGTAGACATCTGCAAACGCTATATCCTAGCGAAGAAGTGTCGCATTCACATTCATTTGAAGTGTAGACGAGGAAAACATAACACTTCCCCAATCATATTATATCTTACCATGAAACATAGAAATGAGATGCGATATCGCGTTTTAAGAATCATAAGAACTCTATTGCTACGATACGAAGACATCTGCAAGCGCTATTTCCTTGCAAGGATGTGTCGCATTTACATTCATTTGATGTGTAGAAGAGGAATACATAACACATCGCAAATCATATTATACCTTATCATGAAACATAGAAATGAGGAGCGATATGTCGTTTTAAGAAGCATTAGAACTCTATCCCTACGATACGTAAACATCTGCAAACGCCATTTCCTTGCAAGGAAGTGTCGCATTTACATTCTTCTGAAGAGAATACGAGGTATACATAACACTTTACAATGAATATTATATCCTATCATGCGACATAGAAATGAGATGCGATATCGCGTTTTAAGAATCATATGAACTCTATTGCTACGATACGTAGACATCTGCAATCGCTATTTCCTAGCAAGGAAGTGTCGCATTTACATTCATTTGAAGTGTAGACGAGGAATACATGATACTTCGCAAATCATATTATATCTTACCATGAAACATAGAAATGAGATGCGATATCGCGTTTTAAGAATCATAAGATCTCTATTGCTACGATACGTAGACATCTGCAAACGCTATTTCCTAGCAAGGAAGTGTCGCATTTACATTCATTTGAAGTGTAGACGAGGAATACATGACACTTCGCAAATCATATTATATCTTACAATGAAACATAGAAATGAGATGCGATATCGCGTTTTAAGAATCATATGAACTCTATTGCTACGATACGTAGACATCTGCAATCGCTATTTCCTAGCAAGGAAGTGTCGCATTTACATTCATATGAAGTGTAGACGGGGAATACATGACACTTCGCAAATCTTATTATATCTTACCATGAAACATAGAAATGTGATGCGATTTCGCGTTTTAAGAAGCATTAGAACACTATTGCTACGATAGATAGACATTTACAAACGCTATTTCCTAGCAAAGAAGTGTCGCATTTACATTCATTTGAAGTGTAGGCGAGGAATACATAACACTTCGCGAATCATATTCTATCTTACCATGAAACATAGAGATGAGATGCGATATCGCGTTTTAAGAAGCATTTGAACTCTATTGCTTCGATACGTAGACATCTGCAAACGCTATTTCCTTGCAAGGAAGTGTGGCATTTACATTCATTTGAAGTGTAGACGAGGAATACATAACACTTCGCAAATCATATTTTATCTTACCATGAAACATAGAAATGAGATTCGATATCGCGTTTTAAGAAGCATTAGAAAGCTATTGCTACGATACGTGGACATCTGCAATCGCTATTTCCTAGCAAGGAAATGTCGCATTTACATTCATTTGAAATGTAGACGAGGAATACATGATACTTCGCAAATCATATTATATCTTACCATGAAACATAGAAATGAGATGCGATATCGCGTTTTAAGAATCATAAGATCTCTATTGCTACGATACGTAGACATCTGCAAACGCTATTTCCTTGCAAGGAAGTGTCGCATTTACATTCATTTGAAGTGTAGACGAGTAATACGTAACACTTCCCCAATCATATTATATCTTACCATGAAACACAGAAATGAGGTGCGATATCGCGTTTTAAGAAGCATTGGAACTCTATTGCTACGATACATAGACATCTGCAAACGCTATTTCCTTGCAAGGAAGAGTCGCATTTACATTCATTTGATGTGTAGACGAACAATACATGACACTTCGCAAATCATATTTTATCTTACCACGAAACATAGAAATGAGATGCGATATCGCGCTTTAAGAAGCATTAGAACTCTATTACTACGATCCCTAGTCATCTCCAGACGCTAGTTCCTAGCAGGGAAGTGTGGCATTTACATTCATTTGAAGTGTAGACGGGGAATACATGACACTTCGCAAATCTTATTATATCTTACCATGAAACACAGAAATGAGATGCGATATCGCGTTTTAAGAATCATAAGAACTCTATTGCTACGATACGTAGACATCTCCAAACGCTATTTCCTTGCAAGGAAGTGTCGCATTTACATTCATTTGAAGTGTAGACGAGGAATACATAACACTTCGGAAATCATATTATACCTTACCATGAAACATATAAATGAGATGCGATATCGCGTTTTATGAATCATAAGAACTCTATTGCTACGATACGTAGACATATGCAAACGCTATTTCCTTGCAAGGAAGAGTCGCATTTACATTCATTTGAAGTGTAGACGAAGAATACATGACACGTCGCAAATCATACTATATCTTACCATGAAACATAGAAATGAGATGCGATATCGCGTTTAAAGAAGCATTAGAACACTATTGCTACGGTAGGTAGACACTTGCAAACGCTATTTCCTTGCAAGGAAGTGTCGCATTTACATTCATTTGAAGTGTAGACGAGGAATACATAACACATCGCAAATCTTATTATATCCTACCATGAAACATAGAAATAAGATGCGATATCGCGACTTAATAAGCATTTGAACTCTATTGCTTCGATACGTAGACATCTGCAAACGCTATTTCCTTGCAAGGAAGTGTCGCATTTACATTCATTTGAAGTGTAGACGAGGAATACATAACACTTCGCAAATCATATTATATCTTACCATGAAACATATAAATGAGATACGATATCGCTTTTTAAGAATCATAAGAACTCTATTGCTACGATACGTAGACATCTGCAAACGCTATTTCCTTGCAAGGAAGTGTCGCATTTACATTCATTTGAAGTGTAGACGAGTAATACATAACACTTCGCAAATCATATTATATCTTACCATGAAACATGGAAATGAGATGCGATATCGCGTTTTAAGAAGCATTAGAACTCTATTGCCACGATAGGTAGACATCTGCATCGCTATTTCCTAGCAAGGAAGTTTCGCATTTACATTCATTTGAAGTGTAGTAGAGGAATACATAACACTTCGCAAATCATATTATATCTTACCATGGAACATGGAAATGAGATGCGATATCGCGTTTTAAGAAGCATTAGAACTCAATTGCTACGATAGGTAGACATCTGAAAACGCTATTTCCTAGCAAGGAAGTGTCGCATTTACATTCATTTGAAGTGTAGACGAGGACTACATAACACTTCGCGAATCATATTCTATCTTACCATGAAACATAGAAATGAGGTGCGATATCGCGTTTTAAGAAGCATTGGAACTCTATTGCTACGATACGTAGACATCTGCAAACGCTATTTCCTTGCAAGGAAGAGTCGCATTTACATTCATTTGATGTGTAGACGAACAATACATGACACTTCGCAAATCATATTTTATCTTACCATGAAACATAGAAATGAGATGCGATATCGCGCTTTAAGAAGCATTGGAAATCTATTGCTACGATATGTAGACATCTGCAAACGCTATATCCTAGCGAGGAAGTGCCGCATTCACATTCATTTGAAGTGTGGACGAGGAATACATAACACTTCGCAAATCATATTATATCTTACCATGAAACATAGAGATGAGATGTTAATCGCGTTTTAAGAAGCATTAGAAAGCTATTGCTACGATACGTGGACATCTGCAATCGCTATTTCCTAGCAAGGAAATGTCGCATTTACATTCATTTGAAATATAGACGAGGAATACATGATACTTCGCAAATCATATTATATCTTACCATGAAACATAGAAATGAGATGCGATATCGCGTTTTAAGAATCATAAGAACTCTATTGCTACGATACGTAGACATCTGCAAACGCTATTTCCTTGCAAGAAAGTGTCGCATTTACATTCATTTGAAGTGTAGACGAGTAATACATAACACTTCCCCAATCATATTATATCTTACCATGAAACACAGAAATGAGGTGCGATATCGCGTTTTAAGAAGCATTGGAACTGTATTGCTACGATACGTAGACATCTGCAAACGCTATTTCCTTGCAAGGAAGAGTCGCATCTACATTCATTTGATGTGTAGACGAACAATACATGACACTTCGCAAAACATATTTTATCTTACCATGAAACATAGAAATGAGATGCGATATCGCGCTATAAGAAGCATTAGAACACTATTGCTACGATACCTAGTCATCTGCAGACGCTATTTCCTAGCAGGGAAGTGTGGCATTTACATTCATTTGAAGTGTAGACGGGGAATACATGACACTTCGCAAATCATATTATATCTTACCATGAAACACAGAAATGAGGTGCGATATCGCGTTTTAAGAAGCATTGGAACTCTATTGCTACGATACGTAGACATCTGCAAACGCTATTACCTTGCAAGAAGAATGTGTAGACGAACAATACATGACACTTGGCAAATCATATTTTATCTTACCATGAAACATAGAAATGAGATGCGATATCGCACTTTAAGAAGCATTAGAACTCTATTGCTACGATCCCTAGTCATCTGCAGACGCTATTCCCTAGCAGGGAAGTGTGGCATTTACATTCATTTGAAGTGTAGACGGGGAATACATTACACTTCGCAAATCTTATTATATCTTACCATGAAACATAAAGATGTTATGTGATTTCGCGTTTTAAGAAGCATTGGAAATCTATTGCTACGATACGTAGACATCTGCAAACGCTATATCCTAGAGAGGAAGTGCCGCATTCACATTCATTTGAAGTGTGGACGAGGAATACATAACACTTCGCAAATCATATTATATCTTACCATGAAACACAGAAATGAGATGCGATATCGCGTTTTAAGAATCATAAGAACTCTATTGCTACGATACGTAGTCATCTCCAAACGCTATTTCCTTGGAAGGAAGTGTCGCATTTACATTCATTTGAAGTGTAGACGAGGAATACATAACATTTCTCCAATCATATTATATCTTACCATGAAACATAGAAATGAGATGCGATATCGCGTTTTAAGAAGCATTGGAAATCTATTGCTACGATACGTAGACATTTGCAAACGCTATATCCTAGCGAGGAAGTGTCGCATTCACATTCATTTGAAGTGTAGACGAGGAATACATAACACTTCGCAAATCATATTATATATTACCATGAAACACAGAAATGAGATGCGATATCGCGTTTTAAGAATCATAAGAACTCTATTGCTACGATCCCTAGTCATCTGCAGACGCTATTTCCTAGCAGGGAAGTGTGGCATTTACATTCATTTGAAGTGTAGACGGGGAATACATGACACTTCGCAAATCTTATTATATCTTACCATGAAACATAGAAATGTGACGCGATTTCGCGATTTAAGAAGCATTGGAAATCTATTGCTACGATACGTAGACATCTGCAAACGCTATATCCTAGAGAGGAAGTGCCGCATTCACATTCATTTGAAGTGTGGACGAGGAATACATAACACTTCGCAAATCATATTATATCTTACCATGAAACACAGAACTGAGATGCGATATCGCGTTTTAAGAATCATAAGAACTCTATTGCTACGATACGTAGTCATCTCCAAACGCTATTTCCTTGGAAGGAAGTGTCGCATTTACATTCATTTGAAGTGTAGACGAGGAATACATAACATTTCTCCAATCATATTATATCTTACCATGAAACATAGAAATGAGATGCGATATCGCGTTTTAAGAAGCATTGGAAATCTATTGCTACGATACGTAGACATCTGCAAACGCTATATCCTAGCGAGGAAGTGTCGCATTCACATTCATTTGAAGTGTAGACGAGGAATACATAACACTTCGCAAATCATATTATATATTACCATGAAACACAGAAATGAGATGCGATATCGCGTTTTAAGAATCATAAGAACTCTATTGCTACGATCCCTAGTCATCTGCAGACGCTATTTCCTAGCAGGGAAGTGTGGCATTTACATTCATTTGAAGTGTAGACGGGGAATACATGACACTTCGCAAATCTTATTATATCTTACCATGAAACATAGAAATGTGAGGCGATTTCGCGATTTAAGAAGCATTGGAAATCTATTGCTACGATACGTAGACATCTGCAAACGCTATATCCTAGCGAGGAAGTGTCGCATTCACATTCATTTGAAGTGTGGACGAGGAATACATAACACTTCGCAAATCATATTATATCTTACCATGAAACACAGAAATGAGATGCGATATCGCGTTTTAAGAATCATAAGAACTCTATTGCTACGATACGTAGTCATCTCCAAACGCTATTTCCTTGGAAGGAAGTGTCGCATTTACATTCATTTGAAGTGTAGACGAGGAATACATAACATTTCTCCAATCATATTATATCTTACCATGAAACATAGAAATGAGATGCGATATCGCGTTTTAAGAAGCATTGGAAATCTATTGCTACGATACGTAGACATCTGCAAACGCTATATCCTAGCGAGGAAGTGTCGCATTCACATTCATTTGAAGTGTAGACGAGGAATACATAACACTTCGCAAATCATATTATATATTACCATGAAACACAGAAATGAGATGCGATATCGCGTTTTAAGAATCATAAGAACTCTATTGCTACGATCCCTAGTCATCTGCAGACGCTATTTCCTAGCAGGGAAGTGTGGCATTTACATTCATTTGAAGTGTAGACGGGGAATACATGACACTTCGCAAATCTTATTATATCTTACCATGAAACATAGAAATGTGAGGCGATTTCGCGATTTAAGAAGCATTGGAAATCTATTGCTACGATACGTAGACATCTGCAAACGCTATATCCTAGAGAGGAAGTGCCGCATTCACATTCATTTGAAGTGTGGACGAGGAATACATAACACTTCGCAAATCATATTATATCTTACCATGAAACACAGAAATGAGATGCGATATCGCGTTTTAAGAATCATAAGAACTCTATTGCTACGATACGTAGTCATCTCCAAACGCTATTTCCTTGGAAGGAAGTGTCGCATTTACATTCATTTGAAGTGTAGACGAGGAATACATAACATTTCTCCAATCATATTATATCTTACCATGAAACATAGAAATGAGATGCGATATCGCGTTTTAAGAAGCATTGGAAATCTATTGCTACGATACGTAGACATCTGCAAACGCTATATCCTAGCGAGGAAGTGTCGCATTCACATTCATTTGAAGTGTAGACGAGGAATACATAACACTTCGCAAATCATATTATATATTACCATGAAACACAGAAATGAGATGCGATATCGCGTTTTAAGAATCATAAGAACTCTATTGCTACGATACCTAGTCATCTGCAGACGCTATTTCCTAGCAGGGAAGTGTGGCATTTACATTCATTTGAAGTGTAGACGGGGAATACATGACACTTCGCAAATCTTATTATATCTTACCATGAAACATAGAAATGTGAGGCGATTTCGCGATTTAAGAAGCATTGGAAATCTATTGCTACGATACGTAGACATCTGCAAACGCTATATCCTAGCGAGGAAGTGTCGCATTCACATTCATTTGAAGTGTGGACGAGGAATACATAACACTTCGCAAATCATATTATATCTTACCATGAAACACAGAAATGAGATGCGATATCGCGTTTTAAGAATCATAAGAACTCTATTGCTACGATACGTAGATATCTCCAAACGCTATTTCCTTGCAAGGAAGTGTCGCATTTACATTCATTTGAAGTGTAGACGAGGAATACATAACACATCGCAAATCATATTATACCTTACCATGAAACATAGAAATGTGATGCGATATCGCGTTTTATGAATCATAAGAACTCTATTGCTACGATACGTAGACATATGCAAACGCTATTTCCTTGCAAGGAAGAGTCGCATTTACATTCATTTGAAGTGTAGACGAAGAATACATGACACGTCGCAAATCATATTATATCTTACCATGAAACATAGAAATGAGATGCGATATCGCGTTTTAAGAAGCATTAGAACACTGTTGCTACGATAGGTAGACACTTGCAAACACTATTTCCTTGCAAGGAAGTGTCGCATTTACATTCATTTGAAGTGTAGACGAGGAATACAATACACATCGCAAATCATATTATATCTTACCATGAAACACAGAAATGAGATGCGATATCGCGTTTTAAGAATCATAAGAACTCTATTGCTACGATACGTAGATATCTCCAAACGCTATTTCCTTGCAAGGAAGTGTCGCATTTACATTCATTTGAAGTGTAGACGAGGAATACATAACACATCGCAAATCATATTATACCTTACCATGAAACATAGAAATGTGATGCGATATCGCGTTTTATGAATCATAAGAACTCTATTGCTACGATACGTAGACATATGCAAACGCTATTTCCTTGCAAGGAAGAGTCGCATTTACATTCATTTGAAGTGTAGACGAAGAATACATGACACGTCGCAAATCATATTATATCTTACCATGAAACATAGAAATGAGATGCGATATCGCGTTTTAAGAAGCATTAGAACACTGTTGCTACGATAGGTAGACACTTGCAAACACTATTTCCTTGCAAGGAAGTGTCGCATTTACATTCATTTGAAGTGTAGACGAGGAATACAATACACATCGCAAATCATATTATATCTTACCATGAAACATAGAAATGAGATGCGATATCGCGTTTTAAGAAGCATTAGAACTCTATTGCTACGATACCTAGACATCTGCAGACGCTATTTCCTAGCAAGGAAGTGTCGCATTTACATTCATTTGAAGTGTAGACGAGGAATGCATAACACTTCTCCAATCATATTATATCTTACTATGAAACATAGAAATGAGATGCGATATCGCGTCTTAAGAAGCATTGGAAATCTATTGCTACGATACGTAGACATCGGCAAACGCTATTTCCTAGCAGGGAAGTGTGGCATTTACATTCATTTGATGTGTAGACGGGGAATACATGACACTTCGCAAATCATATTATATCTTACCATGAAACATAGAAATGTGATGCGATATCGCGTTTTAAGAATCATAAGAACTCTATTGCTACGATAGGTAGACATCTGCAAACGCTATTTCCTAGCAAGGAAGTGTCGCATTTACACTCATTTGAGGTGTAGACGAGGACTACATAACACTTCGCGAATCATATTATATCTTACCATGAAACACAGAAATGAGATGCGATATCGCTTTTTAAGAATCATAAGAACTCTATTGCTGCGATACGTAGACATCTGCAAACGCTATTTCCTTGCAAGGAAGTGTCGCATTTACATTCATTTGAAGTGTAGACGAGTAATACATAACACTTCGCAAATCATATTATATCTTACCATGAAACATGGAAATGAGATGCGATATCGCGTTTTAAGAAGCATTAGAACTCTATTGCTACGATAGGTAGACATCTGCATCGCTATTTCCTAGCAAGGAAGTTTCGCATTTACATTCATTTGAAGTGTAGAAGAGGAATACATAACACTTCGCAAATCATATTATATCTTACCATGAAACATGGAAATGAGATGCGATATCGCGTTTTAAGAAGCATTAAAACTCTATTGCTACGACAAGTAGACATCTGCAAACGCTATTTCCTAGCAAGGAAGTGTCGCATTTACATTCATTTGAAGTGTAGACGAGGAATACATAACACTTCGCAAATCATATTATATCTTACCATGAAACATAGAAATGAGATGCGATATCGCGTTTTAAGAATCATAAGAACTCTATTGCTGCGATACGTAGACATCTGCAAACGCTATATCCTAGCGAGGAAGTGTCGCATTCACATTCATTTGAAGTGTAGACGAGGAATACATAACACTTCGCAAATCATATTATATATTACCATGAAACACAGAAATGAGATGCGATATCGCGTTTTAAGAATCATAAGAACTCTATTGCTACGATACGTAGACATCTCCAAACGCTATTTCCTTGCAAGGAAGTGTCGCATTTACATTCATTTGATGTGTAGACGAGGACTACATAACACTTCGCGAATCATATTATATCTTACCATCAAACATAGAAATGAGATGCGATATCGCGCTTTAAGAAGCAATAGAACTCTACTGCTACGATACCTAGTCATCTGCAGACGCTATTTCCTAGCAGGGAAGTGTGGCATTTACATTCATTTGATGTGTAGACGGGGAATACATGACACTTCGCAAATCATATTATATCTTACCATGAAACATAGAAATGTGATGCGATATCGCGTTTTAAGAATCATAACAACTCTATTGCTACGATACGTAGACATCTGCAAACGCTATTTCCTTGCAAGGAAGTGTCGCATTTACATTCATTTGATGTGTAGAAGAGGAATACATAACACATCGCAAATCATATTATACCTTATCATGAAACATAGAAATGAGGAGCGATATGTCGTTTTAAGAAGCATTAGAACTCTATCCCTACGATACGTAGACATCTGCAAACGCTATTTCCTAGCAAGGAAGTGTCGCATTTACATTCATTTGAAGTGTAGACGAAGAATACATGACACTTCGCAAATCATATTATATCTTACCATGAAACATAGAAATGAGATGCGATATCGCGTTTTAAGAAGCATTGGAAATCTATTACTACGATACGTAGACATTTGTCGCATACGTCGCATTTACATTCATTTGAAGTGTAGACGAGAAATACATAACACTTCGCAAATCATATTATACCTTACCATGAAACATAGAAATGAGGTGCGATATCGCGTTTTAAGAATCATTAGAACACTATTGCTACGATAGGTAGACATTTGCAAACGCTATTTCCTTGCAAGGAAGTGTCGCATTTACATTCATTTGAAGTGTAGACGAGGAATACATAACACTTCGCAAATCATATTATATCTTACCATGAAACATAGAAATGAGATGCGATATCGCGTCTTAAGAAGCATTTGAACTCTATTGCTTCGATACGTAGACATCTGCAAACGCTATTTCCTTGCAAGGAAGTGTCGCATTTACATTCATTTGAAGTGTAGACGAGGAATACATAACACTTCGCAAATCATATTATATCTTACCATGAAACATAGAAATGAGATGCGATATCGCGTTTTAAGAATCATAAGAACTCTATTGCTACGATACGTAGACATCTGCAAACGCTATTTCCTTGCAAGGAAGTGTCGGATTTACATTCATTTGAAGTGTAGAAGAGGAATACATAACACTTCGCAAATCATATTATACCTTACCATGAAACATAGAAATGAGATGCGATATCGCGTTTTAAGAATCATTAGAACACTATTGCTACGATAGGTAGACGTTTGCAAACGCTATGTCCTTGCAAGGAAGTGTCGCATTTACATTCATTTGAAGTGTAGACGAGGAATACATAACACTTCGCAAATCATATTACATCTTACCATGAAACATAGAAATGAGATGCGATATCGCGTCTTAAGAAGCATTTGAACTCTATTGCTTCGATACGTAGACATCTGCAAACGCTATTTCCTTGCAAGGAAGTGTCGCATTTACATTCATTTGAAGTGTAGACGAGGAATACGTAACACTTCGCAATTCATATTATATCTTACCATGAAACATAGAAATGAGATGCGATATCGCGTTTAAAGAAGTATTAGACCACTATTGCTAAGATAGGTAGACATTTGCAAACTCTATTTCCTTGCCAGGAAGTGTCGCATTTACATTCATTTGAAGTGTAGAACAGGAATACATAATACTTCGCAAATCATATTATATCTTACCATGAAACATGGAAATGAGATGCGATATCGCGTTTTAAGAAGCATTAGAACTCTATTGCTACGATACGTAGACATCTGCAAACGCTATTTCCTTGCAAGGAAGAGTCCCATTTACATTCATTTGAAGTGTAGAAGAGGAATACATAACACTTCGCAAATCATATTATATCTTACCATGAAACATAGGAAAGAGATGCGATATCGCGTTCTAAGAATCATAAGAACTCTATTGCTACGATACGTAGACATCTGCAAACGCTATTTCCTTGCAAGGAAGTGTCGCATTTACATTCATTTGAAGTGTAGACGAGGAATACATAGCACTTCCCCAATCATATTATATCTTACCATGAAACATAGAAATGAGATGTGATATCGCGTTTTAAGAATCATAAGAACTCTATTGCTACGACACGTAGACATCTACAAACGCTATTTCCTTGCAAGGAAGTGTCGCATTTACATTCATTTGAAGTGTAGACGAGGACTACATAACACTTCGCGAATCATATTATATCTTACCATCAAACATAGAAATGAGATGCAATATCGCGTTTTAAGAATCATAAGAACTCTATTGCTACGATACGTAGACATCTGCAAACGCTATTTCCTTGCAAGGAAGTGTCGCATTTACATTCATTTGAAGTGTAGAAGAGGAATACATGACACTTCGCGAATCATATTATATCTTACCATGAAACATAGAAATGAGATGCGATATCGCGTTTTAAGAATCATTAGAACACTATTGCTACGATAGGTAGACGTTTGCAAACGCTATGTCCTTGCAAGGAAGTGTCGCATTTACATTCATTTGAAGTGTAGACGAGGAATACATAACACTTCGCAAATCATATTACATCTTACCATGAAACATAGAAATGAGATGCGATATCGCGTCTTAAGAAGCATTTGAACTCTATTGCTTCGATACGTAGACATCTGCAAACGCTATTTCCTTGCAAGGAAGTGTCGCATTTACATTCATTTGAAGTGTAGAAGAGGAATACATGACACTTCGCGAATCATATTATATCTTACCATGAAACATAGAAATGAGATGCGATATCGCGTTTTAAGAATCATAAGAACTCTATTGCTACGATACGTAGACATCTGCAAACGCTATTTCCTTGCAAGGAAGTGTCGGATTTACATTCATTTGAAGTGTAGAAGAGGAATACATAACACTTCGCAAATCATATTATACCTTACCATGAAACATAGAAATGAGATGCGATATCGCGTTTTAAGAATCATTAGAACACTATTGCTACGATAGGTAGACGTTTGCAAACGCTATGTCCTTGCAAGGAAGTGTCGCATTTACATTCATTTGAAGTGTAGACGAGGAATACATAACACTTCGCAAATCATATTACATCTTACCATGAAACATAGCAATGAGATGCGATATCGCGTCTTAAGAAGCATTTGAACTCTATTGCTTCGATACGTAGACATCTGCAAACGCTATTTCCTTGCAAGGAAGTGTCGCATTTACATTCATTTGAAGTGTAGACGAGGAATACGTAACACTTCGCAATTCATATTATATCTTACCATGAAACATAGAAATGAGATGCGATATCGCGTTTAAAGAAGTATTAGAGCACTATTGCTAAGATAGGTAGACATTTGCAAACTCTATTTCCTTGCCAGGAAGTGTCGCATTTACATTCATTTGAAGTGTAGAACAGGAATACATAATACTTCGCAAATCATATTATATCTTACCATGAAACATGGAAATGAGATGCGATATCGCGTTTTAAGAAGCATTAGAACTCTATTGCTACGATACGTAGACATCTGCAAACGCTATTTCCTTGCAAGGAAGAGTCCCATTTACATTCATTTGAAGTGTAGAAGAGGAATACATAACACTTCGCAAATCATATTATATCTTACCATGAAACATAGGAAAGAGATGCGATATCGCGTTCTAAGAATCATAAGAACTCTATTGCTACGATACGTAGACATCTGCAAACGCTATTTCCTTGCAAGGAAGTGTCGCATTTACATTCATTTGAAGTGTAGACGAGGAATACATAGCACTTCCCCAATCATATTATATCTTACCATGAAACATAGAAATGAGATGTGATATCGCGTTTTAAGAATCATAAGAACTCTATTGCTACGACACGTAGACATCTACAAACGCTATTTCCTTGCAAGGAAGTGTCGCATTTACATTCATTTGAAGTGTAGACGAGGACTACATAACACTTCGCGAATCATATTATATCTTACCATCAAACATAGAAATGAGATGCAATATCGCGTTTTAAGAATCATAAGAACTCTATTGCTACGATACGTAGACATCTGCAAACGCTATTTCCTTGCAAGGAAGTGTCGCATTTACATTCATTTGAAGTGTAGACAAGTAATACATAACACTTCCCCAATCATATTATATCTTACCATGAAACATAGAAATGAGGTGCGATATCGCGTCTTAATAAGTATTTGAACTCTTTTGCTACGATACGTAGACATCTGCAAACGCTATTTCCTTGCAAGGAAGTGTCGCATTTTCATTCATTTGATGTGTAGAAGAGGAATACATAACACTTCGCAAATCATATTATACCTTATCATGAAACATAGAAATGAGGTGCGATATGTCGTTTTAAGAAGCATTAGAACTCTATCCCTACGATACGTAGACATCTGCAAACGCTATTTCCTTGCAAGGAAGTGTGGCATTTACATTCATTTGAAGTGTAGAAGAGGAATACATGACACTTCGCGAATCATATTATATCTTACCATGAAACATAGAAATGAGATGCGATATCGCGTTTTAAGAATCATAAGAACTCTATTGCTACGATACGTAGACATCTGCAAACGCTATTTCCTTGCAAGGAAGTGTCGCATTTACACTCATTTGAAGTGTAGAAGAGGAATACATAACACTTCGCAAATCATATTATACCTTACCATGAAACATAGAAATGAGATGCGATGTCGCGTTTTAAGAATCATTAGAACACTATTGCTACGATAGGTAGACATTTGCAAACGCTATTTCCTTGCAAGGAAGTGTCGCATTTACATTCATTTGAAGTGTAGACGAGGAATACATAGCACTTCCCCAATCATATTATATCTTACCATGAAACATAGAAATGAGATGCGATATCGCGTTTTAAGAAGCATTGGAACTCTATTGCTACGATACGTAGACATCTACAAACGCCATTTCCTTGCAAGGAAGTGTCGCATTTACATTCACTTGATGTGTAGACGAGGAATACATAACACATCGCAAATCATATTATATCTTATCATGAAACATAGAAATGAGGTGCGATATGTCGTTTTAAGAAGCATTAGAACTCTATCCCTACGATACGTAGACATCTGCAAACGCTATTTCCTTGCAAGGAAGTGTCGCATTTACATTCATTTGAAGTGTAGAAGAGGAATACATGACACTTCCCGAATCATATTATACCTTACCATGAAACATAAAAATGAGATGCGATATCTCGTTTTAAGATGCATTAGAACTCTATCCCTACGATACGTGGACATCTGCAAACGCTATTTCCTTGCAAGGAAGTGTCGCATCTACATTCA
Organism: Xylocopa sonorina; assembly: GCF_050948175.1. NCBI lineage: Eukaryota > Metazoa > Arthropoda > Insecta > Hymenoptera > Apidae > Xylocopa > Xylocopa sonorina. The sequence goes on from NW_027490162.1 coordinate 873,780, forward strand.
TTTGAAGTGTAGAAGAGGAATACATAACACTTCGCAAATCATATTATATCTTACCATGAAACATGGAAATGAGATGCGATACCGCGTTTTAAGAAGCATTAGAACTCTATCCCTACGATACGTAGACATCTGCAAACGCTATTTCCTAGCAAGGAAGTGTCGCATTTACATTCATTTGAAGTGTAGACGAGGACTACGTAACACTTCTCGAATCATATTCTATCTTACCATGAAACATAGAAATGAGATGCGATATCGCGTTCTAAGAATCATAAGAACTCTATTGCTACGATACGTAGACATCTGCAAACGCTATTTCCTTGCCAGGAAGTGTCGCATTTACATTCATTTGAAGTGTAGACGAGTAATACATATCACTTCCACAATCATATTATATGTTACCATGAAACATAGAAATGAGATGCGATATCGCGTTTTAAGAAGCATTGGAACTCTATTGCTACGATACGTAGACATCTGCAAACGCTATTTCCTTGCAAGGAAGTGTCGCATTTACATTCATTTGAAGTGTAGACGAGTAATACATAACACTTCCCCAATCATATTATATCTTACCATGAAACATAGAAATGAGGTGCGATATCGCGTCTTAATAAGCATTTGAACTCTTTTGCTACGATACGTAGACATCTGCAAACGCTATTTCCTTGCAAGGAAGTGTCGCATTTTCATTCATTTGATGTGTAGAAGAGGAATACATAACACTTCGCAAATCATATTATACCTTATCATGAAACATAGAAATGAGGTGCGATATGTCGTTTTAAGAAGCATTAGAACTCTATCCCTACGATACGTAGATATCTGCAAACGCTATTTCCTTGCAAGGAAGTGTCGCATTTACATTCATTTGAAGTGTAGAAGAGGAATACATGACACTTCGCGAATCATATTATATCTTACCATGAAACATAGAAATGAGATGCGATATCGCGTTTTAAGAATCATAAGAACTCTATTGCTACGATACGTAGACATCTGCAAACGCTATTTCCTTGCAAGGAAGTGTCGGATTTACATTCATTTGAAGTGTAGAAGAGGAATACATAACACTTCGCAAATCATATTATACCTTACCATGAAACATAGAAATGAGATGCGATATCGCGTTTTAAGAATCATTAGAACACTATTGCTGCGATAGGTAGACATTTGCAAACGCTATTTCCTTGCAAGGAAGTGTCGCATTTACATTCATTTGAAGTGTAGACGAGGAATACATAACACTTCGCAAATCATATTACATCTTACCATGAAACATAGAAATGAGATGCGATATCGCGTCTTAAGAAGCATTTGAACTCTATTGCTTCGATACGTAGACATCTGCAAACGCTATTTCCTTGCAAGGAAGTGTCGCATTTACATTCATTTGAAGTGTAGACGAGGAATACGTAACACTTCGCAATTCATATTATATCTTACCATGAAACATAGAAATGAGATGCGATATCGCGTTTAAAGAAGTATTAGAGCACTATTGCTAAGATAGGTAGACATTTGCAAACTCTATTTCCTTGCCAGGAAGTGTCGCATTTACATTCATTTGAAGTGTAGAACAGGAATACATAATACTTCGCAAATCATATTATATCTTACCATGAAACATGGAAATGAGATGCGATATCGCGTTTTAAGAAGCATTAGAACTCTATTGCTACGATACGTAGACATCTGCAAACGCTATTTCCTTGCAAGGAAGAGTCCCATTTACATTCATTTGAAGTGTAGAAGAGGAATACATAACACTTCGCAAATCATGTTATATCTTACCATGAAACATAGGAATGAGATGCGATATCGCGTTTTAAGAAGCATTAGAACTCTATTGCTACGATACCTAGTCATCTGCAGACGCTATTTCCTAGCAGGGAAGTGTGGCATTTACATTCATTTGAAGTGTAGACGAGGAATGCATAACACATCGCAATAAATATTATATCTTATCATGAAACATAAAAATGAGATGCGATATCTCGTTTTAAGAAGCATTAGAACTCTATCCCTACGATACGTGGACATCTGCATACGCTATTTCCTTGCAAGGAAGTGTCGCATCTACATTCATTTGAAGTGTAGAAGAGGAATACATAACACTTCGCAAATCATATTATATCTTACCATGAAACATGGAAATGAGTTGCGATACCGCGTTTTAAGAAGCATTAGAACTCTATCCCTACGATACGTAGACATCTGCAAACGCTATTTCCTAGCAAGGAAGTGTCGCATTTACATTCATTTGAAGTGTAGACGAGGACTACGTAACACTTCTCGAATCATATTCTATCTTACCATGAAACATAGAAATGAGATGCGATATCGCGTTCTAAGAATCATAAGAACTCTATTGCTACGATACGTAGACATCTGCAAACCCTATTTCCTTGCAAGGAAGTGTCGCATTTACATTCATTTGAAGTGTAGACGAGTAATACATAACACTTCCACAATCATATTATATGTTACCATGAAACATAGAAATGAGATGCGATATCGCGTTTTAAGAAGCATTGGAACTCTATTGCTACGATACGTAGACATCTGCAAACGCTATTTCCTTGCAAGGAAGAGTCGCATTTACATTCATTTGAAGTGTAGACGAGGACTACATAACACTTCGCAATGAATATTACATCTTATCATGAAACATAGAAATGAGATGCGATATCACGTTTTAAGAAGCACTAGAACTCCATCCCTACGATACGTAGACATCTGCAAACGCTATTTCCTAGCAAGGAAGTGTCGCATTCACATTCATTTGAAGTGTAGGCGAGGAATACATAACACTTCGCAAATCATATTATATCTTACCATGAAACATAGAAATGAGATGCGATATCGCGTTTTAAGAAGCATGAGAACACTACTGCTACGATAGGTAGACATTTGCAAACGCTACTTCCTTGCAAGGAAGTGTCGCACTTACATTCATTTGAAGTGTAGACGAGGAATACATAACACTTCGCAAATCATATTATATCTTACCATGAAACATAGAAATGAGATGCGATATCGCGTCTTAAGAAGCATTTGAACTCTATTGCTTCGATACGTAGACATCTGCACACGCTATTTCCTTGCAAGGAAGTGTCGCATTTACATTCATTTGAAGTGTAGACGAGGAATACGTAACACTTCGCAATTCATATTATATCTTACCATGAAACATAGAAATGAGATGCGATATCGCGTTTAAAGATGTATTAGAGCACTATTGCTAAGATAGGTAGACATTTGCAAACTCTATTTCCTTGCCAGGAAGTGTCGCATTTACATTCATTTGAAGTGTAGAACAGGAATACATAATACTTCGCAAATCATATTATATCTTACCATGAAACATGGAAATGAGATGCGATATCGCGTTTTAAGAAGCATTAGAACTCTATTGCTACGATACGTAGACATCTGCAAACGCTATTTCCTTGCAAGGAAGAGTCCCATTTACATTCATTTGAAGTGTAGAAGAGGAATACATAACACTTCGCAAATCATATTGTATCTTACCATGAAACATAGGAATGAGATGCGATATCGCGTTTTAAGAAGCATTAGAACTCTATTGCTACGATACCTAGTCATCTGCAGACGCTATTTCCTAGCAGGGAAGTGTGGCATTTACATTCATTTGAAGTGTAGACGAGGAATGCACAACACATCGCAATAAATATTATATCTTATCATGAAACATAAAAATGAGATGCGATATCTCGTTTTAAGAAGCATTAGAACTCTATCCCTACGATACGTGGACATCTGCAAACGCTATTTCCTTGCAAGGAAGTGTCGCATCTACATTCATTTTAAGTGTAGAAGAGGAATACATAACACTTCGCAAATCATATTATATCTTACCATGAAACATGGAAATGAGTTGCGATACCGCGTTTTAAGAAGCATTAGAACTCTATCCCTACGATACGTAGACATCTGCAAACGCTATTTCCTAGCAAGGAAGTGTCGCATTTACATTCATTTGAAGTGTAGACGAGGACTACGTAACACTTCTCGAATCATTTTCTATCTTACCATGAAACATAGAAATGAGATGCGATATCGCGTTCTAAGAATCATAAGAACTCTATTGCTACGATACGTAGACATCTGCAAACCCTATTTCCTTGGAAGGAAGTGTCGCATTTACATTCATTTGAAGTGTAGACGAGTAATACATAACACTTCCACAATCATATTATATGTTACCATGAAACATAGAAATGAGATGCGATATCGCGTTTTAAGAAGCATTGGAACTCTATTGCTACGATACGTAGACATCTGCAAACGCTATTTCCTTGCAAGGAAGAGTCGCATTTACATTCATTTGATGTGTAGACGAAGAACACATGACACTTCGCAAATCACATTTTATCTTACCATGAATCATAGAAATGAGATGCGATATCGCGCTTTATGAAGCATTAGAACTCTATTGCTACGATCCCTAGTCATCTGCAGAAGCTAGTTCCTAGCAGGGAAATGTGGCATTTACATTCATTTGAAGTGTAGACGGGGAATACATGACACTTCGCAAACCATATTATACCTTTCCATGAAACATAGAAATGAGATGCGATATCGCGTTTTATGAATCATAAGAACTCTATTGCTACGATACGTAGACATATGCAAACGCTATTTCCTTGCAAGGAAGAGTCGCATTTACATTCATTTGAAGTGTAGACGAAGAATACATGACACGTCGCAAATCATATTATATCTTACCATAAAACATAGAAATGAGATGCGATATCGCGTTTTAAGAAGCATTTGAACTCTTTTGCTACGATACGTAGACATCTGCAAACGCTATTTCCTTGCAAGGAAGTGTCGCATTTTCATTCATTTGATGTGTAGAAGAGGAATACATAACACTTCGCAAATCATATTATACCTTATCATGAAACATAGAAATGAGGTGCGATATGTCGTTTTAAGAAGCATTAGAACTCTATCCCTACGATACGTAGACATCTGCAAACGCTATTTCCTTGCAAGGAAGTGTCGCATTTACATTCATTTGAAGTGTAGACGAGGAATACGTAACACTTCGCAATTCATATTATATCTTACCATGAAACATAGAAATGAGATGCGATATCGCGTTTAAAGAAGTATTAGAGCACTATTGCTAAGATAGGTAGACATTTGCAAACTCTATTTCCTTGCCAGGAAGTGTCGCATTTACATTCATTTGAAGTGTAGAACAGGAATACATAATACTTCGCAAATCATATTATATCTTACCATGAAACATGGAAATGAGATGCGATATCGCGTTTTAAGAAGCATTAGAACTCTATTGCTACGATACGTAGACATCTGCAAACGCTATTTCCTTGCAAGGAAGAGTCCCATTTACATTCATTTGAAGTGTAGAAGAGGAATACATAACACTTCGCAAATCATATTATATCTTACCATGAAACATAGGAAAGAGATGCGATATCGCGTTTTAAGAAGCATTAGAACTCTATTGCTACGATACCTAGTCATCTGCAGACGCTATTTCCTAGCAGGGAAGAGTGGCATTTACATTCATTTGAAGTGTAGACGAGGAATGCATAACACATCGCAATAAATATTATATCTTATCATGAAACATAAAAATGGGATGCGATATCTCGTTTTAAGAAGCATTAGAACTCTATCCCTACGATACGTGGACATCTGCAAACGCTATTTCCTTGCAAGGAAGTGTCGCATCTACATTCATTTGAAGTGTAGAAGAGGAATACATAACACTTCGCAAATCATATTATATCTTACCATGAAACATGGAAATGGGATGCGATACCGCGTTTTAAGAAGCATTAGAACTCTATCCCTACGATACGTAGACATCTGCAAACGCTATTTCCTAGCAAGGAAGTGTCGCATTTACATTCATTTGAAGTGTAGACGAGGACTACGTAACACTTCTCGAATCATATTCTATCTTACCATGAAACATAGAAATGAGATGCGATATCGCGTTCTAAGAATCATAAGAACTCTATTGCTACGATACGTAGACATCTGCAAACGCTATTTCCTTGCAAGGAAGTGTCGCATTTACATTCATTTGAAGTGTAGACGAGGAATACATAGCACTTCCCCAATCATATTATATCTTACCATGAAACATAGAAATGAGATGTGATATCGCGTTTTAAGAATCATAAGAACTCTATTGCTACGACACGTAGACATCTGCAAACGCTATTTCCTTGCAAGGAAGTGTCGCATTTACATTCATTTGAAGTGTAGACGAGGACTACATAACACTTCGCGAATCATATTATATCTTACCATCAAACATAGAAATGAGATGCAATATCGCGTTTTAAGAATCATAAGAACTCTATTGCTACGATACGTAGACATCTGCAAACGCTATTTCCTTGCAAGGAAGTGTCGCATTTACATTCATTTGAAGTGTAGACAAGTAATACATAACACTTCCCCAATCATATTATATCTTACCATGAAACATAGAAATGAGGTGCGATATCGCGTCTTAATAAGCATTTGAACTCTTTTGCTACGATACGTAGACATCTGCAAACGCTATTTCCTTGCAAGGAAGTGTCGCATTTTCATTCATTTGATGTGTAGAAGAGGAATACATAACATTTCGCAAATCATATTATACCTTATCATGAAACATAGAAATGAGGTGCGATATGTCGTTTTAAGAAGCATTAGAACTCTATCCCTACGATACGTAGACATCTGCAAACGCTATTTCCTTGCAACGAAGTGTCGCATTTACATTCATTTGAAGTGTAGAAGAGGAATACATGACACTTCGCGAATCATATTATATCTTACCATGAAACATAGAAATGAGATGCGATATCGCGTTTTAAGAATCATAAGATCTCTATTGCTACGATACGTAGACATCTGCAAACGCTATTTCCTTGCAAGGAAGTGTGGCATTTACATTCATTTGAAGTGTAGAAGAGGAATGCATAACACATCGCAATAAATATTATATCTTATCATGAAACATAAAAATGAGATGCGATATCTCGTTTTAAGAAGCATTAGAACTCTATCCCTACGATACGTGGACATCTGCAAACGCTATTTCCTTGCAAGGAAGTGTCGCATCTACATTCATTTGAAGTGTAGAAGAGGAATACATAACACTTCGCAAATCATATTATATCTTACCATGAAACATGGAAATGAGTTGCGATACCGCGTTTTAAGAAGCATTAGAACTCTATCCCTACGATACGTAGACATCTGCAAACGCTATTTCCTAGCAAGGAAGTGTCGCATTTACATTCATTTGAAGTGTAGACGAGGACTACGTAACACTTCTCGAATCATATTCTATCTTACCATGAAACATAGAAATGAGATGCGATATCGCGTTCTAAGAATCATAAGAACTCTATTGCTACGATACGTAGACATCTGCAAACGCTATTTCCTTGCAAGGAAGAGTCGCATTTACATTCATTTGATGTGTAGACGAAGAACACATGACACTTCGCAAATCATATTTTATCTTACCATGAATCATAGAAATGAGATGCGATATCGCGCTTTATGAAGCATTAGAACTCTATTGCTACGATCCCTAGTCATCTGCAGAAGCTAGTTCCTAGCAGGGAAATGTGGCATTTACATTCATTTGAAGTGTAGACGGGGAATACATGACACTTCGCAAATCATATTATACCTTTCCATGAAACATAGAAATGAGATGCGATATCGCGTTTTATGAATCATAAGAACTCTATTGCTACGATACGTAGACATATGCAAACGCTATTTCCTTGCAAGGAAGAGTCGCATTTACATTCATTTGAAGTGTAGACGAAGAATACATGACACGTCGCAAATCATATTATATCTTACCATAAAACATAGAAATGAGATGCGATATCGCGTTTTAAGAAGCATTAGAACACTATTGCTACGATAGGTAGACACTTGCAAACGCTATTTCCTTGCAAGGAAGTGTCGCATTTACATTCATTTGAAGTGTAGACGAGGAATACATAACACATCGCAAATCATATTATATCTTACCATGAAACATAGAAATGAGATGCGATATCGCGTCTTAATAAGCATTTGAACTCTATTGCTTCGATACGTAGACATCTGCAAACGCTATTTCCTTGCAAGGAAGTGTCGCATTTACATTCATTTGAAGTGTAGGCGAGGAATACATAACACTTCGCAAATCATATTATATCTTACCATGAAACATAGAAATGAGATGCGATATCGCGTTTTAAGAAGCATGAGAACACTACTGCTACGATAGGTAGACATTTGCAAACGCTACTTCCTTGCAAGGAAGTGTCGCACTTACATTCATTTGAAGTGTAGACGAGGAATACATAACACTTCGCAAATCATATTATATCTTACCATGAAACATAGAAATGAGATGCGATATCGCGTTCTAAGAAGCATTAGAACTCTATTGCTAGGATACCTATACATCTGCAGACGCTATTTCCTAGCAAGGTAGTGTCGCATTTACATTCATTAGAAGTGTAGTCGTGGAATACATGACTCTTCGCAAATCATATTATATCTTACCATGAAACATAGAAATGAGATGCGATATCGCGTTTTAAGAAGCATTAGAAATCTATTGCTACGATACGTAGACATCTGCAAACGCCATTTCCTAGCGAGGAAGAGTGGCACTTACATTCATTTGATGTGTAGAAGAGGAATACATAACACTTCGCAAATCATATTATACCTTACCATGAAACATAGAAATGAGATGCGATATCGCGTTTTAAGAATCATTAGAACACTATTGCTACGATAGGTAGACATTTGCAAACGCTATTTCCTTGCAAGGAAGTGTCGCATTTACATTCATTTGAAGTGTAGACGAGGAATACATAACACTTCGCAAATCATATTACATCTTACCATGAAACATAGAAATGAGATGCGATATCGCGTCTTAAGAAGCATTTGAACTCTATTGCTTCGATACGTAGACATCTGCACACGCTATTTCCTTGCAAGGAAGTGTCGCATTTACATTCATTTGAAGTGTAGACGAGGAATACGTAACACTTCGCAATTCATATTATATCTTACCATGAAACATAGAAATGAGATGCGATATCGCGTTTAAAGATGTATTAGAGCACTATTGCTAAGATAGGTAGACATTTGCAAACTCTATTTCCTTGCCAGGAAGTGTCGCATTTACATTCATTTGAAGTGTAGAACAGGAATACATAATACTTCGCAAATCATATTATATCTTACCATGAAACATGGAAATGAGATGCGATATCGCGTTTTAAGAAGCATTAGAACTCTATTGCTACGATACGTAGACATCTGCAAACGCTATTTCCTTGCAAGGAAGAGTCCCATTTACATTCATTTGAAGTGTAGAAGAGGAATACATAACACTTCGCAAATCATATTGTATCTTACCATGAAACATAGGAATGAGATGCGATATCGCGTTTTAAGAAGCATTAGAACTCTATTGCTACGATACCTAGTCATCTGCAGACGCTATTTCCTAGCAGGGAAGTGTGGCATTTACATTCATTTGAAGTGTAGACGAGGAATGCACAACACATCGCAATAAATATTATATCTTATCATGAAACATAAAAATGAGATGCGATATCTCGTTTTAAGAAGCATTAGAACTCTATCCCTACGATACGTGGACATCTGCAAACGCTATTTCCTTGCAAGGAAGTGTCGCATCTACATTCATTTGAAGTGTAGAAGAGGAATACATAACACTTCGCAAATCATATTATATCTTACCATGAAACATGGAAATGAGTTGCGATACCGCGTTTTAAGAAGCATTAGAACTCTATCCCTACGATACGTAGACATCTGCAAACGCTATTTCCTAGCAAGGAAGTGTCGCATTTACATTCATTTGAAGTGTAGACGAGGACTACGTAACACTTCTCGAATCATATTCTATCTTACCATGAAACATAGAAATGAGATGCGATATCGCGTTCTAAGAATCATAAGAACTCTATTGCTACGATACGTAGACATCTGCAAACCCTATTTCCTTGCAAGGAAGTGTCGCATTTACATTCATTTGAAGTGTAGACGAGTAATACATAACACTTCCACAATCATATTATATGTTACCATGAAACATAGAAATGAGATGCGATATCGCGTTTTAAGAAGCATTGGAACTCTATTGCTACGATACGTAGACATCTGCAAACGCTATTTCCTTGCAAGGAAGAGTCGCATTTACATTCATTTGATGTGTAGACGAAGAACACATGACACTTCGCAAATCATATTTTATCTTACCATGAATCATAGAAATGAGATGCGATATCGCGCTTTATGAAGCATTAGAACTCTATTGCTACGATCCCTAGTCATCTGCAGAAGCTAGTTCCTAGCAGGGAAATGTGGCATTTACATTCATTTGAAGTGTAGACGGGGAATACATGACACTTCGCAAACCATATTATACCTTTCCATGAAACATAGAAATGAGATGCGATATCCCGTTTTATGAATCATAAGAACTCTATTGCTACGATACGTAGACATATGCAAACGCTATTTCCTTGCAAGGAAGAGTCGCATTTACATTCATTTGAAGTGTAGACGAAGAATACATGACACGTCGCAAATCATATTATATCTTACCATAAAACATAGAAATGAGATGCGATATCGCGTTTGAAGAAGCATTTGAACTCTTTTGCTACGATACGTAGACATCTGCAAACGCTATTTCCTTGCAAGGAAGTGTCGCATTTTCATTCATTTGATGTGTAGAAGAGGAATACATAACACTTCGCAAATCATATTATACCTTATCATGAAACATAGAAATGAGGTGCGATATGTCGTTTTAAGAAGCATTAGAACTCTATCCCTACGATACGTAGACATCTGCAAACGCTATTTCCTTGCAAGGAAGTGTCGCATTTACATTCATTTGAAGTGTAGAAGAGGAATACATGACACTTCGCGAATCATATTATATCTTACCATGAAACATAGAAATGAGATGCGATATCGCGTTTTAAGAATCATAAGAACTCTATTGCTACGATACGTAGACATCTGCAAACGCTATTTCCTTGCAAGGAAGTGTCGGATTTACATTCATTTGAAGTGTAGAAGAGGAATACATAACACTTCGCAAATCATATTATACCTTACCATGAAACATAGAAATGAGATGCGATATCGCGTTTTAAGAATCATTAGAACACTATTGCTACGATAGGTAGACATTTGCAAACGCTATTTCCTTGCAAGGAAGTGTCGCATTTACATTCATTTGAAGTGTAGACGAGGAATACATAACACTTCGCAAATCATATTACATCTTACCATGAAACATAGAAATGAGATACGATATCGCGTCTTAAGAAGCATTTGAACTCTATTGCTTCGATACGTAGACATCTGCAAACGCTATTTCCTTGCAAGGAAGTGTCGCATTTACATTCATTTGAAGTGTAGACGAGGAATACGTAACACTTCGCAATTCATATTATATCTTACCATGAAACATAGAAATGAGATGCGATATCGCGTTTAAAGAAGTATTAGAGCACTATTGCTAAGATAGGTAGACATTTGCAAACTCTATTTCCTTGCCAGGAAGTGTCGCATTTACATTCATTTGAAGTGTAGAACAGGAATACATAATACTTCGCAAATCATATTATATCTTACCATGAAACATGGAAATGAGATGCGATATCGCGTTTTAAGAAGCATTAGAACTCTATTGCTACGATACGTAGACATCTGCAAACGCTATTTCCTTGCAAGGAAGAGTCCCATTTACATTCATTTGAAGTGTAGAAGAGGAATACATAACACTTCGCAAATCATATTATATCTTACCATGAAACATAGGAAAGAGATGCGATATCGCGTTTTAAGAAGCATTAGAACTCTATTGCTACGATACCTAGTCATCTGCAGACGCTATTTCCTAGCAGGGAAGAGTGGCATTTACATTCATTTGAAGTGTAGACGAGGAATGCATAACACATCGCAATAAATATTATATCTTATCATGAAACATAAAAATGGGATGCGATATCTCGTTTTAAGAAGCATTAGAACTCTATCCCTACGATACGTGGACATCTGCAAACGCTATTTCCTTGCAAGGAAGTGTCGCATCTACATTCATTTGAAGTGTAGAAGAGGAATACATAACACTTCGCAAATCATATTATATCTTACCATGAAACATGGAAATGAGATGCGATACCGCGTTTTAAGAAGCATTAGAACTCTATCCCTACGATACGTAGACATCTGCAAACGCTATATCCTAGCAAGGAAGTGTCGCATTTACATTCATTTGAAGTGTAGACGAGGACTACGTAACACTTCTCGAATCATATTCTATCTTACCATGAAACATAGAAATGAGATGCGATATCGCGTTCTAAGAATCATAAGAACTCTATTGCTACGATACGTAGACATCTGCAAACGCTATTTCCTTGCAAGGAAGTGTCGCATTTACATTCATTTGAAGTGTAGACGAGGAATACATAGCACTTCCCCAATCATATTATATCTTACCATGAAACATAGAAATGAGATGTGATATCGCGTTTTAAGAATCATAAGAACTCTATTGCTACGACACGTAGACATCTGCAAACGCTATTTCCTTGCAAGGAAGTGTCGCATTTACATTCATTTGAAGTGTAGACGAGGACTACATAACACTTCGCGAATCATATTATATCTTACCATCAAACATAGAAATGAGATGCAATATCGCGTTTTAAGAATCATAAGAACTCTATTGCTACGATACGTAGACATCTGCAAACGCTATTTCCTTGCAAGGAAGTGTCGCATTTACATTCATTTGAAGTGTAGACAAGTAATACATAACACTTCCCCAATCATATTATATTTTACCATGAAACATAGAAATGAGGTGCGATATCGCGTCTTAATAAGCATTTGAACTCTTTTGCTACGATACGTAGACATCTGCAAACGCTATTTCCTTGCAAGGAAGTGTCGCATTTTCATTCATTTGATGTGTAGAAGAGGAATACATAACACTTCGCAAATCATATTATACCTTATCATGAAACATAGAAATGAGGTGCGATATGTCGTTTTAAGAAGCATTAGAACTCTATCCCTACGATACGTAGACATCTGCAAACGCTATTTCCTTGCAAGGAAGTGTCGCATTTACATTCATTTGAAGTGTAGAAGAGGAATACATGACACTTCGCGAATCATATTATATCTTACCATGAAACATAGAAATGAGATGCGATATCGCGTTTTAAGAATCATAAGAACTCTATTGCTACGATACGTAGACATCTGCAAACGCTATTTCCTTGCAAGGAAGTGTGGCATTTACATTCATTTGAAGTGTAGAAGAGGAATGCATAACACATCGCAATAAATATTATATCTTATCATGAAACATAAAAATGAGATGCGATATCTCGTTTTAAGAAGCATTAGAACTCTATCCCTACGATACGTGGACATCTGCAAACGCTATTTCCTTGCAAGGAAGTGTCGCATCTACATTCATTTGAAGTGTAGAAGAGGAATACATAACACTTCGCAAATCATATTATATCTTACCATGAAACATGGAAATGAGTTGCGATACCGCGTTTTAAGAAGCATTAGAACTCTATCCCTACGATACGTAGACATCTGCAAACGCTATTTCCTAGCAAGGAAGTGTCGCATTTACATTCATTTGAAGTGTAGACGAGGACTACGTAACACTTCTCGAATCATATTCTATCTTACCATGAAACATAGAAATGAGATGCGATATCGCGTTCTAAGAATCATAAGAACTCTATTGCTACGATACGTAGACATCTGCAAACGCTATTTCCTTGCAAGGAAGAGTCGCATTTACATTCATTTGATGTGTAGACGAAGAACACATGACACTTCGCAAATCATATTTTATCTTACCATGAATCATAGAAATGAGATGCGATATCGCGCTTTATGAAGCATTAGAACTCTATTGCTACGATCCCTAGTCATCTGCAGAAGCTAGTTCCTAGCAGGGAAATGTGGCATTTACATTCATTTGAAGTGTAGACGGGGAATACATGACACTTCGCAAATTATATTATACCTTTCCATGAAACATAGAAATGAGATGCGATATCGCGTTTTATGAATCATAAGAACTCTATTGCTACGATACGTAGACATATGCAAACGCTATTTCCTTGCAAGGAAGAGTCGCATTTACATTCATTTGAAGTGTAGACGAAGAATACATGACACGTCGCAAATCATATTATATCTTACCATAAAACATAGAAATGAGATGCGATATCGCGTTTTAAGAAGCATTAGAACACTATTGCTACGATAGGTAGACACTTGCAAACGCTATTTCCTTGCAAGGAAGTGTCGCATTTACATTCATTTGAAGTGTAGACGAGGAATACATAACACATCGCAAATCATATTATATCTTACCATGAAACATAGAAATGAGATGCGATATCGCGTCTTAATAAGCATTTGAACTCTATTGCTTCGATACGTAGACATCTGCAAACGCTATTTCCTTGCAAGGAAGTGTCGCATTTACATTCATTTGAAGTGTAGGCGAGGAATACATAACACTTCGCAAATCATATTATATCTTACCATGAAACATAGAAATGAGATGCGATATCGCGTTTTAAGAAGCATGAGAACACTACTGCTACGGTAGGTAGACATTTGCAAACGCTACTTCCTTGCAAGGAAGTGTCGCACTTACATTTATTTGAAGTGTAGACGAGGAATACATAACACTTCGCAAATCATATTATATCTTACCATGAAACATAGAAATGAGATGCGATATCGCGTTCTAAGAAGCATTAGAACTCTATTGCTAGGATACCTATACATCTGCAGACGCTATTTCCTAGCAAGGTAGTGTCGCATTTACATTCATTAGAAGTGTAGTCGTGGAATACATGACTCTTCGCAAATCATATTATTTCTTACCATGAAACACAGAAATGAGATTTGATGTCGCGTTTTAAGAATCATAAGAACTCTATTGCTACGATACGTAGACATCTCCAAACGCTATTTCCTTGCAAGGAAGTGTCGCATTTACATTCATTTGAAGTGTAGACAAGGAATACATAACACTTCGCAAATCATATTATACCTTACCATGAAACATAGAAATGAGATGCGATATCGCGTTTTAAGAATCATAAGAACTCTATTGCAACGATACGTAGACATCTGCAAACGCTATTTCCTTACAAGGAAGTGTCGCATTTACATTCATTTGAAGTGTAGAAGGGGAATACATAACACTTCGCAAATCATATTATACCTTACCATGAAACATAGAAATGAGATGCGATATCGCGTTTTAAGAATCATTAGAACACTATTGCTACGATAGGTAGACATTTGCAAACGCTATTTCCTTGCAAGGAAGTGTCGCATTTACATTCATTTGAAGTGTAGACGAGGAATACATAACACTTCGCAAATCATATTATATCTTACCATGAAACATAGAAATGAGATGCGATATCGCGTCTTAAGAAGCATTTGAACTCTATTGCTTCGATACGTAGACATCTGCAAACGCTATTTCCTTGCAAGGAAGTGTAGCATTTACATTCATTTGAAGTGTAGACGAGGAATACATAACACTTCCCAAATCATATTATATCTTACCATGAAACATAGGAATGAGATGCGATATCGCGTCTTAAGAAGCATTAGAACACTATTGCTACGATAGGTAGACACTTGCAAACGCTATTTCCTTGCAAGGAAGTGTCGCATTTACATTCATTTGAAGTGTAGACGAGGAATACATAACACTTCGCATATCATATTATTTCTTACCATGAAACATAGAAATGAGATGCGATATCGCGTTTTAAGGATCATAAGAACTCTATTGCTATGATACGTAAACATCTGCTAACGCTATTTCCTAGCAAGGAAGTGTCGCATTTACATTCATTTGAAGTGTAGGCGAGGAATACATAACACTTCGCAATGAATATTACATCTTACCATGAAACATAGAAATGAGATGCGATATCGCGTTTTAAGAATCATAAGAACTCTATTGCTAGGATACGTAGACATCTGCAAACGCTATTTCCTTGCAAGGAAGTGTTGCATTTACATTCATTTGAAGTGTAGACGAGGAATACATAACACTTCGCAATGAATATTACATCTTATCATGAAACATAGAAATGAGATACGATATCTTGTTTTAAGAAGCATTTGAACACTATTGCTTCGATACGTACACATCTGCAAACGCTATTTCCTAGCAAGGAAGTGTCGCATTTTCATCCATTTGAATCGTAGACGAGGAATGCATAACACTTCGCAATGAATATTATATCTTATCATGAAACATACAAATGAGGTGCGATATGTCGTTTTAAGAAGCATTAGAACTCTATCCCTACGATACGTAGACATCTGCAAACGCTATTTCCTTGCAAGGAAGAGTCGCATTTACATTCATTTGAAGTGTAGCCGAAGAATACATGACACTTCGCAAATCATATTATATCTTACCATGAAACATAGAAATGAGATGCGATATCGCGTTTTAAGAAGCATTAGAACTCTATTGCTACGATACCTATACATCTGCAGACGCTATTTCCTAGCAAGGTCGTGTCGCATTTACATTCATTTGAAGTGTAGTTGTGGAATACATGACACTTCGCAAATCATATTATATCTTACCATGAAACATAGAAATGAGTTGCGATATCGCTTTTTAAGAAGCATTAGAAATCTATTGCTACGATACGTAGATATCTGCAAACGCCATTTCCTAGCGAGGAAGAGTCGCATTTACATTCATTTGAAGTGTAGGCGAGGAATACATAACACTTCGCAGTGAATATTACATCTTGTCATGAAACATAGAAATGAGTTGCGATATCTTGTTTTAAGAAGCATTTGAACACAATTGCTTCGATACGTAGACATCTGCAAACGCTATTTCCTAGCAAGGAAGTGTCGCATTTTCATCCATTTGAATCGTAGACGAGGAATGCATAACACTTCGCAAATCATATTATATCTTACCATGAAACAATGAAATGAGATGCGATATCGCGTTTTAAGAAGCATTAGAACTCTATTGCTTCGATGCGTAGACATCTGCAAACGCTATTTCCTAGCAAGGAAGTGTCGCATTAACATTCATTTGAAGTGTAGGCGAGGAATACATAACACTTCGCAATGAATATTACATCTTATCAAGAAACATAGAAATGAGATGCGATATCTTGTTTTAAGAAGCATTTGAACACTATTGCTTCGATACGTAGACATCTGCAAACGCTATTTCCTAGCAAGGAAGTGTCGCATTTACATGCATTGAATCGTAGACGAGGAATGCATAACACTTCGCAATGCATATTATATCTTATCATGAAACATAGAAATGAGGTGCGATATGTCGTTTTTAGATGCATTAGAACTCTATCCCTACGCTACGTAGACATCTGCAAACGCTATTTCCTTGCAAGGAAGTGTCGCATTTACATTCATTTGAAGTGTAGAAGAGGAATACATAACACATCGCAAATCATATTATATCTTACCATGAAACATAGAAATGAGATGCGATATCGCGTTTTAAGAAGCATTAGAAATCTATTGCTACGATACCTAGTCATCTGCAGACGCTATTTCCTAGCAGGGAAGTGTGGCATTTACATTCATTTGAAGTGTAGACGAGGAATGCATAACACTTCGCAATGAATATTATATCTTATCATGAAACATAGATATGAGAAGCAATGTCTCGTTTTAAGAAGCATTTGAACTCTATTGCTTCGAAACGTAGACATCTGCAAACGCTATTTCCTAGCAAGGAAGTGTCGCATTTACATTCATTTGAAGTGTAGGCGAGGAAAACATAACACTTCGCAATGAATATTACATCTTGTCATGAAACATAGAAATGAGTTGCGATATCTTGTTTTAAGAAGCATTTGAACACTATTGCTTCGATACGTAGACATCTGCAAACGCTATTTCCTAGCAAGGAAGTGTCGCATTTTCATCCATTTGAATCGTAGACGAGGAATGCATAACACTTCGCAATGAATATTATATCTTATCATGAAACATAAAAATGAGATGCGATATCTCGTTTTAAGAAGCATTAGAACTCTATCCCTACGATACGTGGACATCTGCAAACGCTATTTCCTTGCAAGGAAGTGTCGCATTTACATTCATTTGAGGTGTAGAAGAGGAATACATAACACTTCGCAAACCATATTATATCTTACCATGAAACATGGAAATGAGATGCGATATCGCGTTTTAAGAATCATAGGAACTCTATTGCTACGATACGTAGACATCTGCAAACGCTATTTCCTTGCAAGGAAGTGTCGCATTTACATTCATTTGAAGTGTAGACGAGGAATACATAACACTTCGCAAATCATATTATTTCTTACCATGAAACACAGAAATGAGATTTGATGTCGCGTTTTAAGAATCATAAGAACTCTATTGCTACGATACGTAGACATCTCCAAACGCTATTTCCTTGCAAGGAAGTGTCGCATTTACATTCATTTGAAGTGTAGACAAGGAATACATAACACTTCGCAAATCATATTATACCTTACCATGAAACATAGAAATGAGATGCGATATCGCGTTTTAAGAATCATAAGAACTCTATTGCAACGATACGTAGACATCTGCAAACGCTATTTCCTTACAAGGAAGTGTCGCATTTACATTCATTTGAAGTGTAGAAGGGGAATACATAACACTTCGCAAATCATATTATACCTTACCATGAAACATAGAAATGAGATGCGATATCGCGTTTTAAGAATCATTAGAACACTATTGCTACGATAGGTAGACATTTGCAAACGCTATTTCCTTGCAAGGAAGTGTCGCATTTACATTCATTTGAAGTGTAGACGAGGAATACATAACACTTCGCAAATCATATTATATCTTACCATGAAACATAGAAATGAGATGCGATATCGCGTCTTAAGAAGCATTTGAACTCTATTGCTTCGATACGTAGACATCTGCAAACGCTATTTCCTTGCAAGGAAGTGTAGCATTTACATTCATTTGAAGTGTAGACGAGGAATACATAACACTTCCCAAATCATATTATATCTTACCATGAAACATAGGAATGAGATGCGATATCGCGTCTTAAGAAGCATTAGAACACTATTGCTACGATAGGTAGACACTTGCAAACGCTATTTCCTTGCAAGGAAGTGTCGCATTTACATTCATTTGAAGTGTAGACGAGGAATACATAACACTTCGCATATCATATTATTTCTTACCATGAAACATAGAAATGAGATGCGATATCGCGTTTTAAGGATCATAAGAACTCTATTGCTATGATACGTAAACATCTGCTAACGCTATTTCCTAGCAAGGAAGTGTCGCATTTACATTCATTTGAAGTGTAGGCGAGGAATACATAACACTTCGCAATGAATATTACATCTTACCATGAAACATAGAAATGAGATGCGATATCGCGTTTTAAGAATCATAAGAACTCTATTGCTAGGATACGTAGACATCTGCAAACGCTATTTCCTTGCAAGGAAGTGTTGCATTTACATTCATTTGAAGTGTAGACGAGGAATACATAACACTTCCCCAATCATATTATATCTTACCATGAAACATGGAAATGAGATGCGATATCGCGTTTTAGGAAGCATTTGAACACTATTGCTTCGATACGTAGACATCTGCAAACGCTATTTCCTAGCAAGGAAGTGTCGCATTTTCATCCATTTGAATCGTAGACGAGGAATGCATAACACTTCGCAATGAATATTATATCTTATCATGAAACATACAAATGAGGTGCGATATGTCGTTTTAAGAAGCATTAGAACTCTATCCCTACGACACGTAGACATCTGCAAACGCTATTTCCTTGCAAGGAAGAGTCGCATTTACATTCATTTGAAGTGTAGCCGAAGAATACATGACACTTCGCAAATCATATTATATCTTACCATGAAACATAGAAATGAGTTGCGATATCTTGTTTTAAGAAGCATTTGAACACAATTGCTTCGATACGTAGACATCTGCAAACGCTATTTCCTAGCAGGGAAGTGTGGCATTTACATTCATTTGAAGTGTAGACGAGGAATGCATAACACTTCGCAATGAATATTATATCTTATCATGAAACATAGATATGAGAAGCAATGTCTCGTTTTAAGAAGCATTTGAACTCTATTGCTTCGAAACGTAGACATCTGCAAACGCTATTTCCTAGCAAGGAAGTGTCGCATTTACATTCATTTGAAGTGTAGGCGAGGAAAACATAACACTTCGCAATGAATATTACATCTTGTCATGAAACATAGAAATGAGTTGCGATATCTTGTTTTAAGAAGCATTTGAACACTATTGCTTCGATACGTAGACATCTGCAAACGCTATTTCCTAGCAAGGAAGTGTCGCATTTTCATCCATTTGAATCGTAGACGAGGAATGCATAACACTTCGCAATGAATATTATATCTTATCATGAAACATAAAAATGAGATGCGATATCTCGTTTTAAGAAGCATTAGAACTCTATCCCTACGATACGTGGACATCTGCAAACGCTATTTCCTTGCAAGGAAGTGTCGCATTTACATTCATTTGAGGTGTAGAAGAGGAATACATAACACTTCGCAAACCATATTATATCTTACCATGAAACATGGAAATGAGATGCGATATCGCGTTTTAAGAATCATAGGAACTCTATTGCTACGATACGTAGACATCTGCAAACGCTATTTCCTTGCAAGGAAGTGTCGCATTTACATTCATTTGAAGTGTAGACGAGGAATACATAACACTTCGCAAATCATATTATTTCTTACCATGAAACACAGAAATGAGATTTGATGTCGCGTTTTAAGAATCATAAGAACTCTATTGCTACGATACGTAGACATCTCCAAACGCTATTTCCTTGCAAGGAAGTGTCGCATTTACATTCATTTGAAGTGTAGACAAGGAATACATAACACTTCGCAAATCATATTATACCTTACCATGAAACATAGAAATGAGATGCGATATCGCGTTTTAAGAATCATAAGAACTCTATTGCAACGATACGTAGACATCTGCAAACGCTATTTCCTTACAAGGAAGTGTCGCATTTACATTCATTTGAAGTGTAGAAGGGGAATACATAACACTTCGCAAATCATATTATACCTTACCATGAAACATAGAAATGAGATGCGATATCGCGTTTTAAGAATCATTAGAACACTATTGCTACGATAGGTAGACATTTGCAAACGCTATTTCCTTGCAAGGAAGTGTCGCATTTACATTCATTTGAAGTGTAGACGAGGAATACATAACACTTCGCAAATCATATTATATCTTACCATGAAACATAGAAATGAGATGCGATATCGCGTCTTAAGAAGCATTTGAACTCTATTGCTTCGATACGTAGACATCTGCAAACGCTATTTCCTTGCAAGGAAGTGTAGCATTTACATTCATTTGAAGTGTAGACGAGGAATACATAACACTTCCCAAATCATATTATATCTTACCATGAAACATAGGAATGAGATGCGATATCGCGTCTTAAGAAGCATTAGAACACTATTGCTACGATAGGTAGACACTTGCAAACGCTATTTCCTTGCAAGGAAGTGTCGCATTTACATTCATTTGAAGTGTAGACGAGGAATACATAACACTTCGCATATCATATTATTTCTTACCTTGAAACATAGAAATGAGATGCGATATCGCGTTTTAAGGATCATAAGAACTCTATTGCTATGATACGTAAACATCTGCTAACGCTATTTCCTAGCAAGGAAGTGTCGCATTTACATTCATTTGAAGTGTAGGCGAGGAATACATAACACTTCGCAATGAATATTACATCTTACCATGAAACATAGAAATGAGATGCGATATCGCGTTTTAAGAATCATAAGAACTCTATTGCTAGGATACGTAGACATCTGCAAACGCTATTTCCTTGCAAGGAAGTGTTGCATTTACATTCATTTGAAGTGTAGACGAGGAATACATAACACTTCCCCAATCATATTATATCTTACCATGAAACATGGAAATGAGATGCGATATCGCGTTTTAGGAAGCATTTGAACACTATTGCTTCGATACGTAGACATCTGCAAACGCTATTTCCTAGCAAGGAAGTGTCGCATTTTCATCCATTTGAATCGTAGACGAGGAATGCATAACACTTCGCAATGAATATTATATCTTATCATGAAACATACAAATGAGGTGCGATATGTCGTTTTAAGAAGCATTAGAACTCTATCCCTACGACACGTAGACATCTGCAAACGCTATTTCCTTGCAAGGAAGAGTCGCATTTACATTCATTTGAAGTGTAGCCGAAGAATACATGACACTTCGCAAATCATATTATATCTTACCATGAAACATAGAAATGAGTTGCGATATCTTGTTTTAAGAAGCATTTGAACACAATTGCTTCGATACGTAGACATCTGCAAACGCTATTTCCTAGCAGGGAAGTGTGGCATTTACATTCATTTGAAGTGTAGACGAGGAATGCATAACACTTCGCAATGAATATTATATCTTATCATGAAACATAGATATGAGAAGCAATGTCTCGTTTTAAGAAGCATTTGAACTCTATTGCTTCGAAACGTAGACATCTGCAAACGCTATTTCCTAGCAAGGAAGTGTCGCATTTACATTCATTTGAAGTGTAGGCGAGGAAAACATAACACTTCGCAATGAATATTACATCTTGTCATGAAACATAGAAATGAGTTGCGATATCTTGTTTTAAGAAGCATTTGAACACTATTGCTTCGATACGTAGACATCTGCAAACGCTATTTCCTAGCAAGGAAGTGTCGCATTTTCATCCATTTGAATCGTAGACGAGGAATGCATAACACTTCGCAATGAATATTATATCTTATCATGAAACATAGAAATGAGGTGCGATATGTCGTTTTAAGAAGCATTAGAACTCTATCCCTACGATACGTAGACATCTGCAAACGCTATTTCCTTGCATGGAAGTGTCGCATTTACATTCATTTGAAGTGTAGAAGAGGAATACTTAACACTTCGCAAATCATATTATATCTTACCATGAAGCATGGAAATGAGATGCGATATCGCGTTTTAAGAAGCATTAGAACTCTATTGCTACGATACCTAGTCATCTGCAGACGCTATTTCCTAGCAAGGTAGTGTCGCATTTACATTCATTTGAAGTGTAGTCGTGGAATACATGACACTTTGCAAATCATATTATATCTTACCATGAAACATAGAAATGAGTTGCGATATCGCTTTTTAAGAAGCATTAGAAATCTATTGCTACGATACGTAGACATCTGCAAACGCCATTTCCTAGCGAGGAAGAGTCGCATTTACATTCATTTGAAGTGTAGGCGAGGAATACATAACACTTCGCAGTGAATATTACATCTTGTCATGAAACATAGAAATGAGTTGCGATATCTTGTTTTAAGAAGCATTTGAACACAATTGCTCCGATACGTAGACATCTGCAAACGCTATTTCCTAGCAAGGAAGTGTCGCATTTTCATCCATTTGAATCGTAGACGAGGAATGCATAACACTTCGCAAATCATATTATATCTTACCATGAAACATAGAAATGAGGTGCGATATGTCGTTTTAAGAAGCATTAGAACTCTATCCCTACGATACGTAGACATCTGCAAACGCTATTTCCTTGCATGGAAGTGTCGCATTTACATTCATTTGAAGTGTAGAAGAGGAATACTTAACACTTCGCAAATCATATTATATCTTACCATGAAGCATGGAAATGAGATGCGATATCGCGTTTTAAGAAGCATTAGAACTCTATTGCTACGATACCTAGTCATCTGCAGACGCTATTTCCTAGCAAGGTAGTGTCGCATTTACATTCATTTGAAGTGTAGTCGTGGAATACATGACACTTTGCAAATCATATTATATCTTACCATGAAACATAGAAATGAGTTGCGATATCGCTTTTTAAGAAGCATTAGAAATCTATTGCTACGATACGTAGACATCTGCAAACGCCATTTCCTAGCGAGGAAGAGTCGCATTTACATTCATTTGAAGTGTAGGCGAGGAATACATAACACTTCGCAGTGAATATTACATCTTGTCATGAAACATAGAAATGAGTTGCGATATCTTGTTTTAAGAAGCATTTGAACACAATTGCTCCGATACGTAGACATCTGCAAACGCTATTTCCTAGCAAGGAAGTGTCGCATTTTCATCCATTTGAATCGTAGACGAGGAATGCATAACACTTCGCAAATCATATTATATCTTACCATGAAACATAGAAATGAGATGCGATATCGCGTTTTAAGAAGCATTAGAACTCTATTGCTTCGATGCGTAGACTTCTGCAAACGCTATTTCCTAGCAAGGAAGTGTCGCATTTACATTCATTTGAAGTGTAGGCGAGGAATACATAACACTTCGCAATGAATATTACATCTTATCAAGAAACATAGAAATGAGATGCGATATCTTGTTTTAAGAAGCATTTGAACACTATTGCTTCGATACGTAGACATCTGCAAACGCTATTTCCTAGCAGGGAAGTGTCGCATTTACATGCATTGAATCGTAGACGAGGAATGCATAACACTTCGCAATGCATATTATATCTTATCATGAAACATAGAAATGAGTTGCGATATGTCGTTTTAAGATGCATTAGAACTCAATCCCTACGATACGTAGACATCTGCAAACGCTATTTCCTTGCAAGGAAGAGTCGCATTTACATTCATTTGATGTGTAGACGAAGAATACATGACACTTCGCAAATCATATTATATCTTACCATGAAACATAGAAATCAGATGCGATATCGCGTTTTAAGAAGCATTGGAAATCTATTGCTACGATACGTAGACATCTGCAAACGCTATTTCTTAGCGAGGAAGTGTCGCATTCACATTCATTTGAAGTGTGGACGAGGAATACATAACACTTTGCAAATCATATTATATCTTACCTTGCAACACAGAAATGAGATGCGATATCGCGTTTTAAGAAGCATTAGAACTCTATTGCTACGATACCTAGACATCTGCAAACGCTATTTCCTAGCAAGGAAGTGTCGCATTTACATTCATTTGATGTGTAGACGAGGACTACATAACACTTCGCAAATCATATTATATCTTACCATGAAACATAGAAATGAGATGCGATATCGCGTTTTAAGAATCATAAGAACTCTATTGCTAGGATACGTAGACATCTGCAAACGCTATTTCCTTGCAAGGAAGTGTCGCATTTACATTCATTTGAAGTGTAGACGAGGAATACATAACACTTCCCCAATCATATTATATCTTACCATGAAACATGGAAATGAGATGCGATATTGCGTTTTAGGAAGCATTAGAACTCTATTGCTTCGATACGTAGACATCTGCAAACGCTGTTTCCTAGCAAGGAAGTGTCGCATTTACATTCATTTGAAGTGTAGGCGAGGAATACATAACACTTCGCAATGAATATTACATCTTATCATGAAACATAGAAATGAGATACGATATCTTGTTTTAAGAAGCATTTGAACACTATTGCTTCGATACGTACACATCTGCAAACGCTATTTCCTAGCAAGGAAGTGTCGCATTTACATGCATTGAATCGTAGACGAGGAATGCATAACACTTCGCAATGCATATTATATCTTATCATGAAACATAGAAATGAGGTGCGATATGTCGTTTTAAGATGCATTAGAACTCTATCCCTACGCTACGTAGACATCTGCAAACGCTATTTCCTTGCAAGGAAGTGTCGCATTTACATTCATTTGAAGTGTAGAAGAGGAATACATAACACATCGCAAATCATATTATATCTTACCATGAAACATAGAAATGAGATGCGATATCGCGTTTTAAGAAGCATTAGAAATCTATTGCTACGATACGTAGACATCTGCAAACGCCATTTCCTTGCGAGGAAGAGTCGCATTCACATTCATTTGAAGTGTAGACGAGGAATACATAACACTTCGCATATCATATTATATCTTACCATGAAACATAGAAATGAGATGCGATATCGCGTTCTAAGAATCACAAGAACTCTATTGCTGTGATACGTAGACATCTGCAAACGCTATTTCCTTGCAAGGAAGTGTCGCATTTACATTTATTTGAATCGTAGACGAGGAATGCATAACACTTCGCAATGAATATTATATCTTATCATGAAACATAGATATGAGATGCTATGTCTCGTTTTAAGAAGCATTTGAACTCTATTGCTTCGATACGTAGACATCTGCAAACGCTATATCCTAGCAAGGAAGTGTCGCATTTACATTCATTTGAAGTGTAGGCGAGGAAAACATAACACTTCGCAATGAATATTACATCTTGTCATGAAACATAGAAATGAGTTGCGATATCTTGTTTTAAGAAGCATTTGAACACTATTGCTTCGATACGTAGACATCTGCAAACGCTATTTCCTAGCAAGGAAGTGTCGCATTTTCATCCATTTGAATCGTAGACGAGGAATGCATAACACTTCGCAATGAATATTATATCTTATCATGAAACATAGAAATGAGGTGCGATATGTCGTTTTAAGAAGCATTAGAACTCTATCCCTACGATACGTAGACATCTGCAAACGCTATTTCCTTGCATGGAAGTGTCGCATTCACATTCATTTGAAGTGTAGAAGAGGAATACTTAACACTTCGCAAATCATATTATATCTTACCATGAAGCATGGAAATGAGATGCGATATCGCGTTTTAAGAAGCATTAGAACTCTATTGCTACGATACCTAGTCATCTGCAGACGCTATTTCCTAGCAGGGAAGTGTGGCATTTACATTCATTTGAAGTGTAGACGAGGAATGCATAACACTTCGCAATGAATATTATATCTTACCATGAAACATAGAAATGAGATGCGATATCGCGTTCTAAGGAGCATCAGAACTCTATTGCTAGGATACCTATACATCTGCAGACGCTATTTCCTAGCAAGGTAGTGTCGCATTTACATTCATTTGAAGTGTAGTCGTGGAATACATGACTCTTCGCAAATCATATTATATCTTACCATGAAACATAGAAATGAGATGCGATATCGCGTTTTAAGAAGCATTAGAAATCTATTGCTACGATTCGTAGACATCTGCAAACGCCATTTCCTAGCAAGGAAGTGTCGCATTTACATTCATTTGAAGTGTAGGCGAGGAATACATAACACTTCGCAATGAATATTACATCTTATCATGAAACATAGAAATGAGATGCGATATCTTGTTTTAAGAAGCATTTGAATACTATTGCTTCGATACGTAGACATCTGCAAACGCTATTTCCTAGCAAGGAAGTGTCGCATTTACATGCATTTGAGTCGTAGACGAGGAATGCATAACACTTCGCAATGAATATTATATCTTATCATGAAACATAGAAAAGAGGTGCGATATGTCGTTTTAAGAAGCATTAGAACTCTATCCCTACGCTACGTAGACATCTGCAAACGCTATTTCCTTGCAAGGAAGTGTCGCATTTACATTCATTTGAAGTGTAGAAGAGCAATACATAACACATCGCAAATCATATTATATCTTAACATGAAGCATGGAAATGAGATGCGATATCGCGTTTTAAGAAGCATTAGAACTCTATTGCTACGATACGTAGACATCTGCAAACGCTATTTCCTTGCAAGGAAGTGTCGCATTTACATTCATTTGAAGTGTGGACGAAGAATACATTACACTTCGCAAATCATATTATATCTTACCATGAAACATGGAAATGAGATGCGATATCGCGTTTTAAGAAGCATGAGAACACTATTGCTACGATAGGTAGACATTTGCAAACGCTACTTCCTTGCAAGGAAGTGTCGCACTTACATTCATTTGAAGTGTAGACGAGGAATACATAACACTTCGCAAATCATATTATATCTTACCATGAAACATAGAAATGAGATGCGATATCGCGTTCTAAGGAGCATTAGAACTCTATTGCTAGGATACCTATACATTTGCAGACGCTATTTCCTAGCAAGGTAGTGTCGCATTTACATTCATTTGAAGTGTAGTCGTGGAATACATGACTCTTCGCAAATCATATTATATCTTACCATGAAACATAGAAATGAGATGCGATATCGCGTTTTAAGAAGCATTAGAAATCTATTGCTACGATACGTAGACATCTGAAAACGCCATTTCCTAGCGAGGAAGAGTCGCATTCACATTCATTTGAAGTGTAGACGAGGAATACATTACACTTCGCATATCATATTATACCTTACAATGAAACATAGAAATGAGATGCGATATCGCGTTCTAAGAATCACAAGAACTCTATTGCTGTGATACGTAGACATCTGCAAACGCTATTTCCTAGCAAGGAAGTGTCGCATTTTCATCCATTTGAATCGTAGACGAGGAATGCATAACACTTCGCTATGAATATTATATCTTATCATGAAACATAGAAATGAGGTGCGATATGTCGTTTTAAGAAGCATTAGAACTCTATCCCTACGATACCTAGACATCTGCAAACGCTATTTCCTTGCAAGGAAGTGTCGCATTTACATTCATTTGAATCGTAGACGAGAAATGCATAACACTTCGCAATGAATATTATATCTTATCATGAAACATAGATATGAGATGCAATATCTCGTTTTAAGAAGCATTTGAACTCTATTGCTTCAATACGTAGACATCTGCAAACGCTATTTCCTAGCAAGGAAGTGTCGCATTTACATTCATTTGTAGTGCAGGCGAGGAATACATAACACTTCGCAATGAATATTACATCTTATCATGAAACATAGAAATGAGTTGCGATATCTTGTTTTAAGAGGCATTTGAACACTATTGCTTCGATACGTAGACATCTGCAAACGCTATTTCCTAGCAAGGAAGTGTCGCATTTTCATCCATTTGAATCGTAGACGAGGAATGCATAACACTTCGCAATGAATACTATATCTTATCATGAAACATAGATACGAGATGCAATATCTCGTTTTAAGGAGCATTTGAACTCTATTGCTTCGATACGTAGACATCAGCAAATGCTATTTCCTAGCAAGGAAGTGTCGCATTTACATTCATTTGAAGTGTAGACGAGGAATACATAACACTTCCCCAATCATATTATATCTTACCATGAAACATGGAAATGAGATGCGATATCGCGTTTTAGGAAGCATTAGAACTCTATTGCTTCGATACGTAGACATCTGCAAACGCTATTTCCTAGCAAGGAAGTGTCGCATTTACATTCATTTGAAGTGTAGGCGAGGAATACATAACACTTCGCAATGAATATTACATCTTATCATTAAACATAGAAATGAGATGCGATATCTTGTTTTAAGAAGCATTTGAACACTATTGCTTCGATACGTAGACATCTGCAAACGCTATTTCCTAGCAAGGAAGTGTCGCATTTACATGCATTTGAATCGTAGACGAGGAATGCATAACACTTCGCAATGCATATTATATCTTATCATGAAATATAGAAATGAGGTGCGATATGTCGTTTTAAGATGCATTAGAACTCTATCCCTACGCTACGTAGACATCTGCAAACGCCATTTCCTTGCGAGGAAGAGTCGCATTCACATTCATTTGAAGTGTAGACGAGGAATACATAACACTTCGCATATCATATTATATCTTACCATGAAACATAGAAATGAGATGCGATATCGCGTTCCAAGAATCACAAGAACTCTATTGCTGTGATACGTAGACATCTGCAAACGCTATTTCCTTGGAAGGAAGTGTCGCATTTACATTCATATGAATCGTAGACGAGGAATGCATAACACTTCGCAATGAATATTATATCTTATCATGAAACATAGATATGAGATGCAATATCGCGTTTTAAGAAGCATTAGAAATCTATTGCTACGATACGTAGACAACTGCAAACGCTATTTCCTAGCGAGGAAGTGTTGCATTTACATTCATTTGAAGTGTAGACGAGGAATACATGATACTTCGCAAATCATATTCTATCTTACCATGAAACATAGAAATGAGATGCGATATCGCGTTTTAAGAAGCATTAGAACTCTATCCCTACCATACGTAGACATCTGCAAACGCTATTTCCTTGCAAGGAAGTGTCGCAATTACATTCATTTGAAGTGTAGACGAGGAATACATAACACTTCGCATATCATATTTTACCTTACCATGAAACATAGAAATGAGATGCGATATCGCGTTCTAAGAATCACAAGAACTCTATTGCTGTGATACGTAGACTTCTGCAAACGCTATTTCCTTGCAAGGAAGTGTCGCACTTACATTCATTTGAAGTGTAGAAGAGGAATACATAACACTTCGCAAATCATATTATATCTTACCATGATACATAGAAATGAGATGCGATATCGCGTTTTAAGAAGCATTAGAACTCTATTGCTACGATACCTATACATCTGCAGACGCTATTTCCTAGCAAGGTAGTGTCGCATTTACATTCGCTTGAAGTGTATTCGTGGAATACATGACACTTCGCAAATCATATTACATCTTACCATGAAACATAGAAATGAGATGCGATATCGCGTTTTAAGAAGCATTAGAAATCTATTGCTACGATACATAGACATCTGCAAACGCCATTTCCTAGCGAGGAAGAGTCGCATTCACATTCATTTGAAGTGTAGACGAGGAATACATAACACTTCGCACTGAATATTATATCTTACCATGAAACATAGAAATGAGAAGCGATATCGCGTTTTATGAAGCATTAGAACTCTATTGCTACGATACCTAGACATCTGCAGACGCTATTTCCTCGCAAGGAAGTGTCGCATTTACATTCATTTGAAATGTAGACGAGGAATACATGACACTTCGCAAATCATATTATATCTTACCATGAAACACAGAAATGAGATGCGATATCGCGTTTTAAGGATCATAAGAACTCTATTGCTACGATACATAGACATCTGCAAACACTATTTCCCAGCAAGGAAGTGTCGCATTTACATTCATTTGAAGTGTAGACGAGGAATACATAACACTTCACAAATCATATTATATTTTACCATGAAACATAGAAATGAGATGCGATATCGCGTTTTAAGAAGCATTAGAACTCTATTGCTACGATACCTAGACATCTGCAGACGCTATTTCCTAGCAAGGAAGTGTCGAATTTACATTCATTTGAAGTTTAGACGAGGAATACACTACACTTCGCAAATCATATTACATCTTACCATGAAGCATAGAAATGAGATGCGATATCGCGTTTTAAGAGTCATAAGAACTCTATTGCTACGATACGTAGACATCTGGAAACGCTATTTCCTTGCAAGGAAGTGTCGCATTTACATTCATTTGATGTGTAGACGAGGAATACATAACACTTCGCAAATCATGTTATAATGTACCATGAAACATAGAAATGAGAAGCGATATCGCGTTTTATGAAGCATTAGAACTCTATTGCTACGATACCTAGACATCTGCAGACGCTATTTCCTAGCGAGGAAGTGTCGCATTCACATTCATTTGAAGTGTAGACGAGGAATACATAACACTTCGCAATGAATATTACATCTTATCATGAAACATAGAAATGAGTTGAGATATCTTGTTTTAAGAAGCATTTGAACACTGTTGCTTCGATACGTAGACATCTGCAAACGCTATTTCCTAGCAAGGAAGTATCGCATTTTCATCCATTTGAATCGTAGACGAGGAATGCGTAACACTTCGCAATGAATATTATATCTTATCATGAAACATAGAAATGAGGTGCGATATGTCGTTTTAAGAAGCATTAGAACTCTATCCCTACGATACGTAGACATCTGCAAACGCTATTTCCTTGCAAGGAAGTGTCGCATTTACATTCATTTGAAGTGTAGAAGAGGAATACATAACACTTCCCCAATCATATTATATCTTACCATGAAACATAAAAATGAGATGCGATATCGCGTTTTAAGAATCATAAGAACTCTATTGCTAGGATACGTAGACATCTGCAAACGCCATTTCCTTGCAAGGAAGTGTCGCATTTACATTCATTTGAAGTGTAGACGAGGAATACATAACACTTCCCCAATCATATTATATCTTACCATGAAACATGGAAATGAGATGCGATATCGCGTTTTAGGAAGCATTAGAACTCTATTGCTTCGATACGTAGACATCTGCAAACGCTATTTCCTAGCAAGGAAGTGTCGCATTTACATTCATTTGAAGTGTAGGCGAGGAATACATAACACTTCGCAATGAATATTACATCTTATCATGAAACATAGAAATGAGATGCGATATCGCGTTTTAAGAAGCATTAGAAATCTATTGCTACGATACGTAGACATCTGAAAACGCCATTTCCTAGCGAGGAAGAGTCGCATTCACATTCATTTGAAGTGTAGACGAGGAATACATGACACTTCGCATATCATATTATACCTTACAATGAAACATAGAAATGAGATGCGATATCGCGTTCTAAGAATCACAAGAACTCTATTGCTGTGATACGTAGACATCTGCAAACGCTATTTCCTAGCAAGGAAGTGTCGCATTTTCATCCATTTGAATCGTAGACGAGGAATGCATAACACTTCGCTATGAATATTATATCTTATCATGAAACATAGAAATGAGGTGCGATATGTCGTTTTAAGAAGCATTAGAACTCTATCCCTACGATACCTAGACATCTGCAAACGCTATTTCCTTGCAAGGAAGTGTCGCATTTACATTCATTTGAATCGTAGACGAGAAATGCATAACACTTCGCAATGAATATTATATCTTATCATGAAACATAGATATGAGATGCAATATCTCGTTTTAAGAAGCATTTGAACTCTATTGCTTCAATACGTAGACATCTGCAAACGCTATTTCCTAGCAAGGAAGTGTCGCATTTACATTCATTTGTAGTGCAGGCGAGGAATACATAACACTTCGCAATGAATATTACATCTTATCATGAAACATAGAAATGAGTTGCGATATCTTGTTTTAAGAGGCATTTGAACACTATTGCTTCGATACGTAGACATCTGCAAACGCTATTTCCTAGCAAGGAAGTGTCGCATTTTCATCCATTTGAATCGTAGACGAGGAATGCATAACACTTCGCAATGAATACTATATCTTATCATGAAACATAGATACGAGATGCAATATCTCGTTTTAAGGAGCATTTGAACTCTATTGCTTCGATACGTAGACATCAGCAAATGCTATTTCCTAGCAAGGAAGTGTCGCATTTACATTCATTTGAAGTGTAGACGAGGAATACATAACACTTCCCCAATCATATTATATCTTACCATGAAACATGGAAATGAGATGCGATATCGCGTTTTAGGAAGCATTAGAACTCTATTGCTTCGATACGTAGACATCTGCAAACGCTATTTCCTAGCAAGGAAGTGTCGCATTTACATTCATTTGAAGTGTAGGCGAGGAATACATAACACTTCGCAATGAATATTACATCTTATCATGAAACATAGAAATGAGATGCGATATCTTGTTTTAAGAAGCATTTGAACACTATTGCTTCGATACGTAGACATCTGCAAACGCTATTTCCTAGCAAGGAAGTGTCGCATTTACATGCATTTGAATCGTAGACGAGGAATGCATAACACTTCGCAATGCATATTATATCTTATCATGAAATATAGAAATGAGGTGCGATATGTCGTTTTAAGATGCATTAGAACTCTATCCCTACGCTACGTAGACATCTGCAAACGCCATTTCCTTGCGAGGAAGAGTCGCATTCACATTCATTTGAAGTGTAGACGAGGAATACATAACACTTCGCATATCATATTATATCTTACCATGAAACATAGAAATGAGATGCGATATCGCGTTCCAAGAATCACAAGAACTCTATTGCTGTGATACGTAGACATCTGCAAACGCTATTTCCTTGGAAGGAAGTGTCGCATTTACATTCATATGAATCGTAGACGAGGAATGCATAACACTTCGCAATGAATATTATATCTTATCATGAAACATAGATATGAGATGCAATATCTCGTTTTAAGAAGCATTTGAAGTCTATTGCTTCGATACGTAGACATCTGCAAACGCTATTTCCTTGCAAGGAAGTGTCGCATTTACATTCATTTGAAGTGTAGAAGAGGAATACATAACACTTCGCAAATCATATTATATCTTACCATGAAACATAGAAATGAGATGCGATATCGCGTTTTAAGAAGCATTAGAAATCTATTGCTACGATACGTAGACAACTGCAAACGCTATTTCCTAGCGAGGAAGTGTTGCATTTACATTCATTTGAAGTGTAGACGAGGAATACATGATACTTCGCAAATCATATTCTATCTTACCATGAAACATAGAAATGAGATGCGATATCGCGTTTTAAGAAGCATTAGAACTCTATCCCTACCATACGTAGACATCTGCAAACGCTATTTCCTTGCAAGGAAGTGTCGCAATTACATTCATTTGAAGTGTAGACGAGGAATACATAACACTTCGCATATCATATTTTACCTTACCATGAAACATAGAAATGAGATGCGATATCGCGTTCTAAGAATCACAAGAACTCTATTGCTGTGATACGTAGACTTCTGCAAACGCTATTTCCTTGCAAGGAAGTGTCGCACTTACATTCATTTGAAGTGTAGAAGAGGAATACATAACACTTCGCAAATCATATTATATCTTACCATGATACATAGAAATGAGATGCGATATCGCGTTTTAAGAAGCATTAGAACTCTATTGCTACGATACCTATACATCTGCAGACGCTATTTCCTAGCAAGGTAGTGTCGCATTTACATTCGCTTGAAGTGTATTCGTGGAATACATGACACTTCGCAAATCATATTACATCTTACCATGAAACATAGAAATGAGATGCGATATCGCGTTTTAAGAAGCATTAGAAATCTATTGCTACGATACATAGACATCTGCAAACGCCATTTCCTAGCGAGGAAGAGTCGCATTCACATTCATTTGAAGTGTAGACGAGGAATACATAACACTTCGCACTGAATATTATATCTTACCATGAAACATAGA
This sequence comes from Xylocopa sonorina, assembly GCF_050948175.1. Classification (NCBI taxonomy): domain Eukaryota; kingdom Metazoa; phylum Arthropoda; class Insecta; order Hymenoptera; family Apidae; genus Xylocopa; species Xylocopa sonorina. The sequence goes on from NW_027490162.1 coordinate 908,992, forward strand.
AATGAGAAGCGATATCGCGTTTTATGAAGCATTAGAACTCTATTGCTACGATACCTAGACATCTGCAGACGCTATTTCCTCGCAAGGAAGTGTCGCATTTACATTCATTTGAAATGTAGACGAGGAATACATGACACTTCGCAAATCATATTATATCTTACCATGAAACACAGAAATGAGATGCGATATCGCGTTTTAAGGATCATAAGAACTCTATTGCTACGATACATAGACATCTGCAAACACTATTTCCCAGCAAGGAAGTGTCGCATTTACATTCATTTGAAGTGTAGACGAGGAATACATAACACTTCACAAATCATATTATATTTTACCATGAAACATAGAAATGAGATGCGATATCGCGTTTTAAGAAGCATTAGAACTCTATTGCTACGATACCTAGACATCTGCAGACGCTATTTCCTAGCAAGGAAGTGTCGAATTTACATTCATTTGAAGTTTAGACGAGGAATACACTACACTTCGCAAATCATATTACATCTTACCATGAAGCATAGAAATGAGATGCGATATCGCGTTTTAAGAGTCATAAGAACTCTATTGCTACGATACGTAGACATCTGGAAACGCTATTTCCTTGCAAGGAAGTGTCGCATTTACATTCATTTGATGTGTAGACGAGGAATACATAACACTTCGCAAATCATGTTATAATGTACCATGAAACATAGAAATGAGAAGCGATATCGCGTTTTATGAAGCATTAGAACTCTATTGCTACGATACCTAGACATCTGCAGACGCTATTTCCTAGCGAGGAAGTGTCGCATTCACATTCATTTGAAGTGTAGACGAGGAATACATAACACTTCGCAATGAATATTACATCTTATCATGAAACATAGAAATGAGTTGAGATATCTTGTTTTAAGAAGCATTTGAACACTGTTGCTTCGATACGTAGACATCTGCAAACGCTATTTCCTAGCAAGGAAGTATCGCATTTTCATCCATTTGAATCGTAGACGAGGAATGCGTAACACATCGCAATGAATATTATATCTTATCATGAAACATAGAAATGAGGTGCGATATGTCGTTTTAAGAAGCATTAGAACTCTATCCCTACGATACGTAGACATCTGCAAACGCTATTTCCTTGCAAGGAAGTGTCGCATTTACATTCATTTGAAGTGTAGAAGAGGAATACATAACACTTCCCCAATCATATTATATCTTACCATGAAACATAAAAATGAGATGCGATATCGCGTTTTAAGAATCATAAGAACTCTATTGCTAGGATACGTAGACATCTGCAAACGCCATTTCCTTGCAAGGAAGTGTCGCATTTACATTCATTTGAAGTGTAGACGAGGAATACATAACACTTCCCCAATCATATTATATCTTACCATGAAACATGGAAATGAGATGCGATATCGCGTTTTAGGAAGCATTAGAACTCTATTGCTTCGATACGTAGACATCTGCAAACGCTATTTCCTAGCAAGGAAGTGTCGCATTTACATGCATTTGAATCGTAGACGAGGAATGCATAACACTTCGCAATGCATATTATATCTTATCATGAAATATAGAAATGAGGTGCGATATGTCGTTTTAAGATGCATTAGAACTCTATCCCTACGCTACGTAGACATCTGCAAACGCCATTTCCTTGCGAGGAAGAGTCGCATTCACATTCATTTGAAGTGTAGACGAGGAATACATAACACTTCGCATATCATATTATATCTTACCATGAAACATAGAAATGAGATGCGATATCGCGTTCCAAGAATCACAAGAACTCTATTGCTGTGATACGTAGACATCTGCAAACGCTATTTCCTTGGAAGGAAGTGTCGCATTTACATTCATATGAATCGTAGACGAGGAATGCATAACACTTCGCAATGAATATTATATCTTATCATGAAACATAGATATGAGATGCAATATCTCGTTTTAAGAAGCATTTGAAGTCTATTGCTTCGATACGTAGACATCTGCAAACGCTATTTCCTAGCAAGGAAGTGTCGCATTTACATTCATTTGAAGTGTAGGCGAGGAATACATAACACTTCGCAATGAATATTACATCTTGTCATGAAACATAGAAATGAGTTGCGATATCGCGTTCTAAGAAGCATCAGAAATCCATTGCTACGATACGTAGACATCTGCAAACGCTATTTCCTTGCAAGGAAGTGTCGCATTTACATTCATTTGAATCGTAGACGAGGAATGCATAACACTTCGCAATGAATACTATATCTTATCATGAAACATAGATACGAGATGCAATATCTCGTTTTAAGGAGCATTTGAACTCTATTGCTTCGATACGTAGACATCAGCAAATGCTATTTCCTAGCAAGGAAGTGTCGCATTTACATTCATTTGAAGTGTAGGCGAGGAATACATAACACTTCGCAATGAAAATTACATCTTGTCATGAAACATAGAAATGAGTTGCGATATCGCGTTCTAAGAAGCATCAGAAATCCATTGCTACGATACGTAGACATCTGCAAACGCTATTTCCTTGCAAGGAAGTGTCGCATTTACATTCATTTGAATCGTAGACGAGGAATGCATAACACTTCGCAATGAATACTATATCTTATCATGAAACATAGATACGAGATGCAATATCTCGTTTTAAGGAGCATTTGAACTCTATTGCTTCGATACGTAGACATCAGCAAATGCTATTTCCTAGCAAGGAAGTGTCGCATTTACATTCATTTGAAGTGTAGGCGAGGAATACATAACACTTCGCAATGAAAATTACATCTTGTCATGAAACATAGAAATGAGTTGCGATATCGCGTTCTAAGAAGCATCAGAAATCCATTGCTACGATACGTAGACATCTGCAAACGCTATTTCCTTGCAAGGAAGTGACACATTTACATTCATTTAGTGTGTAGACGAGGAATACATAGCACTTCGCAAATCATGTTATATCTTACCATGAAACATAGAAATGAGAAGCGATATCGCGTTTTATGAAGCATTAGAACCCTATTGCTACGATACCTAGACATCTGCAGACGCTATTTCCTCGCAAGGAAGTGTCGCATTTACATTCATTTGAACCGTAGACGAGGAATGCATAACACTTCGCAATGAATACTATATCTTATCATGAAACATAGATACGAGATGCGATATCGCGTTTTAAGAAGCATTTGAACTCTATTGCTTCGATACGTAGACATCTGCAAACGCTATTTCCTTGCAAGGAAGTGTCGCATTTACATTCATTTGAATCGTAGACGAGGAATGCATAACACTTCACAAATCATATTATATCTTACGATGAAACATAGAAATGAGATGCGATATCGCGTTTTAAGAAGCATTAGAACTCTATTGCTACGAAACCTAGACATCTGCAGGCGCTATTTCCTAGAAAGGAAGTGTCGCATTTACATTCATTTGAAGTGTAGACGAGGAATACATAACACTTCGCAAATCATATTATATTTTACCATGAAACATAGAAATGAGATGCGATATCGCGTTTTAAGAAGCATTAGAACTCTATTGCTACGATAGGTAGACATCTGCAAACGCTATTTCCACACAAGGAAGTGTCGCATTTACATTCATTTGAAGTGTAGACGAGGAATACATGAGACTTCGCAAATCAAATTATATCTTACCATGAAACGTTGAAATGAGATACAATATAGCGTTCTAAGAATCATAAGAACTCTATTGTTACGATACGTAGACATCTGCAAACGCTATTTCCTTGCAAGGAAGTGTCGCATTTACATTCATTTGAATCGTAGACGAGGAATGCATAACACTTCGCAATGAATACCATATCTTATCATGAAACATAGATACGAGATGCAATATCTCGTTTTAAGGAGCATTTGAACTCTATTGCTTCGATACGTAGACATCTGCAAACGCTATTTCCTTGCAAGGAAGTGTCGCATTTACATTCATTTGAAGTGTAGACGAGGAATACATGATACTTCGCAAATCATATTATATCTTACCATGAAACATAGAAATGAGATGCGATATCGCGTTTTAAGAAGCATTAGAACTCTATTGCTACGATAGGTAGACATCTGCAAACGCTATTTCCTCACAAGGAAGTGTCGCATTTACATTCATTTGAAGTGTAGACGAGGAATACATGACACTTCGCAAATCAAATTATATCTTACCATCAAACGTAGAAATGAGATACAATATAGCGTTCTAAGAATCATAAGAAATCTATTGCTACGATACGTAGACATCTGCAAACGCAATTTCCTTGCTAGGAAGTGTCGCATTTACATTCATTTGATGTGTAGACGAGGAATACATAACACTTCGCAAATCATATTATATCTTACCATGAAACATAGAAATGATATGCGATATCGCGCAATGAATATTACATCTTATCATGAAACATAGATAAGAGATGCAATATCTCGTTTTAAGAAGCATTTGAACTCTATTGCTTCGATACGTAGGCATCTGCAAACGCTATTACCTTGCAAGGAAGTGTCGCATTTACATTCATTTGAAGTGTAGACGTGGAAAACATGACACATCGCAAATCATATTATATCTTACCATGAAACATGGAAATGAGATGCGATATCGCGTTCTAAGAAGCATCAGAAATCCATTGCTACGATACGTAGACATCTGCAAACGCTATTTCCTTGCAATGAAGTGTCGCATTTACATTCATTTGATGTGTAGACGAGGAATACATAACACTACGCAAATCATATTATATCTTACCATGAAACATAGAAATGAGATGCGATATCGCGTTGTAAGAAGCATTAGAACTCTATTGCTTCGATACGTAGACATCTGCAAACACTATTTCCTTGCAAGGAAGTGTCGCATTTGCATTCACTTGAAGTGTAGGCGAGGAATACATAACACTTCGCAAATCATATTATATTTTACCATGAAACATAGAAATGAGATGCGATATCGCGTTTTAAGAAGCATTAGAACTCTATTGCTACGATAGGTAGACATCTGCAAACGCTATTTCCACACAACGAAGTGTCGCATTTACATTCATTTGAAGTGTAGACGAGGAATACATGACACTTCGCAAATCAAATTATATCTTACCATGAAACGTTGAAATGAGATACAATATAGCGTTCTAAGAATCATAGGAACTCTATTGTTACGATACGTAGACATCTGCAAACGCTATTTCCTAGCGAGGAAGTGTTGCATTTACATTCATTTGAAGTGTAGACGAGGAATACATGATACTTCGCAAATCATATTATATCTTACCATGAAACATAGAAATGAGATGCGATATCGCGTTTTAAGAAGCATTAGAACTCTATCCCTACGATACGTAGACATCTGCAAACGCTATTTCCTTGCAAGGAAGTGTCGCATTTACATTCATTTGAAGTGTAGACGAGGAATAGATGACACTTCGCAAATCATATTATATCATACCATGAAACATAGAAATGAGATGCGATATCGCGTTTTAAGAAGCATCAGAAATCCATTGCTACGATACGTAGATATCTGCAAACGCTATTTCCTTGCAAGGAAATGTCGCATTCACATTCATTTGAAGTGTAGACGAGGAATACATGACACTTCGCAAATCATATTATATCTTAGCATGAAACATAGAAATGAGATGCGATATCGCGTTTTAAGAATCATAAGAACTCTATTGCTACGATACGTAGACATCTGGAAACGCTGTTTCCTTGCAAGGAAGTGTCGGATTTACATACATTTGAAGTGTAGACGAGGAATACATAACACTTCGCAAATCATATTATATCCTACAATGAAACATAGGAATGAGATGCGATATCGCGTTTTAAGAAGCATTTGAACTCTATTTCTACGATACGTAGACATCTGCAAACGCTATTTCCTTGCAAGGAAGAGTCGCATTTACATTCATTTGAATCGTAGACGAGGAATGCATAACACTTCGCACTCAATATTATATCTTACCATGAAACATAGAAATGAGATGCGATATCGCGTTTTAAGAAGCATTAGAACTCTATTGCTACGATATCTAGACATCTGCAGACGCTATTTCCTAGCGAGGAAATGTCGCATTCACATTCATTTGAAGTGTAGACGAGGAATACATAACACTTCGCAAATCATATTATATCTTACCATGAAACATAGAAATGAGATGCGATATCGCGTTTTAAGAAGCACTAGAACTCTATTGCTACGATAGGTAGACATCTGCAAACGCTATTTTCTTACAAGGAAGTGTCGCATTTACATTCATTTGAAGTGTAGACGAGGAATACATAACACTTCGCAAATCATATTATATCTTACCATGAAACATAGAAATGAGATGCGATATCGCGTTTTAAGAAGCATTAGAAATCTATTGCTACGATACGTAGACATCTGCAAACGCTATTTCCTCGCGAGGAAGTGTTGCATTTACATTGATTTGAAGTGTAGACGAGGAATACATGATACTTCGCAAATCATATTATATCTTACCATGAAACATAGAAATGAGATGCGATATCGCGTTTTAAGAAGCATTAGAACTCTATCCCTACGATACGTAGACATCTGCAAACGCTATTTCCTTGCAAGGAAGTGTCGCATTTACATACATTTGAAGTGTAGACGAGGAATAGATGACACTTCGCAAATCATATTATATCTTACCATGAAACATAGAAATGTGATGCGATATCGCGTTTTAAGAAGCATCAGAAATCCATTGATACGATACGTAGACATCTGCAAACGCTATTTCCTTGCAAGGAAATGTCGCATTCACATTCATTTGAAGTGTAGACGAGGAATACATGACACTTCGCAAATCATATTATATCTTACCATGAAACATAGAAATGAGATGCGATATCGCGTTTTAAGAATCATAAGAACTCTATTGCTACGATACGTAGACATCTGGAAACGCTATTTCCTTGCAAGGAAGTGTCGCATTTACATTCATTTGATGTGTAGACGAGGAATACATAACACTTCGCGAATCATGTTATATCTTACCATGAAACATAGAAATGAGAAGCGATATCGCGTTTTATGAAGCATTAGAACTCTATTGCTACGATACCTAGACATCTGCAGACGCTATTTCCTAGCTAGGAAGTGTCGCATTCACATTCATTTGAAGTGTAGACGAGGAATACATAACACTTCGAAATGAATATTACATCTTATCATGAAACATAGAAATGAGTTGCGATATCTTGTTTTAAGAAGCATTTGAACACTATTGCTTCGATACGTAGACATCTGCAAACGCTATTTCCTAGCAAGGAAGTGTCGCATTTTCATCCATTTGAAACGTAGACGAGGAATGCATAACACTTCGCAATGAATATTATATCTTATCATGAAACATAGAAATGAGGTGCGATATGTCGTTTTAAGAAGCATTAGAACTCTATCCCTACGATACGTAGACATCTGCAAACGCTATTTCCTTGCAAGGAAGTGTTGCATTTACATTCATTTGAAGAGTAGAAGAGGAATACATAACACTTCGCAAATCATATTATATCTTACCATGAAACATAGAAATCAGATGCCATATCGCGTTTTAAGAAGCATTGGAAATCTATTGCTACGACACGTAGACATCTGCAAACGCTATTTCCTAGCGAGGAAGTGTCGCATTCACATTCATTTGAAGTGTAGACGAGGAATACATGACACTTCGCAAATCATATTATATCTTACCATGAAACATAGAAGTGAGATGCGATATCGCGTTTTAAGAAGCATTAGAAATCTATTGCTACGATACGTAGACATCTGCAAACGCTATTTCCTAGCGAGGAAGTGTTGCATTTACATTCATTTGAAGTGTAGACGAGGAATACATGATACTTCGAAAATCATATTATATCTTACCATGAAACATAGAAATGAGATGCGATATCGCGTTTTAAGAAGCATTAGAACTCTATCCCTACGATACGTAGACAACCGCAAACGCTATTTCCATGCAAGGAAGTGTCGCATTTACATTCATTTGAAGTGTAGACGAGGAATAGGTGACACTTCGCAAATCATATTATATCTTACCATGAAACATAGAAATGAGATGCGATATCGCGATTTAAGAAGCTTTAGAACACTATTGCTTCGATACGTAGACATCTGCAAACGCTATTTCCTTGCAAGGAAGTGTCGCATTTACATTCATTTGAAGTGTAGACGAGGAATACATGACACTTCGCAAATCATATTATATCTTACCATGAAACATAGAAATGAGATGCGATATCGCGTTTTAAGAAGCATTAGAACTCTATTGCTACGATACGTAGACATCTGCAAACGCTATTTCCTTGCAAGGAAGTGTCGCATTTACATTCATTTGATGTGTAGACGAGGAATACATAACACTTCGCAATGAATATTATATCTTATCATGAAACATAGATATGAGATGCAATATCTCGTTTTATGAAGCATTTCAACTCTATTGCTTCGATACGTAGACATCTGCAAACGCTATTTCCTTGCAAGGAAGTGTCGCATTTACATTCATTTGAATCGTAGACGAGGAATGCATAACACTTCACAAATCATATTATATCTTACCATGAAACATAGAAATGAGATGCGATATTGCGTTTTAAGAAGCATTAGAACTCTATTGCTACGATACCTAGACATCTGCAGGCGCCATTTCCTAGCAAGGAAGTGTCGCATTTACATTCATTTGAAGTGTAGACGAGGAATACACAACACTTCGCAAATCATATTATATTTTACCATGAAACATAGAAATGAGATGCGATACCGCGTTTTAAGAAGCATTAGAACTCTATTGCTACGATAGGTAGACATCTGCAAACGCTATTTCCACACAAGGAAGTGTCGCATTTACATTCATTTGAAGTGTAGACGAGGAATACATGACACCTCGCAAATCAAATTATATCTTACCATGAAACATAGAAATGAGATGCGATATCGCGATTTAAGAAGCTTTAGAACACTATTGCTTCGATACGTAGACATCTGCAAACGCTATTTCCTTGCAAGGAAGTGTCGCATTTACATTCATTTGAAGTGTAGACGAGGAATACATGACACTTCGCAAATCATATTATATCTTACCATGAAACATAGAAATGAGATGCGATATCGCGTTTTAAGAAGCATTAGAACTCTATTGCTACGATACGTAGACATCTGCAAACGCTATTTCCTTGCAAGGAAGTGTCGCATTTACATTCATTTGATGTGTAGACGAGGAATACATAACACTTCGCAATGAATATTATATCTTATCATGAAACATAGATATGAGATGCAATATCTCGTTTTATGAAGCATTTCAACTCTATTCCTTCGATACGTAGACATCTGCAAACGCTATTTCCTTGCAAGGAAGTGTCGCATTTACATTCATTTGAATCGTAGACGAGGAATGCATAACACTTCACAAATCATATTATATCTTACCATGAAACATAGAAATGAGATGCGATATTGCGTTTTAAGAAGCATTAGAACTCTATTGCTACGATACCTAGACATCTGCAGGCGCCATTTCCTAGCAAGGAAGTGTCGCATTTACATTCATTTGAAGTGTAGACGAGGAATACATAACACTTCGCAAATCATATTATATTTTACCATGAAACATAGAAATGAGATGCGATATCGCGTTTTAAGAAGCATTAGAACTCTATTGCTACGATAGGTAGACATCTGCAAACGCTATTTCCACACAAGGAAGTGTCGCATTTACATTCATTTGAAGTGTAGACGAGGAATACATGACACTTCGCAAATCAAATTATATCTTACCATGAAACGTTGAAATGAGATACAATATAGCGTTCTAAGAATCATAAGAACTCTATTGTTACGATACGTAGACATCTGCAAACGCTATTTCCTTGCAAGGAAGTGTCGCATTTACATTCATTTGAATCGTAGACGAGGAATGCATAACACTTCGCAATGAATACTGTATCTTATCATGAAACATAGATACGAGATGCAGTATCTCGTTTTAAGGAGCATTTGAACTCTATTGCTTCGATACGCAGACATCTGCAAACGCTATTTCCTTGCAAGGAAGTGTCGCATTTACATTCATTTGAAGTGTAGACGAGCAATACATGATACTTCGCAACTCATATTATATCTTACCATGAAACATAGAAATGAGATGCGATATCGCGTTTTAAGAAGCATTAGAACTCTATTGCTACGATAGGTAGACATCTGCAAACGCTATTTCCTCACAAGGAAGTGTCGCATTTACATTCACTTGAAGTGTAGACGAGGAATACATGACACTTCGCAAATCATATTATATCTTACCATGAAACATAGAAATGAGATGCGATATCGCGTTTTATGAAGCATTAGAACTCTATTGCTACGATACGTAGACATCTGCAAACGCTATTTCCTTGCAAGGAAGTGTCGCATTTACATTCATTTGATGTGTAGACGAGGAATACATAACACTTCGCAATGAATATTATATCTTATCATGAAACATAGATATGAGATGCAATATCTCGTTTTATGAAGCATTTCAACTCTATTGCTTCGATACGTAGACATCTGCAAACGCTATTTCCTTGCAAGGAAGTGTCGCACTCACATTCATTTGAAGTGTAGACGAGGAATACATAACACTTCGCAAATCATATTATATCTTACCATGAATCATAGAAATGAGATGCGATATCGCGTTTTAAGAATCATAAGAAATCTATTGTTACGATACGTAGACATCTGCAAACGCTATTTACTTGGAAGGAAGTGTCGCATTTACGTTCATTTGAATCGTAGACGAGGAATGCATAACACTTCGCAAATCATATTATATCTTACCATGAAACATAGAAATGTGATGCGATATCGCGTTTTAAGAAGCATTAGAACTCTATTGCTACGATACGTAGACATCTGCAAACGCTATTTCCTTGGAAGGAAGTGTCGCATTTACGTTCATTTGAATCGTAGACGAGGAATGCATAACACTTCGCAAATCATATTATAGCTTACCATGAAACATAGAAATGAGATGCGATATCGCGTTTTAAGAAGCATTAGAACTCTATTGCTTCGATACGTAGACATCTGCAAACGCTATTTCCTTGCAAGGAAGTGTCGCATTTACATTCATTTGAGGTGTAGACAAGGAATACATAACACTTCGCAAATCATATTATATCTTACCATGAAACATAGAAATGAGATGCTATATCGCGTTTTAAGAAGCATTAGAACTCTATTGCTACGATAGGTAGACATCTGCAAACGCTATTTCCTCACAAGGAAGTGTCGTATTTACATTCATTTGAAGTGTAGACGAGGAATACATGACACTTCGCAAATCAAATTATATCTTACCATCAAACGTAGAAATGAGATACAATATAGCGTTCTAAGAATCATAAGAACTCTATTGTTACGATACGTAGGCATCTGCAAACGCTATTTCCTTGCAAGGAAGTGTCGCATTTACATTCATTTGAGGTGTAGACGAGGAATACATAACACTTCGCAAATGATATTATATCTTACCATGAAACATAGAAAAGAGATGCGATATCGCGTTTTAAGAAGCATTTGAACTCTATTGCTACGATACGTAGACATCTGCAATCGCTGTTTCCTTGCAAGGAAGTGTCGCATTTACTTTCATTTGAATCGTAGACGAGGAATGCATAACACTTCGCAATGAATATTATATCTTACCATGATACATAGAAATGAGATGCGATATCGCGTTTTAAGAAGCATTAGAACACTATTGCTACGATAGGTAGACATCTGCAAATGCTATTTCCTTGCAAGGAAGTATCGCATTTACTTTCGTTTGAATCGTAGACGAGGAATGCATAACACTTCGCAATGGATATTATATCTTACCATGAAACATAGAAATGAGATACGATATCGCGTTTTAAGAAGCATTTGAACTCTGTTGCTTCGATACGTAGACATCTGCAAACGCTATTTCCTTGCAAGGAAGTGTCGTATTTACATTCATTTGAAGTGTAGACGAGGAATACATGATACTTCGCAAATCATATTATGTCTTACCATGAAACACAGAAATGGGATGCGATATCGCGTTTTAAGAAGCATTAGAAAACTATTGCTACGATAGGTAGATATTTGCAAACGCTATTTCCTTGCAACGAAGTGTCGCATTTACATTCATTTGAAGTGTAGACGAGGAATTCATGATACTTCGCAAATCATATTATATCTTACCATGAAACATAGAAATGAGATCCGATATCGCGTTTTAAGAATCATAAGAAATCTATTGCTACGATACGTAGACATCTGCAAACGCAATTTCCTTGCTAGGAAGTGTCGCATTTACATTCATTTGAAGTGTAGACGAGGAATACATGACACTTCGCAAATCATATTATATCTTACCGTGAAACATAGAAATGAGATGCGATATCGCGTTTTAAGAAGCATCAGAAATCCATTGCTATGATACGTAGACATCTGCAAACGCTATTTCCTTGCAAGCAAGTGTCGCATTTACATTCATTTGAATCGTAGACGAGGAATGCATAACACTTCGCAATGAATATTATATCTTATCATGAAACATAGATATGAGATGCAATATCTCGTTTTAAGAAGCATTTCAACTCTATTGCTTCCATACGTAGACATCTGCAAACGCTATTTCCTTGCAAGGAAGTGTCGCATTTAAATTCATTTGAAGTGTAGACGAGGAATACATAACACTTCGCAAATCATATTATATCTTACCATGAAACATAGAAATGAGATGCGATATCGCGTTTTAAAAAGCATTAGAACTCTATTGCTACGATACGTAGACATCTGCAAACGCTACTTCCTTGGAAGGAAGTGTCGCATTTACGTTCATTTGAATCGTAGACGAGGAATGCATAACACTTCGCAAATCATATTATATCTTACCATGAAACATAGAAATGAGATGCGATATCGCGTTTTAAGAAGCATTTCAACTCTATTCCTACGATACGTAGACATCTGCAATCGCTGTTTCCTTGCAAGGAAGAGTCGCATTTACTTTCATTTGAATCGTAGACGAGGAATGCATAACACTTCGCAATGAATATTATATCTTACCATGAAACATAGAAATGAGTTACGATATCGCGTTTTAAGAAGCATTAGAACTCTGTTGCTACGACATGTAGACACCTGCAAACGCTATTTCCTTGCAAGGAAGTGTCGCATTTACATTCATTTGAAGTGTAGACGAGGAAAACATGACACTTCGCAAATCATATTATATCTTACCATGAAACATAGAAATGAGATGCGATATCGCGTTCTAAGAAGCATCAGAAATCCATTGCTACGATACGTAGACATCTGCAGACGCTATTTCCTTGCAAGGAAGTGTCGCATTTACATTCATTTGATGTGTAGACGAGGAATACATAGCACTTCGCAAATCATATTATATCTTACCATGAAACATAGAAATGAGATGCGATATCGCGTTTTAAGAAGCATTAGAACTCTATTGCTTCGATACGTAGATATCTGCAAACGCTATTTCCTTGCAAGGAAGTGTCGCATTTACATTCATTTGAAGTGTAGACGAGGAATACATAACACTTCGCAAATCATATTATATCTTACCATGAAACATAGAAATGAGATGCGATATCGCGTTTTAAGAAGCATTAGAACTCTATTGCTACGATAGGTAGACATCTGCAATCGCTATTTCCTTGCAAGGAAGTGTCGCATTTACATTCATTTGAGGTGTAGACGAGGAAAACATAACACTTCGCAAATCATATTATATCTTACCGTGAAACATAGAAATGAGATGCGATATCGCGTTTTAAGAAGCATTAGAACTCTATTGCTACGATAGGTAGACATCTGCAATCGCTATATCCTTGCAAGGAAGTGTCGCATTTACATTCATTTGAGGTGTAGACGAGGAAAACATAACACTTCGCAAATCATATTATATCTTACCGTGAAACATAGAAATGAGATGCGATATCGCGTTTTAAGAAGCATCAGAAATCCATTGCTATGATACGTAGACATCTGCAAACGCTATTTCCTTGCAAGCAAGTGTCGCATTTACATTCATTTGAATCGTAGACGAGGAATGCATAACACTTCGCAATGAATATTATATCTTATCATGAAACATAGATATGAGATGCAATATCTCGTTTTAAGAAGCATTTCAACTCTATTGCTTCGATACGTAGACATCTGCAAACGCTATTTCCTTGCAAGGAAGTGTCGCATTTAAATTCATTTGAAGTGTAGACAAGGAATACCTGATACTTCGCAAATCATATTATATCTTACCATGAAACATAGAAATGAGATGCGATATCGCGTTTTAAGAAGCATATGAACTCAATTGCTTCGATACGTAGACATCTGCAAACGCTGTTTCCTTGCAAGGAAGTGTCGCATTTACATTCATTTGAAGTGTAGACGAGGAATACATAACACTTCTCAAATCATATTATATCTTACCATGAAACATAGAAATGAGATGCGATATCGCGTTTTAAGAAGCATTAGAACTCTATTGCTACGATAGGTAGACATCTGCAATCGCTATATCCTTGCAAGGAAGTGTCGCATTTACATTCATTTGAAGTGTAGACGAGGAATACATAACACTTCGCAAATCATATTATATCTTATCATGAAACATAGAAATGAGATGTGATATCGCGTTTTAAGAATCATTAGAACTCTATTGCTACGATACCTAGACATCTGCAGACGCTATTTCCTAGCAAGGAATTGTCGCATTTACATTCATTTGAAGTGTAGACGAGGAATACATGATACTTCGCAAATCATATTATATCTTACCATGAAACATAGAAATGAGATGCGATATCGCGTTTTAAGAAGCATTAGAACTCTATTGCTACGATAGGTAGACATCTGCAAACGCTATTTCCTTGCAAGGAAGTGTCGTATTTACATTCATTTGAAGTGTAGACGAGGAAAACATAACACTTCGCAAATCATATTATATCTTACCATGAAACATAGAAATGAGATGCGATATCGCGTTTTAAGAAGCATTTGAACTCTATTGCTTCGATACGTAGACATCTGCAAACGCTATTTCCTTGCAAGGAAGTGTCGCATTTACATTCATTTGAATCGTAGACGAGGAATGCATAACACTTCGCAATGAATACTATATCTTATCATGAAACATAGATATGAGATGCAATATCTCGTTTTAAGAAGCGTTTGAACTCTGTTGCTTCGATACGTAGACATCTGCAAACGCTATTTCCTTGCAAGGAAGTGTCGTATTTACATTCATTTGAAGTGTAGACGAGGAATACATGATACTTCGCAAATCATATTATATCTTACCATGAAACATAGAAATGGGATGCGATATCGCGTTTTAAGAAGCATTAGAAAACTATTGCTACGATAGGTAGACATTTGCAAACGCTATTTCCTTGCAACGAAGTGTCGCATTTACATTCATTTGAAGTGTAGACGAGGAATACATGATACTTCGCAAATCGTATAATATCTTACCATGAAACATAGAAATGGGATGCGATATCGCGTTTTAAGAAGCATTAGAAAACTATTGCTACGATAGGTAGACATTTGCAAACGCTATTTCCTTGCAACGAAGTGTCGCATTTACATTCATTTGAAGTGTAGACGAGGAATTCATGATACTTCGCAAATCATATTATATCTTACCATGAAACATAGAAATGAGATCCGATATCGCGTTTTAAGAATCATAAGAAATCTATTGCTACGATACGTAGACATCTGCAAACGCAATTTCCTTGCAAGGAAGTGTCGCATTTACATTCATTTGGTGTGTAGACGAGGAATACATGACACTTCGCAAATCATATTATATCTTACCATGAAACATAGAAATGAGATGCGATATCGCGTTTTAAGAGGCATCAGAAATCCATTGCTATGATACGTAGACATCTGCAAACGCTATTTCCTTGCAAGCAAGTGTCGCATTTACATTCATTTGAATCGTAGACGAGGAATGCATAACACTTCGCAATGAATATTATATCTTATCATGAAACATAGATATGAGATGCAATATCTCGTTTTAAGAAGCATTTCAACTCTATTGCTTCGATACGTAGACATCTGCAAACGCTATTTCCTTGCAAGGAAGTGTCGCATTTACATTCATTTGTGGTGTAGACGAGGAATACATAACACTTCGCAAATCATATTATATCTTACCATGAAACATAGAAATGAGATGCGATATCGCGTTTTAAGAAGCATTTCAACTCTATTGCTACGATACGTAGACATCTGCAATCGCTGTTTCCTTGCAAGGAAGTGTCGCATTTACTTTCATTTGAAGTGTAGACGAGGAATACATAACACTTCGCAAATCATATTATTTCTTACCATAAAACATAGAAATGAGATGCGATATCGCGTTTTAAGAAGCATCAGAAATACATTGCTTCGATACGCAGACATCTGCAAACGCTATTTCCTTGCAAGGAAGTGTCGCATTTACATTCATTTGTGGTGTAGACGAGGAATACATAACACTTCGCAAATCATATTATATCTTACCATGAAACATAGAAATGAAATGCGATATCGCGTTTTAAGAAGCATTAGAACTCTATTGCTACGATACCTAGACATCTGCAGACGCTATTTCCTAGCAAGGAAGTGTCGCATTTACATTCGTTTGAAGTGTAGACGAGGAATACATGATACTTCGCAAATCATATAATATCTTACCATGAAACATAGAAATGGGATGCGATATCGCGTTTTAAGAAGCATTAGAACTCTATTGCTACGATAGGTAGACATCTGCAAACGCTATTTCCTTGCAAGGAAGTGTCGTATTTACATTGATTTGAAGTGTAGACGAGGAATACATAACACTTCGCAAATCATATTATATCTTACCATGAAACATAGAAATGAGATGCGATATCGCCGTTTTAAGAAGCATTAGAAATCTATTGCTACGATACGTAGACATCTGCAAACGCTATTTCCTAGCGAGGAAGTATCGCATTCACATTCATTTGAAGTGTAGACGTGGAATACATGACACTTCGCAAATCATGTTATATCTTACCATGAAACATAGAAATGGGATGCGATATCGCGTTTTAAGAATCATAAGAAATCTATTGCTACGATACGTAGACATCTGCAAACGCAATTTCCTTGCTAGGAAGTGTCGCATTTACATTCATTTGAAGTGTAGACGAGGAATACATGACACTTCGCAAATCATATTATATCTTACCATGAAACATAGAAATGATATGCGATATCGCGTTTTAAGAGGCATCAGAAATCCATTGCTATGATACGTAGACATCTGCAAACGCTATTTCCTTGCAAGCAAGTGTCGCATTTACATTCATTTGAATCGTAGACGAGGAATGCATAGCACTTCGCAATGAATATTATATCTTATCATGAAACATAGGTATGAGATGCAATAACTCTTTTTAAGAAGCATTTGAACTCTATTGCTTCGATACGTAGACATCTGCAAACGCTATTTCCTTGCAAGGAAGTGTCGCATTTACATTCCCTTGAAGTTGAGACAAGGAATACATAACACTTCGCAAATCATATTATAACTTACCATGAAACATAGAAGTGAGATGCGATATCGCGTTTTAAGAAGCATTAGAATACTATTGCTACGATAGGCAGATATTTGCAAACGCTATTTCCTTGCAAGGTAGTGTCGTATTGACATTCATTTGAAGTGTAGACGAGGAATACATAACACTTCGCAAATCATGTTATATCTTACCATGAAACATAGAAATGGGATGCGATATCGCGTTTTAAGAAGCATCAGAAATCTATTGCTTCGATACGTAGACATCTGCAAACGCTATTTCCTTGCAAGGAAGTGTCGCATTTACTTTCATTTGAATCGTAGACGAGGAATGCATAACACTTCGCAATGTATATTATATCTTATCATGAAACATAGATATGAGATGCGATATCGCGTTTTAAGAAGCATTAGAACTCTATTGCTACGATAGGTAGACATCTGCAAACGCTATTTCCTTGCAAGGAAGTGTCGTATTTACATTGATTTGAAGTGTAGACGAGGAATACATAACACTTCGCAAATCATATTATATCTTACCATGAAACATAGAAATGAGATGCGATATCGCCGTTTTAAGAAGCATTAGAAATCTATTGCTACGATACGTAGACATCTGCAAACGCTATTTCCTAGCAAGGAAGTATCGCATTCACATTCATTTGAAGTGTAAACGTGGAATACATGACACTTCGCAAATCATGTTATATCTTACCATGAAACATAGAAATGGGATGCGATATCGCGTCTTAAGAAGCATCAGAAATCTATTGCTTCGATACGTAGACATCCGCAAACGCTATTTCCTTGCAAGGAAGTGTCGCATTTACATTCCCTTGAAGTTGAGACAAGGAATACATAACACTTCGCAAATAATATTATATCTTACCATGAAACATAGAAATGAAATGCGATATCGCGTTTTAAGAAGCATTAGAACTCTATTGCTACGATACCTAGACATCTGCAGACGCTATTTCCTAGAAAGGAAGTGTCGCATTTACATTCATTTGAGGTGTAGACGAGGAATACATAACACTTCGCAAATCATATTATATCTTACCATGAAACATAGAAATGAGATGCGATATCGCGTTTTAAGAATCATATGAACTCTATTGCTACGATACCCAGACATCTGTAAACGCTATTTCCTTGCAAGGAAGTGTCGCATTTACTTTCATTTGAATCGTGGACGAGGAATGCACAACACGTCGCAATGAATATTATATCTTATCATGAAACATAGATATGATATGCAGTATCTCGTTTTAAGAAGCATTTGAACTCTATTGCTTCGATACGTAGACATCTGCAAACGCTATTTCCCTGCAAGGAAGTGTCGCATTTACATTCATTTGAGGTGTAGACGAGGAATACATAACACTTCGCAAATAATATTATATCTTACCATGAAACATAGAAATGAAATGCGATATCGCGTTTTAAGAAGCATTAGAACTCTATTGCTACGATACCTAGACATCTGCAGACGCTATTTCCTAGAAAGGAAGTGTCGCATTTACATTCATTTGAAGTGTAGACGAGGAATACATAACACTTCGCAAATCATATTACATCTTACCATGAAACATAGAAATGAAATGCGATATCGCGTTTTAAGAAGCATTGGAACTCTAATGCTACGATAGGTAGTCATCTGCAGTTGCTATTTCCTTGCAAGGAAGTGTCGCATTTACATTCATTTGAAGTGTAGACGAGGAATACATAACACTTCGCAAATCATGTTATATCTTACCATGAAACATAGAATTGAGATGCGATATCGCGTTTTAAGAATCATATGAACTCTATTGCTACGATACCTAGACATCTGTAAACGCTATTTCCTTGCAAGGAAGTGTCGCATTTACTTTCATTTGAATCGTGGACGAGGAATGCACAACACGTCGCAATGAATATTATATCTTATCATGAAACATAGATATGATATGCAGTATCTCGTTTTAAGAAGCATTTGAACTCTATTGCTTCGATACGTAGACATCTGCAAACGCTATTTCCCTGCAAGGAAGTGTCGCATTTACATTCATTTGAGGTGTAGACGAGGAATACATAACACTTCGCAAATCATATTATATCTTACCATGAAACATAGAAATGAGATGCGATATCGCCGTTTTAAGAAGCATTAGAAATCTATTGCTACGATACGTAGACATCTGCAAACGCTATTCTCTAGCGAGGAAGTATCGCATTCACATTCATTTGAAGTGTAGACGGGGAATACATGACACTTCGCAAATCATGTTATATCTTACCATGAAACATAGAAATGAGATGCGATATCGCGTTTTAAGAAGCATTAGAAAACTATTGCTACGATAGGTAGACATCTGCAATCGCTATATCCTTGCAAGGAAGTGTCGCATTTACATTCATTTGAGGTGTAGACGAGGAAAACATAACACTTCGCAAATCATATTATATCTTACCATGAAACATAGAAATGAGATGCGATATCGCGTTTTAAGAAGCATTTGAACTCTATTGCTTCGATACGTAGACATCTGCAAACGCTATTTCCTTGCAAGGAAGTGTCGCATTTACATTCATTTGAATCGTAGACGAGGAATGCATAACACTTCGCAATGAATACTATATCTTATCATGAAACATAGATATGAGATGCAATATCTCGTTTTAAGAAGCGTTTGAACTCTGTTGCTTCGATACTTAGACATCTGCAAACGCTATTTCCTTGCAAGGAAGTGTCGTATTTACATTCATTTGAAGTGTAGACGAGGAATACATGATACTTCGCAAATCATATTATATCTTACCATGAAACATAGAAATGGGATGCGATATCGCGTTTTAAGAAGCATTAGAAAACTATTGCTACGATAGGTAGACATTTGCAAACGCTATTTCCTTGCAACGACGTGTCGCATTTACATTCATTTGAAGTGTAGACGAGGAATACATGATACTTCGCAAATCATATAATATCTTACCATGAAACATAGAAATGGGATGCGATATCGCGTTTTAAGAAGCATTAGAAAACTATTGCTACGATAGGTAGACATTTGCAAACGCTATTTCCTTGCAACGAAGTGTCGCATTTACATTCATTTGAAGTGTAGACGAGGAATACATGACACTTCGCAAATCATATTATATCTTACCATGAAACATAGAAATGAGATGCGATATCGCGTTTTAAGAGGCATCAGAAATCCATTGCTGTGATACGTAGACATCTGCAAACGCTATTTCCTTGCAAGCAAGTGTCGCATTTACATTCATTTGAATCGTAGACGAGGAATGCATAACACTTCGCAATGAATATTATATCTTATCATGAAACATAGATATGAGATGCAATATCTCGTGTTAAGAAGCATTTCAACTCTATTGCTTCGATACGTAGACATCTGCAAACGCTATTTCCTTGCAAGGAAGTGTCGCATTTAAATTCATTTGAAGTGTAGACGAGGAATACATGATACTTCGCAAATCATATTATATCTTACCATGAAACATAGAAATGAGATGCGATATCGCGTTTTAAGAAGCATTTGAACTCAATTGCTTCGATACGTAGACATCTGCAAACGCTGTTTCCTTGCAAGGAAGTGTCGCATTTACATTCATTTGAAGTGTAGACGAGGAATACATAACACTTCTCAAATCATATTATATCTTATCATGAAACATAGAAATGAGATGCGATATCGCGTTTTAAGAAGCATTAGTACTCTATTGCTACGATAGGTAGACATCTGCAATCGCTATATCCTTGCAAGGAAGTGTCGCATTTACATTCATTTGAAGTGTAGACGAGGAATACATAACACTTCGCAAATCATATTATATCTTATCATGAAACATAGAAATGAGATGTGATATCGCGTTTTAAGAATCATTAGAATACTATTGCTACGATAGGCAGATATTTGCAAACGCTATTTCCTTGCAAGGTAGTGTCGTATTGACATTCATTTGAAGTGTAGACGAGGAATACATAACACTTCGCAAATCATGTTATATCTTACCATGAAACATAGAAATGGGATGCGATATCGCGTTTTAAGAAGCATCAGAAATCTATTGCTTCGATACGTAGACATCTGCAAACGCTATTTCCTTGCAAGGAAGTGTCGCATTTACTTTCATTTGAATCGTAGACGAGGAATGCATAACACTTCGCAATGTATATTATATCTTATCATGAAACATAGATATGAGATGCGATATCGCGTTTTAAGAAGCATTAGAACTCTATTGCTACGATAGGTAGACATCTGCAAACGCTATTTCCTTGCAAGGAAGTGTCGTATTTACATTGATTTGAAGTGTAGACGAGGAATACATAACACTTCGCAAATCATATTATATCTTACCATGAAACATAGAAATGAGATGCGATATCGCCGTTTTAAGAAGCATTAGAAATCTATTGCTACGATACGTAGACATCTGCAAACGCTATTTCCTAGCAAGGAAGTATCGCATTCACATTCATTTGAAGTGTAAACGTGGAATACATGACACTTCGCAAATCATGTTATATCTTACCATGAAACATAGAAATGGGATGCGATATCGCGTTTTAAGAAGCATCAGAAATCTATTGCTTCGATACGTAGACATCCGCAAACGCTATTTCCTTGCAAGGAAGTGTCGCATTTACATTCCCTTGAAGTTGAGACAAGGAATACATAACACTTCGCAAATAATATTATATCTTACCATGAAACATAGAAATGAAATGCGATATCGCGTTTTAAGAAGCATTAGAACTCTATTGCTACGATACCTAGACATCTGCAGACGCTATTTCCTAGAAAGGAAGTGTCGCATTTACATTCATTTGAAGTGTAGACGAGGAATACGTAACACTTCGCAAATCATATTACATCTTACCATGAAACATAGAAATGAAATGCGATATCGCGTTTTAAGAAGCATTGGAACTCTAATGCTACGATAGGTAGTCATCTGCAGTTGCTATTTCCTTGCAAGGAAGTGTCGCATTTACATTCATTTGAAGTGTAGACGAGGAATACATAACACTTCGCAAATCATGTTATATCTTACCATGAAACATAGAATTGAGATGCGATATCGCGTTTTAAGAATCATATGAACTCTATTGCTACGATACCTAGACATCTGTAAACGCTATTTAATTGCAAGGAAGTGTCGCATTTACTTTCATTTGAATCGTGGACGAGGAATGCACAACACGTCGCAATGAATATTATATCTTATCATGAAACATAGATATGATATGCAGTATCTCGTTTTAAGAAGCATTTGAACTCTATTGCTTCGATACGTAGACATCTGCAAACGCTATTTCCCTGCAAGGAAGTGTCGCATTTACATTCATTTGAGGTGTAGACGAGGAATACATAACACTTCGCAAATAATATTATATCTTACCATGAAACATAGAAATGAAATGCGATATCGCGTTTTAAGAAGCATTAGAACTCTATTGCTACGATACCTAGACATCTGCAGACGCTATTTCCTAGAAAGGAAGTGTCGCATTTACATTCATTTGAAGTGTAGACGAGGAATACATAACACTTCGCAAATCATATTACATCTTACCATGAAACATAGAAATGAAATGCGATATCGCGTTTTAAGAAGCATTGGAACTCTAATGCTACGATAGGTAGTCATCTGCAGTTGCTATTTCCTTGCAAGGAAGTGTCGCATTTACATTCATTTGAAGTGTAGACGAGGAATACATAACACTTCGCAAATCATGTTATATCTTACCATGAAACATAGAATTGAGATGCGATATCGCGTTTTAAGAATCATATGAACTCTATTGCTACGATACCTAGACATCTGTAAACGCTATTTCCTTGCAAGGAAGTGTCGCATTTACTTTCATTTGAATCGTGGACGAGGAATGCACAACACGTCGCAATGAATATTATATCTTATCATGAAACATAGATATGATATGCAGTATCTCGTTTTAAGAAGCATTTGAACTCTATTGCTTCGATACGTAGACATCTGCAAACGCTATTTCCCTGCAAGGAAGTGTCGCATTTACATTCATTTGAGGTGTAGACGAGGAATACATAACACTTCGCAAATCATATTATATCTTACCATGAAACATAGAAATGAGATGCGATATCGCCGTTTTAAGAAGCATTAGAAATCTATTGCTACGATACGTAGACATCTGCAAACGCTATTTTCTAGCGAGGAAGTATCGCATTCACATTCATTTGAAATGTAGACGGGGAATACATGACACTTCGCAAATCATGTTATATCTTACCATGAAACATAGAAATGAGATGCGATATCGCGTTTTAAGAAGCATTAGAAAACTATTGCTACGATAGGTAGACATCTGCAATCGCTATATCCTTGCAAGGAAGTGTCGCATTTACATTCATTTGAGGTGTAGACGAGGAAAACATAACACTTCGCAAACCATATTATATCTTACCATGAAACATAGAAATGAGATGCGATATCGCGTTTTAAGAAGCATTTGAACTCTATTGCTTCGATACGTAGACATCTGCAAACGCTATTTCCATGCAAGGAAGTGTCGCATTTACATTCATTTGAATCGTAGACGAGGAATGCATAACACTTCGCAATGAATACTATATCTTATCATGAAACATAGATATGAGATGCAATATCTCGTTTTAAGAAGCGTTTGAACTCTGTTGCTTCGATACTTAGACATCTGCAAACGCTATTTCCTTGCAAGGAAGTGTCGTATTTACATTCATTTGAAGTGTAGACGAGGAATACATGATACTTCGCAAATCATATTATATCTTAACATGAAACATAGAAATGAGATCCGATATCGCGTTTTAAGAATCATAAGAAATCTATTGCTACGATACGTAGACATCTGCAAACGCAATTTCCTTGCTAGGAAGTGTCGCATTTACATTCATTTGAAGTGTAGACGAGGAATACATGACACTTCGCAAATCATATTATATCTTACCATGAAACATAGAAATGAGATGCGATATCGCGTTTTAAGAGGCATCAGAAATCCATTGCTATGATACGTAGACATCTGCAAACGCTATTTCCTTGCAAGCAAGTGTCGCATTTACATTCATTTGAATCGTAGACGAGGAATGCATAACACTTCGCAATGAATATTATATCTTATCATGAAACATAGATATGAGATGCAATATCTCGTTTTAAGATGCATTTCAACTCTATTGCTTCGATACGTAGACATCTGCAAACGCTATTTCCTTGCAAGGAAGTGTCGCATTTAAATTCATTTGAAGTGTAGACGAGGAATACATGATACTTCGCAAATCATATTATATCTTACCATGAAACATAGAAATGAGATGCGATATCGCGTTTTAAGAAGCATTTGAACTCAATTGCTTCGATACGTAGACATCTGCAAACGCTGTTTCCTTGCAAGGAAGTGTCGCATTTACATTCATTTGAAGTGTAGACGAGGAATACATAACACTTCTCAAATCATATTATATCTTATCATGAAACATAGAAATGAGATGCGATATCGCGTTTTAAGAAGCATTAGAACTCTATTGCTACGATAGGTAGACATCTGCAATCGCTATATCCTTGCAAGGAAGTGTCGCATTTACATTCATTTGAAGTGTAGACGAGGAATACATAACACTTCGCAAATCACATTATATCTTATCATGAAACATAGAAATGAGATGTGATATCGCGTTTTAAGAATCATTAGAACTCTATTGCTACGATACCTAGACATCTGCAGACGCTATTTCCTAGCAAGGAATTGTCGCATTTACATTCATTTGAAGTGTAGACGAGGAATACATGATACTTCGCAAATCATATTATATCTTACCATGAAACATAGGAATGAGATGCGATATCGCGTTTTAAGAAGCATTAGAACTCTATTGCTACGATAGGTAGACATCTGCAAACGCTATTTCCTTGCAAGGAAGTGTCGTATTTACATTGATTTGAAGTGTAGACGAGGAATACATAACACTTCGCAAATCATATTATATCTTACCATGAATCATAGAAATGAGATGCGATATCGCGTTTTAAGTATCATAAGAACTCTATTGCTACGATACGTAGACATCTGCAAACGCTATTTCCTTGCAAGGAAGTGTCGCATTTACATTCATTTGAAGTGTAGACGGGGAATACGTGATACTTCGCAAATCATATTATATCTTACCATGAAACATGGAAATGAGATGCGATATCGCGTTTTAAGAAGCATTAGAACACTATTGCTTCGATACGTAGACATCTGCAAACGCTATTTCCTTGCAAGGATGTGTCGCATTTACATACATTTGAAGTGTAGACGAGGAATACATGACACTTCGCAAATCATATTATATCTTACCATGAAACATAGAAATGAGATGCGATATCGCGTTCTAAGAAGCATTAGAAATCCATTGCTACGATACGTAGACATCTGCAAACGCTATTTCCTTGCAAGGAAGTGTCGCATTTACTTTCATTTGAATCGTAGACGAGGAATGCATAACACTTCGCAATGTATATTATATCTTATCATAAAAGATAGATATGAGATGCAATATCTCGTTTTAAGAAGCATTTGAACTCTATTGCTTCGATACGTAGACATCTGCAAACGCTAATTCCCTGCAAGGAAGTGTCGCATTTACATTCATTTGTGGTGTAGACGAGGAATACATAACACTTCGCAAATCATATTATATCTTACCATGAAACATAGAAATGAGATGCGATATCGCGTTTTAAGAAGCATTTCAACTCTATTGCTACGATACGTAGACATCTGCAATCGCTGTTTCCTTGCAAGGAAGTGTCGCATTTACTTTCATTTGAAGTGTAGACGAGGAATACATAACACTTCGCAAATCATATTATTTCTTACCATAAAACATAGAAATGAGATGCGATATCGCGTTTTAAGAAGCATCAGAAATACATTGCTTCGATACGCAGACATCTGCAAACGCTATTTCCTTGCAAGGAAGTGCCGCATTTACATTCATTTGTGGTGTAGACGAGGAATACATAACACTTCGCAAACCATATTATATCTTACCATGAAACATAGAAATGAAATGCGATATCGCGTTTTAAGAAGCATTAGAACTCTATTGCTACGATACCTAGACATCTGCAGACGCTATTTCCTAGCAAGGAAGTGTCGCATTTACATTCATTTGAAGTGTAGACGAGGAATACATGATACTTCGCAAATCATATAATATCTTACCATGAAACATAGAAATGGGATGCGATATCGCGTTTTAAGAAGCATTAGAACTCTATTGCTACGATAGGTAGACATCTGCAAACGCTATTTCCTTGCAAGGAAGTGTCGTATTTACATTGATTTGAAGTGTAGACGAGGAATACATAACATTTCGCAAATCATATTATATCTTACCATGAAACATAGAAATGAGATGCGATATCGCCGTTTTAAGAAGCATTAGAAATCTATTGCTACGATACGTAGACATCTGCAAACGCTATTTCCTAGCGAGGAAGTATCGCATTCACATTCATTTGAAGTGTAGACGTGGAATACATGACACTTCGCAAATCATATTATTTCTTACCATGAAACATAGAAATGAGATGCGATATCGCGTTTTAAGAAGCATTGGAACTCTAATGCTACGATAGTTAGTCATCTGCAGTTGCTATTTCCTTGCAAGGAAGTGTCGCATTTACATTCATTTGAAGTGTAGACGAGGAATACATAACACTTCGCAAATCATGTTATATCTTACCATGAGACATAGAATTGAGATGCGATATCGCGTTTTAAGAATCATATGAACTCTATTGCTACGATACCTAGACATCTGTAAACGCTATTTCCTTGCAAGGAAGTGTCGCATTTACTTTCATTTGAATCGTGGACGAGGAATGCATAACACTTCGCAATGAATATTATATCTTATCATGAAACATAGATATGAGATGCCATATCTCGTGTTAAGAAGCATTTCAACTCTATTGCTTCGATACGTAGACATCTGCAAACGCTATTTCCTTGCAAGGAAGTGTCGCATTTAAATTCATTTGAAGTGTAGACGAGGAATACATGATACTTCGCAAATCATATTATATCTTACCATGAAACATAGAAATGAGATGCGATATCGCGTTTTAAGAAGCATTTGAACTCAATTGCTACGATAGGTAGACATCTGCAATCGCTATATCCTTGCAAGGAAGTGTCGCATTTACATTCATTTGAAGTGTAGACGAGGAATACATAACACTTCGCAAATCATATTATATCTTATCATGAAACATAGAAATGAGATGTGATATCGCGTTTTAAGAATCATTAGAATACTATTGCTACGATAGGCAGATATTTGCAAACGCTATTTCCTTGCAAGGTAGTGTCGTATTGACATTCATTTGAAGTGTAGACGAGGAATACATAACACTTCGCAAATCATGTTATATCTTACCATGAAACATAGAAATGGGATGCGATATCGCGTTTTAAGAAGCATCAGAAATCTATTGCTTCGATACGTAGACATCTGCAAACGCTATTTCCTTGCAAGGAAGTGTCGCATTTACTTTCATTTGAATCGTAGACGAGGAATGCATAACACTTCGCAATGTATATTATATCTTATCATGAAACATAGATATGAGATGCGATATCGCGTTTTAAGAAGCATTAGAACTCTATTGCTACGATAGGTAGACATCTGCAAACGCTATTTCCTTGCAAGGAAGTGTCGTATTTACATTGATTTGAAGTGTAGACGAGGAATACATAACACTTCGCAAATCATATTATATCTTACCATGAAACATAGAAATGAGATGCGATATCGCCGTTTTAAGAAGCATTAGAAATCTATTGCTACGATACGTAGACATCTGCAAACGCTATTTCCTAGCAAGGAAGTATCGCATTCACATTCATTTGAAGTGTAAACGTGGAATACATGACACTTCGCAAATCATGTTATATCTTACCATGAAACATAGAAATGGGATGCGATATCGCGTTTTAAGAAGCATCAGAAATCTATTGCTTCGATACGTAGACATCCGCAAACGCTATTTCCTTGCAAGGAAGTGTCGCATTTACATTCCCTTGAAGTTGAGACAAGGAATACATAACACTTCGCAAATAATATTATATCTTACCATGAAACATAGAAATGAAATGCGATATCGCGTTTTAAGAAGCATTAGAACTCTATTGCTACGATACCTAGACATCTGCAGACGCTATTTCCTAGAAAGGAAGTGTCGCATTTACATTCATTTGAAGTGTAGACGAGGAATACGTAACACTTCGCAAATCATATTACATCTTACCATGAAACATAGAAATGAAATGCGATATCGCGTTTTAAGAAGCATTGGAACTCTAATGCTACGATAGGTAGTCATCTGCAGTTGCTATTTCCTTGCAAGGAAGTGTCGCATTTACATTCATTTGAAGTGTAGACGAGGAATACATAACACTTCGCAAATCATGTTATATCTTACCATGAAACATAGAATTGAGATGCGATATCGCGTTTTAAGAATCATATGAACTCTATTGCTACGATACCTAGACATCTGTAAACGCTATTTAATTGCAAGGAAGTGTCGCATTTACTTTCATTTGAATCGTGGACGATGAATGCACAACACGTCGCAATGAATATTATATCTTATCATGAAACATAGATATGATATGCAGTATCTCGTTTTAAGAAGCATTTGAACTCTATTGCTTCGATACGTAGACATCTGCAAACGCTATTTCCCTGCAAGGAAGTGTCGCATTTACATTCATTTGAGGTGTAGACGAGGAATACATAACACTTCGCAAATAATATTATATCTTACCATGAAACATAGAAATGAAATGCGATATCGCGTTTTAAGAAGCATTAGAACTCTATTGCTACGATACCTAGACATCTGCAGACGCTATTTCCTAGAAAGGAAGTGTCGCATTTACATTCATTTGAAGTGTAGACGAGGAATACATAACACTTCGCAAATCATATTACATCTTACCATGAAACATAGAAATGAAATGCGATATCGCGTTTTAAGAAGCATTGGAACTCTAATGCTACGATAGGTAGTCATCTGCAGTTGCTATTTCCTTGCAAGGAAGTGTCGCATTTACATTCATTTGAAGTGTAGACGAGGAATACATAACACTTCGCAAATCATGTTATATCTTACCTTGAAACATAGAATTGAGATGCGATATCGCGTTTTAAGAATCATATGAACTCTATTGCTACGATACCTAGACATCTGTAAACGCTATTTCCTTGCAAGGAAGTGTCGCATTTACTTTCATTTGAATCGTGGACGAGGAATGCACAACACGTCGCAATGAATATTATATCTTATCATGAAACATAGATATGATATGCAGTATCTCGTTTTAAGAAGCATTTGAACTCTATTGCTTCGATACGTAGACATCTGCAAACGCTATTTCCCTGCAAGGAAGTGTCGCATTTACATTCATTTGAGGTGTAGACGAGGAATACATAACACTTCGCAAATCATATTATAACTTACCATGAAACATAGAAATGAGATGCGATATCGCCGTTTTAAGAAGCATTAGAAATCTATTGCTACGATACGTAGACATCTGCAAACGCTATTTTCTAGCGAGGAAGTATCGCATTCACATTCATTTGAAATGTAGACGGGGAATACATGACACTTCGCAAATCATGTTATATCTTACCATGAAACATAGAAATGAGATGCGATATCGCGTTTTAAGAAGCATTAGAAAACTATTGCTACGATAGGTAGACATCTGCAATCGCTATATCCTTGCAAGGAAGTGTCGCATTTACATTCATTTGAGGTGTAGACGAGGAAAACATAACACTTCGCAAACCATATTATATCTTACCATGAAACATAGAAATGAGATGCGATATCGCGTTTTAAGAAGCATTTGAACTCTATTGCTTCGATACGTAGACATCTGCAAACGCTATTTCCTTGCAAGGAAGTGTCGCATTTACATTCATTTGAATCGTAGACGAGGAATGCATAACACTTCGCAATGAATACTATATCTTATCATGAAACATAGATATGAGATGCAATATCTCGTTTTAAGAAGCGTTTGAACTCTGTTGCTTCGATACTTAGACATCTGCAAACGCTATTTCCTTGCAAGGAAGTGTCGTATTTACATTCATTTGAAGTGTAGACGAAGAATACATGATACTTCGCAAATCATATAATATCTTACCATGAAACATAGAAATGGGATGCGATATCGCGTTTTAAGAAGCATTAGAAAACTATTGCTACGATAGGTAGACATTTGCAAACGCTATTTCCTTGCAACGAAGTGTCGCATTTACATTCATTTGAAGTGTAGACGAGGAATTCATGATACTTCGCAAATCATATTATATCTTACCATGAAACATAGAAATGAGATCCGATATCGCGTTTTAAGAATCATAAGAAATCTATTGCTACGATACGTAGACATCTGCAAACGCAATTTCCTTGCTAGGAAGTGTCGCATTTACATTCATTTGAAGTGTAGACGAGGAATACATGACACTTCGCAAATCATATTATATCTTACCATGAAACATAGAAATGAGATGCGATATCGCGTTTTAAGAGGCATCAGAAATCCATTGCTATGATACGTAGACATCTGCAAACGCTATTTCCTTGCAAGCAAGTGTCGCATTTACATTCATTTGAATCGTAGACGAGGAATGCATAACACTTCGCAATGAATATTATATCTTATCATGAAACATAGATATGAGATGCAATATCTCGTTTTAAGAAGCATTTCAACTCTATTGCTTCGATACGTAGACATCTGCAAACGCTATTTCCTTGCAAGGAAGTGTCGCATTTAAATTCATTTGAAGTGTAGACGAGGAATACATGATACTTCGCAAATCATATTATATCTTACCATGAAACATAGAAATGAGATGCGATATCGCGTTTTAAGAAGCATTTGAACTCAATTGCTTCGATACGTAGACATCTGCAAACGCTGTTTCCTTGCAAGGAAGTGTCGCATTTACATTCATTTGAAGTGTAGACAAGGAATACATAACACTTCTCAAATCATATTATATCTTATCATGAAACATAGAAATGAGATGCGATATCGCGTTTTAAGAAGCATTAGAACTCTATTGCTACGATAGGTAGACATCTGCAATCGCTATATCCTTGCAAGGAAGTGTCGCATTTACATTCATTTGAAGTGTAGACGAGGAATACATAACACTTCGCAAATCATATTATATCTTATCATGAAACATAGAAATGAGATGTGATATCGCGTTTTAAGAATCATTAGAACTCTATTGCTACGATACCTAGACATCTGCAGACGCTATTTCCTAGCAAGGAATTGTCGCATTTACATTCATTTGAAGTGTAGACGAGGAATACATGATACTTCGCAAATCATATTATATCTTACCATGAAACATAGGAATGAGATGCGATATCGCGTTTTAAGAAGCATTAGAACTCTATTGCTACGATAGGTAGACATCTGCAAACGCTATTTCCTTGCAAGGAAGTGTCGTATTTACATTGATTTGAAGTGTAGACGAGGAATACATAACACTTCGCAAATCATATTATATCTTACCATGAATCATAGAAATGAGATGCGATATCGCGTTTTAAGTATCATAAGAACTCTATTGCTACGATACGTAGACATCTGCAAACGCTATTTCCTTGCAAGGAAGTGTCGCATTTACATTCATTTGAAGTGTAGACGGGGAATACGTGATACTTCGCAAATCATATTATATCTTACCATGAAACATGGAAATGAGATGCGATATCGCGTTTTAAGAAGCATTAGAACACTATTGCTTCGATACGTAGACATCTGCAAACGCTATTTCCTTGCAAGGATGTGTCGCATTTACATACATTTGAAGTGTAGACGAGGAATACATGACACTTCGCAAATCATATTATATCTTACCATGAAACATAGAAATGAGATGCGATATCGCGTTCTAAGAAGCATTAGAAATCCATTGCTACGATACGTAGACATCTGCAAACGCTATTTCCTTGCAAGGAAGTGTCGCATTTACTTTCATTTGAATCGTAGACGAGGAATGCATAACACTTCGCAATGTATATTATATCTTATCATAAAAGATAGATATGAGATGCAATATCTCGTTTTAAGAAGCATTTGAACTCTATTGCTTCGATACGTAGACATCTGCAAACGCTAATTCCCTGCAAGGAAGTGTCGCATTTACATTCATTTGTGGTGTAGACGAGGAATACATAACACTTCGCAAATCA
This sequence comes from Xylocopa sonorina, assembly GCF_050948175.1. Lineage (NCBI taxonomy): Eukaryota > Metazoa > Arthropoda > Insecta > Hymenoptera > Apidae > Xylocopa > Xylocopa sonorina. The sequence continues at coordinate 941,912 of NW_027490162.1, forward strand.
TATTATATCTTACCATGAAACATAGAAATGAGATGCGATATCGCGTTTTAAGAAGCATTTCAACTCTATTGCTACGATACGTAGACATCTGCAATCGCTGTTTCCTTGCAAGGAAGTGTCGCATTTACTTTCATTTGAAGTGTAGACGAGGAATACATAACACTTCGCAAATCATATTATTTCTTACCATAAAACATAGAAATGAGATGCGATATCGCGTTTTAAGAAGCATCAGAAATACATTGCTTCGATACGCAGACATCTGCAAACGCTATTTCCTTGCAAGGAAGTGCCGCATTTACATTCATTTGTGGTGTAGACGAGGAATACATAACACTTCGCAAACCATATTATATCTTACCATGAAACATAGAAATGAAATGCGATATCGCGTTTTAAGAAGCATTAGAACTCTATTGCTACGATACCTAGACATCTGCAGACGCTATTTCCTAGCAAGGAAGTGTCGCATTTACATTCATTTGAAGTGTAGACGAGGAATACATGATACTTCGCAAATCATATAATATCTTACCATGAAACATAGAAATGGGATGCGATATCGCGTTTTAAGAAGCATTAGAACTCTATTGCTACGATAGGTAGACATCTGCAAACGCTATTTCCTTGCAAGGAAGTGTCGTATTTACATTGATTTGAAGTGTAGACGAGGAATACATAACACTTCGCAAATCATATTATATCTTACCATGAAACATAGAAATGAGATGCGATATCGCCGTTTTAAGAAGCATTAGAAATCTATTGCTACGATACGTAGACATCTGCAAACGCTATTTCCTAGCGAGGAAGTATCGCATTCACATTCATTTGAAGTGTAGACGTGGAATACATGACACTTCGCAAATCATATTATATCTTACCATGAAACATAGAAATGAGATGCGATATCGCGTTTTAAGAAGCATTGGAACTCTAATGCTACGATAGTTAGTCATCTGCAGTTGCTATTTCCTTGCAAGGAAGTGTCGCATTTACATTCATTTGAAGTGTAGACGAGGAATACATAACACTTCGCAAATCATGTTATATCTTACCATGAAACATAGAATTGAGATGCGATATCGCGTTTTAAGAATCATATGAACTCTATTGCTACGATACCTAGACATCTGTAAACGCTATTTCCTTGCAAGGAAGTGTCGCATTTACTTTCATTTGAATCGTGGACGAGGAATGCACAACACGTCGCAATGAATATTATATCTTATCATGAAACATAGATATGATATGCAGTATCTCGTTTTAAGAAGCATTTGAACTCTATTGCTTCGATACGTAGACATCTGCAAACGCTATTTCCCTGCAAGGAAGTGTCGCATTTACATTCATTTGAGGTGTAGACGAGGAATACATAACACTTCGCAAATCATATTATATCTTACCATGAAACATAGAAATGAGATGCGATATCGCCGTTTTAAGAAGCATTAGAAATCTATTGCTACGATACGTAGACATCAACAAACGCTATTTTCTAGCGAGGAAGTATCGCATTCACATTCATGTGAAGTGTAGACGGGGAATACATGACACTTCGCGAATCATGTTATATCTTACCATGAAACATAGAAATGAGATGCGATATCGCGTTTTAAGAAGCATTAGAACTCTATTGCTACGATACGTAGACATCTGCAAACGCTATTTCCTAGTGAGCGAGTGTCGCATTCACATTCAATTGAAGTGTAGACGAGGAATACATAACACTTCGCAAATCATATTGTATCTTACCATGAAACATAGAAATGAGATGCGATATCGCGTTTTAAAAAGCATTAGAACTCTATTGCTACGATACGTAGACATCTGCAAATGCTATTTCCTTGCAAGGAAGTGTCGCATTTACATTCATTTGAAGTGTAGACGGGGAATACGTGGTACTTCGCAAATCATATTATATCTTACCATGAAACATAGAAATGAGATGCGATATCGCGTTTTAAGAAGCATTAGAACACTATTGCTTCGATACGTAGACATCTGCAAACGCTATTTCCTTGCAAGGATGTGTCGCATTTACATTCATTTGAAGTGTAGACGAGGAAAACATGACACTCCGCAAATCATATTATATCTTACCATGAAACATAGAAATGAGATGCGATATCGCGTTCTAAGAAGCATTAGAACACTATTGCTACGATAGGTAGACATCTGCAAACGCTATTTCCTTGCAAGGAAGTGTCGTATTTACATTGATTTGAAGTGTAGACGAGGAATACATAACACTTCGCAAATCATATTATATCTTACCATGAATCATAGAAATGAGATGCGATATCGCGTTTTAAGAAGCATCAGAAATCCATTGCTTCGATACGTAGACATCTGCAAACGCTATTTCCTTGCAAGGAAGTGTCGCATTTACATTCCTTTGAAGTTGAGACAAGGAATACATAACACTTCGCAAATCATATTATATCTTACCATGAAACATAGAAATGAAATGCGATATCGCGTTTTAAGAAGCATTAGAACTCTATTGCTACGATACCTAGACATCTGCAGACGCTATTTCCTAGCAAGGAAGTGTCGCATTTACATTCATTTGAAGTGTAGACGAGGAATACATAACACTTCGCAAATCATATTATATCTTACCATGAAACATAGAAATGAGATGCGATATCGCGTTTTAAGAAGCATTGGAACTCTAATGCTACGATACCTAGACATCTGCAGACGCTATTTCCTAGCAAGGAATTGTCGCATTTACATTCATTTGAAGTGTAGACGAGGAATACATGATACTTCGCAAATCATATTATATCTTACCATGAAACATAGAAATGAGATGCGATATCGCGTTTTAAGAAGCATTAGAACTCTATTGCTACGATAGGTAGACATCTGCAAACGCTATTTCCTTGCAAGGAAGTGTCGTATTTACATTGATTTGAAGTGTAGACGAGGAATACATAACACTTCGCAAATCATATTATATCTTACCATGAATCATAGAAATGAGATGCGATATCGCGTTTTAAGTATCATAAGAAATCTATTGTTACGATACGTAGACATCTGCAAACGCTACTTCCTTGGAAGGAAGTGTCGCATTTACGTTCATTTGAATCGTAGACGAGGAATGCATAACACTTCGCAAATCATATTATATCTTACCATGAATCATAGAAATGAGATGCGATATCGCGTTTTAAAAAGCATTTGAACTCTATTGCTTCGATACGTAGACATCTGCAAACGCTATTTCCTTGCAAGGAAGTGTCGCATTTACCTTCATTTGAAGTGTAGACGAGGAATACATAACACTTCGCAAATCATATTATATCTTACCATGAAACATAGAAATGAGATGCGATATCGCGTTTTAAGAAGCATTTCAACTCTATTGCTACGATACGTAGACATCTGCAATCGCTGTTTCCTTGCAAGGAAGTGTCGCATTTACTTTCATTTGAATCGTAGACCAGGAATGCGTAACACTTCGCAATGAATATTATATCTCACCATGATACATAGAAATGAGATGCGGTATCGCGTTTTAAGAAGCATTAGAACACTATTGCTACGATGGGTAGACATCTGCAAATGCTATTTCCTTGCAAGGAAGTATCGCATTTACTTTCATTTGAATCGTAGACGAGGAATGCATAACACTTCGCAATGAATATTATATCTTATCATGAAACATAGATATGAGATGCGATATCGCGTTTTAAGAAGCATTAGAACTCTATTGCTACGATAGGTAGACATCTGCAAACGCTATTTCCTTGCAAGGAAGTGTCGTATTTACATTGATTTGAAGTGTAGACGAGGAATACATAACACTTCGCAAATCATATTATATCTTACCATGAAACATAGAAATGAGATGCGATATCGCCGTTTTAAGAAGCATTAGAAATCTATTGCTACGATACGTAGACATCTGCAAACGCTATTTCCTAGCGAGGAAGTATCGCATTCACATTCATTTGTAGTGTAGACGTGGAATACATGACACTTCGCAAATCATGTTATATCTTACCATGAAACATAGAAATGGGATGCGATATCGCGTTTTAAGAAGCATCAGAAATCCATTGCTTCGATACGTAGACATCTGCAAACGCTATTTCCTTGCAAGGAAGTGTCGCATTTACATTCCCTTGAAGTTGAGACAAGGAATACATAACACTTCGCAAATAATATTATATCTTACCATGAAACATAGAAATGAAATGCGATATCGCGTTTTAAGAAGCATTAGAACTCTATTGCTACGATACCTAGACATCTGCAGACGCTATTTCCCTGCAAGGAAGTATTGCATTTACATTCATTTGAGGTGTAGACGAGGAATACATAACACTTCGCAAATCATATTATATCTTACCATGAAACATAGAAATGAGATGCGATATCGCGTTTTAAGAAGCATTGGAACTCCAACGCTACGATTCGTAGACATCTGCAAACGCTATTTCCTTGCAAGGAAGTGTCGCATTTACTTTCATTTGAATCGTAGACGACGAATGCATAACACTTCGCAATGTATATTATATCTTATCATGAAACATAGATATGAGATGCAATATCTCGTTTTAAGAAGCATTTGAACTCTATTGCTTCGATACGTAGACATCTGCAAACGCTATTTCCCTGCAAGGAAGTGTCGCATTTACATTCATTTGAATCGTAGGCGAGGAATGCATAGCACTTCGCAATGAATATTATATCTTACCATGAAACAAAGAAATGAGATGCGATATCGCGTTTTAAGAAGCATTAGAACTCTATTGCTACGATAGGTAGACATCTGCAATCGCTATTTCCTTGCAAGGAAGTGTCGCATTTACATTCATTTGAGGTGTAGACGAGGAAAACATAACACTTCGCAAATCATATTATATCTTACCATGAAACATAGAAATGAGATGCGATATCGCGTTTTAAGAAGCATTTGAACTCTATTGCTTCGATACGTAGACATCTGCAAACGCTATTTCCTTGCAAGGAAGTGTCGCATTTACTTTCATTTGAATCGTAGACGAGGAATGCATAACACTTCGCAATGAATATTATATCTTATCATGAAACATAGATATTAGATGCAATATCTCGTTTTAAGAAGCATTGGAACTCTATTGCTACGATACCTAGACATCTGCAGACGCTATATCCTAGCGAGGAAGTGTCGCATTCACATTCATTTGAAGTGTAGACGAGGAATACATAACACTTCGCAAATCATATTATACCTTACCATGAAACATAGAAATGAGATGCGATATCGCGTTTTAAGAATCATAAGAACTCTATTGCTACGATACGTAGACATCTGCAAACGCTATTTCCTTGCAAGGAAGTGTCGCATTTACATTCTTTTGAAGTGTAGACGAGGAATACATAACACTTCGCAAATCATATTATATCTTACCATGAAACATAGAAATGAGATGCGATATCGCGTTTTAAGAAGCATTAGAACTCTATTCCTACGATAGGTAGACATCTGCAATCGCTATTTCCTGGCAATGAAGTGTCGCATTTACATTCATTTGAGGTGTAGACGAGGAAAACATAACACTTCGCAAATCATATTATATCTTATCATGAAACATAGAAATGAGATGCGATATCGCGTTTTAAGAAGCATTTGAACTCTATTGCTTTGATACGTAGACATCTGCAAACGCTATTTCCTTGCAAGGAAGTGTCGCATTTACTTTCATTTGAATCGTAGACGAGGAATGCATAACACTTCGCAATGAATATTATATCTTATCATGAAACATAGATATGAGATGCAATATCTCGTTTTAAGAAGCTTTAGAACTCTATTACTACGATACCTAGACATCTGCAGACGCTATTTCCTAGCGAGGAAGTGTCGCATTCACATTCATTTGAAGTATAGACGAGGAATACATAACACTTCGCAAATCATATTATACCTTACCATGAAACATAGAAATGAGATGCGATATCGCGTTTTAAGAATCATAAGAACTCTATTGCTACGATACGTAGACATCTGCAAACGCTATTTCCTTGCAAGGAAGTGTCGCATTTACATTCATTTGAATCGTAGACGAGAAATGCATAACACTTCGCAATGAATATTATATCTTATCATGAAACATAGGTATGAGATGCAATAACTCTTTTTAAGAAGCATTTGAACTCTATTGCTTCGATACGTAGACATCTGCAAACGCTATTTCCTTGCAAGGAAGTGTCGCATTTACATTCATTTGAAGTGTAGACGAGGAATACATAACACTTCGCAAATCATATTATAACTTACCATGAAACATAGTAGTGAGATGCGATATCGCGTTTTAAGAAGCATTAGAATACTATTGCTACGATAGGCAGATATTTGCAAACGCTATTTCCTTGCAAGGAAGTGTCGTATTTACATTCATTTGAAGTGTAGACGAGGAATACATAACACTTCGCAAATCATATTATATCTTACCATGAAACATAGAAATGAGATGCGATATCGCGTTTTAAGAAGCATTAGAAACCTATTGCTACGATACGTAGACATCTGCAAACGCTACTTCCTTGCAAGGAAGTGTCGCATTTACGTTCATTTGAATCGTAGACGAGGAATGCATAACACTTCTCAATTCATATTATATCTTACCATGAAACATAGAAATGAGATGCGATATCGCGTTTTAAGAAGCATTAGAAACCTATTGCTACGATACGTAGACATCTGCAAACGCTACTTCCTTGCAAGGAAGTGTCGCATTTACGTTCATTTGAATCGTAGACGAGGAATGCATAACACTTCTCAATTCATATTATATCTTACCATGAAACATAGAAATGAGATGCGATATCGCGTTTTAAGAAGCATTTGAACTCTATTGCTTCGATACGTAGACATCTGCAAACGCTATTTCCTTGCAAGGAAGTGTCGCATTTACATTCATTTGAAGTGTAGACGAGGAATACATAACACTTCGCAAATCATATTATAACTTACCATGAAACATAGAAGTGAGATGCGATATCGCGTTTTAAGGAGCATTAGAATACTATTGCTACGATAGGCAGATATTTGCAAACGCTATTTCCTTGCAAGGAAGTGTCGTATTTACATTCATTTGAAGTTTAGACGAGGAATACATAACACTTCGCAAATCATATTATACCTTACCATGAAACATAGAAATGAGATGCGATATCGCTTTTTAAGAATCATAAGAACTCTATTGCTACGATACGTAGACATCTGCAAACGCTATTTCCTTGCAAGGAAGTGTAGCATTTACACTCATTTGAAGTTTAGACGAGGAATACATAACACTTCGCAAATCATATTATATCTTACCATGAAACATAGAAATGAGATGCGATATCGCCGTTTTAAGAAGCATCAGAAATCTATTGCTACGATACGAAGACATCTGCAGACGCTATTTCCTAGCGAGGAAGTATCGCATTCACATTCATTTGAAGTGTAGACGAGGTATACATAACACTTCGCAAATCATATTATATCTTACCATGAAACATAGAAATGAGATGCGATATCGCGTTTTAGGAAGCATTAGAAAGCTATTGCTACGATACGTAGACATCTGCAAACGCTATTTCCTAGCGAGGAAGAATCGCATTCACATTCATTTGAAGTGTAGACGAGGAATACATAACACTTCGCAAATCATGTTATATCTTACCATGAAACATAGAAATGGGATGCGATATCGCGTTTTAAGAATCATATGAACTCTATTGCTACGATACGTAGACATCTGCAAACGCTATTTCCTTGCAAGGAAGTGTCGCATTTACTTTCATTTGAATCGTAGACGAGGAATGCATAACACGTCGCAATGAATATTATATCTTATCATGAAACATAGATATGAGATGCAATATCTCGTTTTAAGAAGCATTAGAACTCTATTACTACGATACCTAGACATCTGCAGACGCTATTTCCTAGCGAGGAAGTGTCGCATTCACATTCATTTGAAGTATAGACGAGGAATACATAACACTTCGCAAATCATATTATACCTTACCATGAAACATAGAAATGAGATGCGATATCGCGTTTTAAGAATCATAAGAACTCTATTGCTACGATACGTAGACATCTGCAAACGCTATTTCCTTGCAAGGAAGTGTCGCATTTACATTCATTTGAATCGTAGACGAGAAATGCATAACACTTCGCAATGAATATTATATCTTATCATGAAACATAGGTATGAGATGCAATAACTCTTTTTAAGAAGCATTTGAACTCTATTGCTTCGATACGTAGACATCTGCAAACGCTATTTCCTTGCAAGGAAGTGTCGCATTTACATTCATTTGAAGTGTAGACGAGGAATACATAACACTCCGCAAATCATATTATAACTTACCATGAAACATAGTAGTGAGATGCGATATCGCGTTTTAAGAAGCATTAGAATACTATTGCTACGATAGGCAGATATTTGCAAACGCTATTTCCTTGCAAGGAAGTGTCGTATTTACATTCATTTGAAGTGTAGACGAGGAATACATAACACTTCGCAAATCATATTATATCTTACCATGAAACATAGAAATGAGATGCGATATCGCGTTTTAAGAAGCATTAGAAACCTATTGCTACGATACGTAGACATCTGCAAACGCTACTTCCTTGCAAGGAAGTGTCGCATTTACGTTCATTTGAATCGTAGACGAGGAATGCATAACACTTCTCAATTCATATTATATCTTACCATGAAACATAGAAATGAGATGCGATATCGCGTTTTAAGAAGCATTTGAACTCTATTGCTTCGATACGTAGACATCTGCAAACGCTATTTCCTTGCAAGGAAGTGTCGCATTTACATTCATTTGAAGTGTAGACGAGGAATACATAACACTTCGCAAATCATATTATAACTTACCATGAAACATAGAAGTGAGATGCGATATCGCGTTTTAAGGAGCATTAGAATACTATTGCTACGATAGGCAGATATTTGCAAACGCTATTTCCTTGCAAGGAAGTGTCGTATTTACATTCATTTGAAGTTTAGACGAGGAATACATAACACTTCGCAAATCATATTATACCTTACCATGAAACATAGAAATGAGATGCGATATCGCTTTTTAAGAATCATAAGAACTCTATTGCTACGATACGTAGACATCTGCAAACGCTATTTCCTTGCAAGGAAGTGTAGCATTTACACTCATTTGAAGTTTAGACGAGGAATACATAACACTTCGCAAATCATATTATATCTTACCATGAAACATAGAAATGAGATGCGATATCGCGTTTCAAGAATCATAAGAACTCTATTGTTACGATACGTAGACATCTGCAAACGCTATTTCCTTGCAAGGAAGTGTCGCATTTACTTTCATTTGAATCGTAGACGACGAATGCATAACACTTCGCAATGAATATTATATCTTATCATGAAACATAGATATGAGATGCAGTATCTCGTTTTAAGAAGCATTTGAACCCTATTGCTTCGATACGTACACATCTGCAAACGCAATTTCCTTACAAGGAAGTGTCGCATTTACATTAATTTGAAGTGTAGACGAGGAATACATAACACTTCGCAAATCATATTACATCTTACCATGAAACATAGAAATGAGATGCGATATCGCGTTTTAAGAAGCATTAAAACTCTATTGCTTCGATACCTAGACATCTGCAAACGCTATTTCCTTGCAAGGAAGTGTCGCATTTACATTCATTTGAAGTGTAGACGAGGAATACATGACACTTCGCAAATCATATTATATCTTACCATGAAACATAGAAATGGGATGCGATATCGCGTTTTAAGAAGCATTAGAACTCTATTGCTTCGATACGTAGACATCTGCAAACGCTATTTCCTTGCAAGGAAGTGTCGCATTTACATACACTTGAAGTGTAGGCGAGGAATACATAACACTTCGCAAATCATATTATACCTTACCATGAAACATAGAACTGAGATGCGAAATCGCGTTTTAAGAATTATAAGTGCTCTATTGCTACGATACGTAGACATCCTGCAATCGCTATTTCTGCAAGGAAGTGTCGCATTTACATTCTTTTGAAGTGTAGACGAGGAATACATAACACTTCGCAAATCATATTATATCTTACCATGAAACATAGAAATGAGATGCGATATCGCGTTTTAAGAAGCATTAGAACTCTATTGCTACGATAGGTAGACATCTGCAATCGCTATTTCCTTGCAAGGAAGTGTCGCATTTACATTCATTTGTGGTGTAGACGAGGAAAACATAACACTTCGGAAATCATATTATATCTTACCATGAAACATAGAAATGAGATGCGATATCGCGTTTTAAGAAGCATTTGAACTCTATTGCTTCGATACGTAGACATCTGCAAACGCTATTTCCTTGCAGGAAGTGTCGCATTTACTTCCATTTGAATCGTAGACGAGGAATGCATAACACTTCGCAATGAATATTATATCTTATCATGAAACATAGATATTAGATGCAATATCTCGTTTTAAGAAGCATTGGAACTCTATTGCTACGATACCTAGACATCTGCAGACGCTATTTCCTAGCGAGGAAGTGTCGCATTCACATTCATTTGAAGTGTAGACGAGGAATACATAACACTTCGCAAATCATATTATACCTTACCATGAAACATAGAAATGAGATGCGATATCGCTTTTTAAGAATCATAAGAACTCTATTGCTACGATACGTAGACATCTGCAACGCTATTTCCTTGCAAGGAAGTGTAGCATTTACATTCATTTGAATCGTAGACGAGGAATGCATAACACTTCACAAATCATAATACATCTTACCATGAAACGTAGAAATAAGATGCGATATCGCGTTCTAAGAAGCACTAGAACTCTATTGCTACGATACCCAGACATCTGCAGACGCTATTTCCTAACAAGGAAGTGTCGCATTTACATTCATTTGAAGTGTAGACGAGGAATACATGACACTTAGCAAATCATCTTATATCTTACCATGAAACCTAGAAATGAGATGCGATATCGCGTTTTAAGAAGCATTAGAAAGCTATTGCTACGATACGTAGACATCTGCAAACGCTATTTCCTAGCGAGGAAGTATCGCATTCACATTCATTTGAAGTGTAGACGAGGAATACATGACACTTCGCAAATCATGTTATATCTTACCATGAAACATTGAAATGAGATGCGATATCGCGTTTTAAGAAGCATTAGAAACCTATTGCTACGATACGTAGACATCTGCAAACGCTATTTTCCTTGCAAGGGAAGTGTCGCATTTACGTTCATTTGAATCGTAGACGAGGAATGCATAACACTCTCAATTCATATTATATCTTACCATGAATCATAGAAAATGAGATGCGATATCGCGTTTTAAGATGCATTTGAACTCTATTGCTTCGATACGCAGACAATCTGCAAACGCTATTTCCTTGCAAGGAAGTGTCGCATTTACGTTCATTTGAATCGTAGACGAGGAATGCATAACACTTCTCAATTCATATTATATCTTACCATGAATCATAGAAATGAGATGCGATACGCGTTTAAGAAGCATTTGAACTCTATTGCTTCGATACGCAGACATCTGCAAACGCTATTTCCTTGCAAGGAAGTGCCGCATTTACATTCATTTGAAGTGTAGACGAGGAATACATAACACTTCGCAAATCATATTATAACTTACCATGAAACATAGAAGTGAGATGCGATATCGCGTTTTAAGAAGCATTAGAATACTATTGCTACGATAGGCAGATATTTGCAAACGCTATTTCCTTGCAAGGAAGTGTCGTATTTACATTCATTTGAAGTTTAGACGAGGAATACATAACACTTCGCAAATCATATTATATCTTACCATGAAACATAGAAATGAGATGCGATATCGCGTTTCAAGAATCATAAGAACTCTATTGTTACGATACGTAGACATCTGCAAACGCTATTTCCTTGCAAGGAAGTGTCGCATTTACTTTCATTTGAATCGTAGACGACGAATGCATAACACTTCGCAATGAATATTATATCTTATCATGAAATATAGATATGGGATGCAGTATCTCGTTTTAAGAAGCATTTGAACTCTATTGCTTCGATACGTAGACATCTGCAAACGCTATTTCCATGCAAGGAAGTGTCGCATTTACTTTCATTTGAATCGTAGACGAGGAATGCATAACACTTCGCAATGAATATTATATCTTATCATGAAACATAGATAATGGATGCAGTATCTCGTTTTAAGAAGCATTTGAACCCTATTGCTTCGATACGTAGACATCTGCAAACGCTATTTCCTTGTAAGGAAGTGTCGCATTTACATTCATTTGAAGTGTAGACGAGGAATACATAATACTTCGCAAATCATATTATATCTTACCATGAAACATAGAAATGAGATGCGATATCGCGTTTTAAGAAGCATTAGAACTCCATTGCTACGATATGTAGACATCTGCAATCGCTATTTCCTTGCAAGGAAGTGTCGCATTTACATTCATTTGAGGTGTAGACGAGGAAAACATAACACTTCGCAAATCATATTATATCTTACCATGAAACATAGAAATGAGATGCGATATCGCGTTTTAAGAAGCATTTGAACTCTATTGCTTCGATACGTAGACATCTGCAAACGCTATTTCCTTGCAAGGAAGTGTCGCATTTACTTTCATTTGAATCGTAGACGAGGAATGCATAACACTTCGCAATGAATATTATATCTTATCATGAAACATAGATATTAGATGCAATATCTCGTTTTAAGAAGCATTGGAACTCTATTGCTACGATACCTAGACATCTGCAGACGCTATTTCCTAGCGAGGAAGTGTCGCATTCACATTCATTTGAAGTGTAGACGAGGAATACATAACACTTCGCAAATCATATTATACCTTACCATGAAACATAGAAATGAGATGCGATATCGCTTTTTAAGAATCAAAAGAACTCTATTGCTACGATACGTAGACATCTGCAAACGCTATTTCCTTGCAAGGAAGTGTAGCATTTACATTCATTTGAATCGTAGACGAGGAATGCATAACACTTCACATATCATAATACATCTTACCATGAAACGTAGAAATAAGATGCGATATCGCGTTTTAAGAAGCACTAGAACACTATTGCTACGATACCCAGACATCTGCAGACGCTATTTCCTAACAAGGAAGTGTCGCATTTACATTCATTTGAAGTGTAGACGAGGAATACATGACACTTAGCAAATCATCTTATATCTTACCATGAAACATAGAAATGAGATGCGATATCGCGTTTTAAGAAGCATTAGAAAGCTATTGCTACGATACGTAGACATCTGCAAACGCTATTTCCTAGCGAGGAAGTATCGCATTCACATTCATTTGAAGTGTAGACGAGGAATACATGACACTTCGCAAATCATGTTATATCTTACCATGAAACATTGAAATGAGATGCGACATCGCGTTTTAGGAAGCATTAGAAAGCTATTGCTACGATACGTAGACATCTGCAAACGCTATTTCCTAGCGAGGAAGAATCGCATTCACATTCATTTGAAGTGTGGACGAGGAATACATAACACTTCGCAAATCATGTTATATCTTACCATGAAACATAGAAATGAGATATGATATCGCGTTTTAAGAAGCATTAGAAATCTATTGCTACGATACGTAGACATCTGCAAACGCTATTTCCTTGCAAGGAAGTGTCGCATTTACATTCATTTGATGTGTGGACGAGGAATGCATAACACTTCGCAATGAATATTATATCTTACCATGAAACATAGAAATGAGGTGCGATATCGCGTTTTAAGAATCATATGAACTCTATTGCTACGATACGTAGACATCTCTAAACGCTATTTCCGTGCAAGGAAGTGTCGCATTTACTTTCATTTGAATCGTGGACGAGGAATGCTACTAGATATGATATGCAACTAGATATGAGATGCAATATCTCGTTTTAAGAAGCATTAGAAATCTATTACTACGATACCTAGACATCTGCAGACGCTATCTCCTAGCGAGGAAGTGTCGCATTCACATTCATTTGAAGTGTAGACGAGGAATACATAACACTTCGCAAATCATATTATATCTTACCATAAAACATAGAAATGAGATGCGATATCGCGTTTTAAGAAGCATCAGAAATCCATTCCTTGCAAGGAAGTGTCGCATTTACATTCGTTTGAATCGTAGACGAGGAATGCATAACAATTCGCAATGAATACTATATCCTATTATGAAACATAGATATGAGATGCAATATCTCGTTTTAAGAAGCATTTGAACTCTATTGCTTCGATACGTAGACATCTGCAAACGCTATTTCCTTGCAAGGAAGTGTCGCATTTACATTCCTTTGAAGTTGAGACTAGGAATACATAACACTTCGCAAATCATATTATATCTTACCATGAAACATAGAAATGAAATGCGATATCGCGTTTTAAAAAGCATTGGAACTCTAATGCTACGTTAGGTAGACATCTGCAATCGCTATTTCCTTGCAAGGAAGTGTCGCATTTACATTCATTTGAAGTGTAGACGAGGAATACATAACACTTCGCAAATCATATTATATCTTACAATGAAACGATACCTAGATATCTGCAGACGCCATTTCCTAGCGAGCAAGTGTCGCATTCACATTCATTTGAATCGTAGGCGAGGAATGCATAACACTTCGCAATGAATATTATATCTTATCATGAAACATAGATATGAGATGCAGTATCTCGTTTTAAGAAGCATTAGAAATCTATTACTACGATACCTAGACATCTGCAGACGCTATCTCCTAGCGAGGAAGTGTCGCATTCACATTCATTTGAAGTGTAGACGAGGAATACATAACACTTCGCAAATCATATTATATCTTACCATAAAACATAGAAATGAGATGCGATATCGCGTTTTAAGAAGCATCAGAAATCCATTCCTTGCAAGGAAGTGTCGCATTTACATTCGTTTGAATCGTAGACGAGGAATGCATAACAATTCGCAATGAATACTATATCCTATTATGAAACATAGATATGAGATGCAATATCTCGTTTTAAGAAGCATTTGAACTCTATTGCTTCGATACGTAGACATCTGCAAACGCTATTTCCTTGCAAGGAAGTGTCGCATTTACATTCCTTTGAAGTTGAGACTAGGAATACATAACACTTCGCAAATCATATTATATCTTACCATGAAACATAGAAATGAAATGCGATATCGCGTTTTAAAAAGCATTGGAACTCTAATGCTACGTTAGGTAGACATCTGCAATTGCTATTTCCTTGCAAGGAAGTGTCGCATTTACATTCATTTGAAGTGTAGACGAGGAATACATAACACTTCGCAAATCATATTATATCTTACAATGAAACGATACCTAGATATCTGCAGACGCCATTTCCTAGCGAGCAAGTGTCGCATTCACATTCATTTGAATCGTAGGCGAGGAATGCATAACACTTCGCAATGAATATTATATCTTATCATGAAACATAGATATGAGATGCAGTATCTCGTTTTAAGAAGCATTTGAACTCTATTGCTTCGATACGTAGACATCTGCTAACGCTATTTCCTTGCAAGGAAGCGTCGCATTTACATTCATTTGAAGTGTAGACGAGGAATACATAACACTTCGCAAATCATATTACATCTTACCATGAAACATAGAAATGAGATGCGATATCGCGTTTTAAGAAGCGTTAGAACACTATTGCTACGATAGGCAGACATTTGCAATCGCTATTTCCTTGCAAGGAAGTGTCGCATTTACATTCACTTGAAGTGTAAGCGAGGAATACATAACACTTCGCAAATCATATTATACCTTACCATGAAACATAGAAATGAGATGCGAAATCGCGTTTTAAGAATTATAAGAGCTCTATTGCTACGATACGTAGACATCTGCAATCGCTGTTTCCTTGCAAGGAAGTATCGCATTTACTTTTATTTGAATCGTAGACGAGGAATGCATAACACTTCGCAATGAATATTATATCTTACCATGGAACATAGAAATGAGATGCGATATCGTGTTTTAAGAAGCATTAGAACTCTATTGCTACGATAGGTAGATATCTGCAAACGCAATTTCCTTACAAGGAAGTGTCGCATTTACATTAATTTGAAGTGTAGACGAGGAATACATAACACTTCGCAAATCATATTACATCTTACCATGAAACATAGAAATGAGATGCGATATCGCGTTTTAAGAAGCATTTGAACTCTATTGCTTCGATACGTAGACATCTGCAAACGCTATTTCCTTGCAAGGAAGTGTCGCATTTACATTCATTTGAGGTGTAGACGAGGAATACATAACACTTCGCAAATCATATTATATCTTACCATGAAACATAGAAATGAGATATGATATCGCGTTTTAAGAAGCATTAGAAATCTATTGCTACGATACGTAGACATCTGCAAACGCTATTTCCTTGCAAGGAAGCGTCGCATTTACTTTCATTTGAATCGTAGACGAGGAATGCATAACACATCGCAATGTATATTATATCTTATCATGAAAAATAGATATGAGATGCAATATCTCGTTTTAAGAAGCACTTGAACTCTATTGCTTCGATACGTAGACATCTGCAAACGCTATTTCCTAGCGAGCGAGTATCGCATTTACATTCATTTGAAGTGTAAACGAGGAATACATAACACTTCGCAAATCATATTATATCTTACCCTGAGACATAGAAATGAGATGCGATATCGCGTTTTAAGAAGCATTAGAACTCTATTGCTACGATACGTAGACATCTGCAAACGCTATTTCCTTGCAAGGAAGTGTCGCATTTACATTCATTTGAAGTGTTTCCGGGGAATACGTGATACTTCGCAAATCATATTATATCTTACCATGAAACATAGAAATGAGATGCGATATCGCGATTTAAGGAGCTTTAGAACATTATTGCTTCGATACGTAGACATCTGCAAACGCGATTTCCTTGCAAGGAAGTGTCGCATTTACATTCATTTGAATCGTACACGAGGAATGCATAACACTTCGCAATAAATATTATATCTTATCGTGAAACATAGATATGAGATGCAATATCTCGTTTTAAGAAGCATTTGAACTCTATTGCTTCGATACGTAAACATCTGCAGACGCACTTTCCTAGCAAGGAAGTGTCGCATTTACATTCATTTGAATCGTACACGAGGAATGCATAACACTTCGCAATGAATATTATATCTTATCATGAAACATAGATATGAGATGCAGTATCTCGTTTTAAGAAGCATTTGAACTCTATTGCTTCGATACGTAGACATCTGCAAACGCAATTTCCTTGCAAGGAAGCGTCGCATTTACATTCATTTGAAGTGTAGACGAGGAATACATAACACTTCGCAAATCATATTACATCTTACCATGAAACATAGAAATGAGATGCGATATCGCGTTTTAAGAAGCGTTAGAACACTATTGCTACGATAGGCAGACATTTGCAATCGCTATTTCCTTGCAAGGAAGTGTCGCATTTACATTCACTTGAAGTGTAAGCGAGGAATACATAACACTTCGCAAATCATATTATACCTTACCATGAAACATAGAAATGAGATGCGAAATCGCGTTTTAAGAATTATAAGAGCTCTATTGCTACGATACGTAGACATCTGCAATCGCTGTTTCCTTGCAAGGAAGTATCGCATTTACTTTTATTTGAATCGTAGACGAGGAATGCATAACACTTCGCAATGAATATTATATCTTACCATGAAACATAGAAATGAGATGCGATATCGTGTTTTAAGAAGCATTAGAACTCTATTGCTACGATAGGTAGATATCTGCAAACGCAATTTCCTTACAAGGAAGTGTCGCATTTACATTAATTTGAAGTGTAGACGAGGAATACATAACACTTCGCAAATCATATTACATCTTACCATGAAACATAGAAATGAGATGCGATATCGCGTTTTAAGAAGCATTTGAACTCTATTGCTTCGATACGTAGACATCTGCAAACGCTATTTCCTTGCAAGGAAGTGTCGCATTTACATTCATTTGAGGTGTAGACGAGGAATACATAACACTTCGCAAACCATATTATATCTTACCATGAAACATAGAAATGAGATATGATATCGCGTTTTAAGAAGCATTAGAAATCTATTGCTACGATACGTAGACATCTGCAAACGCTATTTCCTTGCAAGGAAGCGTCGCATTTACTTTCATTTGAATCGTAGACGAGGAATGCATAACACTTCGCAATGTATATTATATCTTATCATGAAAAATAGATATGAGATGCAATATCTCGTTTTAAGAAGCACTTGAACTCTATTGCTTCGATATGTAGACATCTGCAAACGCTATTTCCTAGCGAGCGAGTATCGCATTTACATTCATTTGAAGTGTAAACGAGGAATACATAACACTTCGCAAATCATATTATATCTTACCCTGAGACATAGAAATGAGATGCGATATCGCGTTTTAAGAAGCATTAGAACTCTATTGCTACGATACGTAGACATCTGCAAACGCTATTTCCTTGCAAGGAAGTGTCGCATTTACATTCATTTGAAGTGTTTCCGGGGAATACGTGATACTTCGCAAATCATATTATATCTTACCATGAAACATAGAAATGAGATGCGATATCGCGATTTAAGGAGCTTTAGAACATTATTGCTTCGATACGTAGACATCTGCAAACGCGATTTCCTTGCAAGGAAGTGTCGCATTTACATTCATTTGAATCGTACACGAGGAATGCATAACACTTCGCAATAAATATTATATCTTATCGTGAAACATAGATATGAGATGCAATATCTCGTTTTAAGAAGCATTTGAACTCTATTGCTTCGATACGTAAACATCTGCAGACGCACTTTCCTAGCAAGGAAGTGTCGCATTTACATTCATTTGAATCGTACACGAGGAATGCATAACACTTCGCAATGAATATTATATCTTATCATGAAACATAGATATGAGATGCAGTATCTCGTTTTAAGAAGCATTTGAACTCTATTGCTTCGATACGTAGACATCTGCAAACGCAATTTCCTTACAAGGAAGTGTCGCATTTACATTAATTTGAAGTGTAGACGAGGAATACATAACACTTCGCAAATCATATTACATCTTGCCATGAAACATAGAAATGAGATGCGATATCGCGTTTTAAGAAGCATTAAAACTCTATTGCTTCGATACATAGACATCTGCAAACGCTATTTCCTTGCAAGGAAGTGTCGCATTTACATTCATTTGAAGTGTAGACGAGGAATACATGACACTTCGCAAATCATATTATACCTTACCATGAAACATAGAAATGAGATGCGATATCGCGTTTTAAGAAGCATTAGACTTCTATTGCTACGATACGTAGACATCTGCAAACGCTATTTCCTTGCAAGGAAGTGTCGCATTTACATTCATTTGAAGTGCAGACGAGGAATACATGACACTTCGCAAATCATATTATATCATACCATGAAACATAGAAATGGGATGCGATATTGCGTTCTAAGAAGCATTAGAAATCCATTGCTACGATACGTAGATATCTGCAAATTCTATTTCCTTGCAAGGAGGTGTCGCATTTACATTCATTTGATGTGTAGACGAGGAATACATAACACTTCGCAAATCATATTATATCTTACCATGAAACATAGAAATGAGATGCGATATCGCGTTTTATGAAGCATTAGAACTCTATTGCTACGATACGTAGACATCTGCAAAGGCTATTTCCTTGCAAGGAAGTGTCGCATTTACATTCATTTGAGGTGTAGACGAGGAATACATAACACTTCGCAAATCATATTATATCTTACCATGAAACATAGAAATGAGTTGCGATATCGCGTTTTAAGAAGCATTTGAACTCTATTGCTACGATACGTAGACATCTGCAATCGCTGTTTCCTTGCAAGGAAGTGTCGCATTTACTTTCATTTGAATCGTAGACGAGGAATGCATAACACTTCGCAATGAATATTATATCTTACCATGATACATAGAAATGAGATGCGATATCGCGTTTTAAGAAGCATTAAAACTCTATTGCTTCGATACGTAGACATCTGCAAACGCTATTTCCTTGCAAGGAAGTGTCGCATTTACATTCATTTGAAGTGTAGACGAGGAATACATGACACTTCGCAAATCATATTATATCTTACCATGAAACATAGAAATGAGATGCGATATCGCGTTTTAAGAAGCATTAGAACTCTATTGCTACGATACGTAAACATCTGCAAACGCTATTTCCTTGCAAGGAAGTGTCGCATTTACATTCATTTGATTTGTAGACGTGGAATACATAACACTTTGCAAATCATATTATATCTTACCATGATACATAGAAATGAGATGCGATATCGCGTTTTAAGAAGCATTAGAACTCTATTGCTACGATACGTAGACATCTGCAAACGCTATTTCCTAGCGAGCGAGTATCGCATTTACATTCATTTGAAGTGTAAACGAGGAATACATAACACTTCGCAAATCGTATTATATCTTACCCTGAGACATAGAAATGAGATGCGATATCGCGTTTTAAGAAGCATTAGAAATCTATTGCGACGATACGTAGACATCTGCAAACGCTATTTCCTTGCAAGGAAGTGTCGCATTTACATTCATTTGAAGTGTTTCCGGGGAATACGTGATACTTCGCAAATCATATTATATCTTACCATGAAACATAGAAATGAGATGCGATATCGCGATTTAAGGAGCTTTAGAACACTATTGCTTCGATACGTAGACATCTGCAAACGCGATTTCCTTGCAAGGAAGTGTCGCATTTACATTCATTTGAATCGTACACGAGGAATGCATAACACTTCGCAATGAATATTATATCTTATCATGAAACATAGATATGAGATGCAATATCTCGTTTTAAGAAGCATTTGAACTCTATTGCTTCGATACGTAAACATCTGCAGACGCAATTTCCTAGCAAGGAAGTGTCGCATTTACATTCATTTGAATCGTACACGAGGAATGCATAACACTTCGCAATGAATATTATATCTTATCATGAAACATAGATATGAGATGCAATATCTCGTTTTAAGAAGCATTTGAACTCTATTGCTTCGATACGTAAACATCTGCAGACGCAATTTCCTAGCAAGGAAGTGTCGCATTCACATTCATTTGAAGTGTAGACGAGGAATACATAACACTTCGCAAATCATAGTATACCTTACCATGAAACATAGAAATGAGATGCGATATCGCGTTTTAAGAATCATAAGAACACTATTGCTACGATACGTAGACATCTGCAAACGCTATTTCCTTGCAAGGAAGTGTCGCATTTACATTCATTTGAATCGTAGGCGAGGAATGTATGACACTTCGCAATGAATATTATATCTTATCATGAAACATAGATATGAGATGCAGTATCTCGTTTTAAGAAGCATTTGAACTCTGTTGCTTCGATACGTAGACATCTGCAAACGCTATTTCCTTGCAAGGAAGTGTCGCATTTACATTCATTTGAAGTGTAGACGAGGAATACATAACACTTCGCAAATCATATTATATCTTACCATGAAACGATACCTAGACATCTGCAGACGCCATTTCCTAGCGAGGAAGTGTCGCATTCACATTCATTTGAATCGTAGGCGAGGAATGCATAACACTTCGCAATGAATATTATATCTTATCATGAAACATAGATATGAGATGCAGTATCTCGTTTTAAGAAGCATTTGAACTCTATTGCTTCGATACGTAGACATCTGCAAACGCTATTTCCTTGCAAGGAAGCGTCGCATTTACATTCATTTGAAGTGTAGACGAGGAATACATAACACTTCGCAAATCATATTACATCTTACCATGAAACATAGAAATGAGATGCGATATCGCGTTTTAAGAAGCATTAGAACACTATTGCTACGATAGGCAGACATTTGCAATCGCTATTTCCTTGCAAGGAAGTGTCGCATTTACATTCATTTGAGGTGTAGACGAGGAATACATAACACTTCGCAAATCATATTATATCTTACCATGAAACATAGAAATGAGATGCGATATCGCTTTTTAAGAATCATATGAACTCTATTGCTACGATACGTAGACATCTGCAAACGCTATTTCCTTGCAAGGAAGTGTCGCATTTACATTCATTTGAATCGTAGACGAGGAATGCATAACACATCGCAAATCATAATACATCTTACCATGAAACGTAGAAATGAGATGCGATATCGCGTTTTAAGAAGCATTAGAAATCTATTGCTACGATACCCAGACATCTGCAGACGCTATTTCCTAACAAGGAAGTATCGCATTCACATTCATTTGAAGCGTAGACGAGGAATACATAACACTTCGCAAATCATGTTATATCTTACCATGAAACATAGAAATGAGATGTGATATCGCGTTTTAAGAAGCATTAGAACTCTATTGCTACGATAGGTAGACATCTGCAAACGCTATTTCCTTACAAGGAAGTGTCGCATTTACATTCATTTGAAGTGTAGACGAGGTATGCATAACACTTCGCAATGAATATTATATCTTATCATGAAACATAGATATTAGATGCAATATCTCGTTTTAAGGAGCATTGGAACTCTATTGCTACGATACCTAGACACCTGCAGACGCTATTTCCTAGCGAGGAAGTGTCGCATTCACATTCATTTGAAGTGTAGACGAGGAATGCATAACACTTCGCAATGAATATTATACCTTATCATGAAACATAGATATGAGATGCAGTATCTCGTTTTAAGAAGCATTTGAACTCTATTGCTTCGATACGTAGACATCTGCAAACGCAATTTCCTTACAAGGAAGTGTCGCATTTACATTAATTTGAAGTGTAGACGAGGAATACATAACACTTCGCAAATCATATTACATCTTGCCATGAAGCATAGAAATGAGATGCGATATTGCGTTCTAAGAAGCATTAGAAATCCATTGCTACGATACGTAGATATCTGCAAATTCTACTTCCTTGCAAGGAGGTGTCGCATTTACATTCATTTGATGTGTAGACGAGGAATACATAACACTTCGCAAATCATATTATATCTTACCATGAAACATAGAAATGAGATGCGATATCGCGTTTTATGAAGCATTAGAACTCTATTGCTACGATACGTAGACATCTGCAAAGGCTATTTCCTTGCAAGGAAGTGTCGCATTTACATTCATTTGAGGTGTAGACGAGGAATGTATAACACTTCGCAAATCATATTATATCTTACCATGAAACATAGAAATGAGATGCGATATCGCGTTTTAAGAAGCATTAGAACTCTATTGCTACGATACGTAAACATCTGCAAACGCTATTTCCTTGCAAGGAAGTGTCGCATTTTCATTCATTTGAAGTGTAGACGAGGAATACATGACACTTCGCAAATCATATTATATCTTACCATGAAACATAGAAATGAGATGCGATATCGCGTTTTAAGAAGCATTAGAACTCTATTGCTACGATACGTAAACATCTGCAAACGCTATTTCCTTGCAAGGAAGTGTCGCATTTACATTCATTTGATGTGTAGACGAGGAATACATAACACTTCGCAAATCATATTATATCTTACCATGATACATAGAAATGAGATGCGATATCGCGTTTTAGAAGCATTAGAACTCTATTGCTACGATACGTAGACATCTGCAAACGCTATTTCCTAGCGAGCGAGTATCGCATTTACATTCATTTGAAGTGTAAACGAGGAATACATAACACTTCGCAAATCATATTATATCTTACCCTGAAACATAGAAATGAGATGCGATATCGCGTTTTAAGAAGCATTAGAACTCTATTGCTACGATACGTGGACATCTGCAAACGCTATTTCCTTGCAAGGAAGTGTCGCATTTACATTCATTTGAAGTGTTTCCGGGGAATACGTGATACTTCGAAAATCATATTATATCTTACCATGAAACATAGAAATGAGATGCGATATCGCGATTTAAGGAGCTTTAGAGCACTATTGCTTCGATACGTAGACATCTGCAAACGCGATTTCCTTGCAAGGAAGTGTCGCATTTACATTCATTTGAATCGTACACGAGGAATGCATAACACTTAGCAATGAATATTATATCTTATCATGAAACATAGATATGAGATGCAATATCTCGTTTTAAGAAGCATTTGAACTCTATTGCTTCGATACGTAAACATCTGCAGACGCAATTTCCTAGCAAGGAAGTGTCGCATTCACATTCATTTGAATCGTACACGAGGAATGCATAACACTTCGCAATGAATATTATATCTTATCATGAAACATAGATATGAGATGCAGTATCTCGTTTTAAGAAGCATTTGAACTCTATTGCTTCGATACGTAGACATCTGCAAACGCAATTTCCATACAAGGAAGTGTCGCATTTACATTAATTTGAAGTGTAGACGAGGAATACTTAACACTTCGCAAATCATATTACATCTTGCCATGAAACATAGAAATGAGATGCGATATCGCGTTTTAAGAAGCATTAAAACTCTATTGCTTCGATACATAGACATCTGCAAACGCTATTTCCTTGCAAGGAAGTGTCGCATTTACATTCATTTGAAGTGTAGACGAGGAATACATGACACTTCGCAAATCATATTATACCTTACCATGAAACATAGAAATGAGATGCGATATCGCGTTTTAAGAAGCATTAGAACTCTATTGCTACGATACGTAGACATCTGCAAACGCTATTTCCTTGCAAGGAAGTGTCGCATTTACATTCATTTGAAGTGTAGACGAGGAATACATGACACTTCGCACATCATATTATATCATACCATGAAACATAGAAATGAGATGCGATATTGCGTTCTAAGAAGCATTAGAAATCCATTGCTACGATACGTAGATATCTGCAAATTCTATTTCCTTGCAAGGAGGTGTCGCATTTACATTCATTTGATGTGTAGACGAGGAATACATAACACTTCGCAAATCATATTATATCTTACCATGAAACATAGAAATGAGATGCGATATCGCGTTTTATGAAGCATTAGAACTCTATTGCTACGATACGTAGACATCTGCAAAGGCTATTTCCTTGCAAGGAAGTGTCGCATTTACATTCATTTGAGGTGTAGACGAGGAATACATAACACTTCGCAAATCATATTATATCTTACCATGAAACATAGAAATGAGTTGCGATATCGCGTTTTAAGAAGCATTTGAACTCTATTGCTACGATACGTAGACATCTGCAATCGCTGTTTCCTTGCAAGGATGTGTCGCATTTACTTTCATTTGAATCGTAGACGAGGAATGCACAACACTTCGCAATGAATATTATATCTTACCATGATACATAGAAATGAGATGCGATATCGCGTTTTAAGAAGCATTAAAACTCTATTGCTTCGATACGTAGACATCTGCAAACGCTATTTCCTTGCAAGGAAGTGTCGCATTTACATTCATTTGAAGTGTAGACGAGGAATACATTACACTTCGCAAATCATATTATATCTTACCATGAAACATAGAAATGAGATGCGATATCGCGTTTTAAGAAGCATTAGAACTCTATTGCTACGATACGTAAACATCTGCAAACGCTATTTCCTTGCAAGGAAGTGTCGCATTTACATTCATTTGATGTGTAGACGAGGAATACATAACACTTCGCAAATCATATTATATCTTACCATGATACATAGAAATGAGATGCGATATCGCGTTTTAAGAAGCATTAGAACTCTATTGCCACGATACGTAGACATCTGCAAACGCTATTTCCTAGCGAGCGAGTATCGCATTTACATTCATTTGAAGTGTAAACGAGGAATACATAACACTTCGCAAATCATATTATATCTTACCCTGAGACATAGAAATGAGATGCGATATCGCGTTTTAAGAAGCATTAGAACTCTATTGCTACGATACGTAGACATCTGCAAACGCTATTTCCTTGCAAGGAAGTGTCGCATTTACATTCATTTGAAGTGTTTCCGGGGAATACGTGATACTTCGCAAATCATATTATATCTTACCATGAAACATAGAAATGAGATGCGATATCGCGATTTAAGGAGCTTTAGAACACTATTGCTTCGATACGTAGACATCTGCAAACGCGATTTCCTTGCAAGGAAGTGTCGCATTTACATTCATTTGAATCGTACACGAGGAATGCATAACACTTCGCAATGAATATTATATCTTATCATGAAACATAGATATGAGATGCAATATCTCGTTTTAAGAAGCATTTGAACTCTATTGCTTCGATACGTAAACATCTGCAGACGCACTTTCCTAGCAAGGAAGTGTCGCATTTACATTCATTTGAATCGTACACGAGGAATGCATAACACTTCGCAATGAATATTATATCTTATCATGAAACATAGATATGAGATGCAGTATCCCGTTTTAAGAAGCATTTGAACCCTATTGCTTCGATACGTAGACATCTGCAAACGCAATTTCCTTACAAGGAAGTGTCGCATTTACATTAATTTGAAGTGTAGACGAGGAATACATAACACTTCGCAAATCATATTACATCTTGCCATGAAACATAGAAATGAGATGCGATATCGCGTTTTAAGAAGCATTAATAAACTCTATTGCTTCGATACATAGACATCTGCAAACGCTATTTCCTTGCAAGGAAGTGTCGCATTTACATTCATTTGAAGTGTAGACGAGGAATACATGACACTTCGCAAATCATATTATACCTTACCATGAAACATAGAAATGAGATGCGATATCGCGTTTTAAGAAGCATTAGAACTCTATTGCTACGATACGTAGACATCTGCAAACGCTATTTCCTTGCAAGGAAGTGTCGCATTTACATTCATTTGAAGTGTAGACGAGGAATACATGACACTTCGCACATCATATTATATCATACCATGAAACATAGAAATGAGATGCGATATTGCGTTCTAAGAAGCATTAGAAATCCATTGCTACGATACGTAGATATCTGCAAATTCTATTTCCTTGCAAGGAGGTGTCGCATTTACATTCATTTGATGTGTAGACGAGGAATACATAACACTTCGCAAATCATATTATATCTTACCATGAAACATAGAAATGAGATGCGATATCGCGTTTTATGAAGCACTAGAACTCTATTGCTACGATACGTAGACATCTGCAAAGGCTATTTCCTTGCAAGGAAGTGTCGCATTTACATTCATTTGAGGTGTAGACGCGGAATACATAACACTTCGCAAATCATATTATATCTTACCATGAAACATAGAAATGAGTTGCGATATCGCGTTTTAAGAAGCATTTGAACTCTATTGCTACGATACGTAGACATCTGCAATCGCTGTTTCCTTGCAAGGAAGTGTCGCATTTACTTTCATTTGAATCGTAGACGAGGAATGCACAACACTTCGCAATGAATATTATATCTTACCATGATACATAGAAATGAGATGCGATATCGCGTTTTAAGAAGCATTAAAACTCTATTGCTTCGATACGTAGACATCTGCAAACGCTATTTCCTTGCAAGGAAGTGTCGCATTTACATTCATTTGAAGTGTAGACGAGGAATACATGACACTTCGCAAATCATATTATATCTTACCATGAAACATAGAAATGAGATGCGATATCGCGTTTTAAGAAGCATTAGAACTCTATTGCTACGATACGTAAACATCTGCAAACGCTATTTCCTTGCAAGGAAGTGTCGCATTTACATTCATTTGATGTGTAGACGAGGAATACATAACACTTCGCAAATCATATTATATCTTACCATGATACATAGAAATGAGATGCGATATCGCGTTTTAAGAAGCATTAGAACTCTATTGCCACGATACGTAGACATCTGCAAACGCTATTTCCTAGCGAGCGAGTATCGCATTTACATTCATTTGAAGTGTAAACGAGGAATACATAACACTTCGCAAATCATATTATATCTTACCCTGAGACATAGAAATGAGATGCGATATCGCGTTTTAAGAAGCATTAGAACTCTATTGCTACGATACGTAGACATCTGCAAAACGCTATTTCCTTGCAAGGAAGTGTCGCATTTACATTCATTTGAAGTGTTTCCGGGGAATACGTGATACTTCGCAAATCATATTATATCTTACCATGAAACATAGAAATGAGATGCGATATCGCGATTTAAGGAGCTTTAGAACACTATTGCTTCGATACGTAGACATCTGCAAACGCGATTTCCTTGCAAGGAAGTGTCGCATTTACATTCATTTGAATCGTACACGAGGAATGCATAACACTTCGCAATGAATATTATATCTTATCATGAAACATAGATATGAGATGCAATATCTCGTTTTAAGAAGCATTTGAACTCTATTGCTCCGATACGTAAACATCTGCAGACGCACTTTCCTAGCAAGGAAGTGTCGCATTTACATTCATTTGAATCGTACACGAGGAATGCATAACACTTCGCAATGAATATTATATCTTATCATGAAACATAGATATGAGATGCAGTATCCCGTTTTAAGAAGCATTTGAACCCTATTGCTTCGATACGTAGACATCTGCAAACGCAATTTCCTTACAAGGAAGTGTCGCATTCACATTAATTTGAAGTGTAGACGAGGAATACATAACACTTCGCAAATCATATTACATCTTGCCATGAAACATAGAAATGAGATGCGATATCGCGTTTTAAGAAGCATTAATAAACTCTATTGCTTCGATACATAGACATCTGCAAACGCTATTTCCTTGCAAGGAAGTGTCGCATTTACATTCATTTGAAATGTAGACGAGGAATACATGACACTTCGCAAATCATATTATACCTTACCATGAAACATAGAAATGAGATGCGATATCGCGTTTTAAGAAGCATTAGACCTCTATTGCTACGAAACGTAGACATCTGCAAACGCTATTTCCTTGCAAGGAAGTGTCGCATTTACATTCATTTGAAGTGTAGACGAGGAATACATGACACTTCGCAAATCATATTATATCATACCATGAAACATAGAAATGGGATGCGATATTGCGTTCTAAGAAGCATTAGAAATCCATTGCTACGATACGTAGATATCTGCAAATTCTATTTCCTTGCAAGGAGGTGTCGCATTTACATTCATTTGATGTGTAGACGAGGAATACATAACACTTCGCAAATCATATTATATCTTACCATGAAACATAGAAATGAGATGCGATATCGCGTTTTATGAAGCATTAGAACTCTATTGCTACGATACGTAGACATCTGCAAAGGCTATTTCCTTGCAAGGAAGTGTCGCATTTACATTCATTTGAGGTGTAGACGAGGAATACATAACACTTCGCAAATCATATTATATCTTACCATGAAACATAGAAATGAGTTGCGATATCGCGTTTTAAGAAGCATTTGAACTCTATTGCTACGATACGTAGACATCTGCAATCGCTGTTTCCTTGCAAGGAAGTGTCGCATTTACTTTCATTTGAATCGTAGACGAGGAATGCATAACACTTCGCAATGAATATTATATCTTACCATGATACATAGAAATGAGATGCGATATCGCGTTTTAAGAAGCATTAAAACTCTATTGCTTCGATACGTAGACATCTGCAAACGCTATTTCCTTGCAAGGAAGTGTCGCATTTACATTCATTTGAAGTGTAGACGAGGAATACATGACACTTCGCAAATCATATTATATCTTACCATGAAACATAGAAATGAGATGCGATATCGCGTTTTAAGAAGCATTAGAGCTCTATTGCTACGATACGTAAACATCTGCAAACGCTATTTCCTTGCAAGGAAGTGTCGCATTTACATTCATTTGATGTGTAGACGAGGAATGTATAACACTTCGCAAATCATATTATATCTTACCATGAAACATAGAAATGAGATGCGATATCGCGTTTTAAGAAGCATTAGAACACTATTGCTACGATACGTAAACATCTGCAAACGCTATTTCCTTGCAAGGAAGTGTCGCATTTACATTCATTTGAGGTGTAGACGAGGAATACATAACACTTCGCAAATCATATTATATCTTACCATGAAACATAGAAATGAGATGCGATATCGCGTTTTAAGAAGCATTTGAACTCTATTGCTACGATACGTAGACATCTGCAAACGCTATTTCCTTGCAAGGAAGTGTCGCATTTACATTCATTTGAAGTGTTTCCGGGGAATACGTGATACTTCGCAAATCATATTATATCTTACCATGAAACATAGAAATGAGATGCGATATCGCGATTTAAGGAGCTTTAGAACACTATTGCTTCGATACGTAGACATCTGCAAACGCGATTTCCTTGCAAGGAAGTGTCGCATTTACATTCATTTGAATCGTACACGAGGAATGCATAACACTTCGCAATGAATATTATATCTTATCATGAAACATAGATATGAGATGCAATATCTCGTTTTAAGAAGCATTTGAACTCTATTGCTTCGATACGTAAACATCTGCAGACGCTATTTCCTAGCAAGGAAGTGTCGCATTTACATTCATTTGAATCGTACACGAGGAATGCATAACACTTCGCAATGAATATTATATCTTATCATGAAACATAGATATGAGATGCAATATCTCGTTTTAAGAAGCATTTGAACTCTATTGCTTCGATACGTAAACATCTGCAGACGCAATTTCCTAGCAAGGAAGTGTCGCATTTACATTCATTTGAATCGTACACGAGGAATGCATAACACTTCGCAATGAATATTATATCTTATCATGAAACATAGATATGAGATGCAATATCTCGTTTTAAGAAGCATTTCAACTTAATTGCTTCGATACGTAGACATCTGCAAACGCTATTTCCTTGCAAGGAAGTGTCGCATTCACATTCATTTGAAGTGTAGACGAGGAATACATAACACTTCGCAAATCATATTATATCTTACCATGAAACATAGAAATGAGATGTGATATCGCGTTTTAAGAAGCATTAGAACTCTATTGCTACGATAGGTAGACATCTGCAAACGCTATTTCCTTACAAGGAAGTGTCGCATTTACATTCATTTGAAGTGTAGACGAGGAATGCATAACACTTCGCAATGAATATTATATCTTATCATGAAACATAGATATTAGATGCAATATCTCGTTTTAAGGAGCATTGGAACTCTATTGCTACGATACCTAGACACCTGCAGACGCTATTTCCTAGCGAGGAAGTGTCGCATTCACATTCATTTGAAGTGTAGACGAGGAATGCATAACACTTCGCAATGAATATTATATCTTATCATGAAACATAGATATGAGATGCAGTATCTCGTTTTAAGAAGCATTTGAACTCTATTGCTTGGATACGTAGACATCTGCAAACGCAATTTCCTTACAAGGAAGTGTCGCATTTACATTAATTTGAAGTGTAGACGAGGAATACATAACACTTCGCAAATCATATTACATCTTGCCATGAAACATAGAAATGAGATGCGATATCGCGTTTTAAGAAGCATTAAAACTCTATTGCTTCGATACATAGACATCTGCAAACGCTATTTCCTTGCAAGGAAGTGTCGCATTTACATTCATTTGAAGTGTAGACGAGGAATACATGACACTTCGCAAATCATATTATATCTTACCATGAAACATAGAAATGAGATGCGATATCGCGTTTTAAGAAGCATTAGAACTCTATTGCTACGATACGTAGACATCTGCAAACGCTATTTCCTTGCAAGGAAGTGTCGCATTTACATTCATTTGAAGTGTAGACGAGGAATACATGACACTTCGCAAATCATATTATATCATACCATGAAACATAGAAATGAGATGCGATATTGCGTTCTAAGAAGCATTAGAAATCCATTGCTACGATACGTAGATATCTGCAAATTCTATTCCCTTGCAAGGAGGTGTCCCATTTACATTCATTTGATGTGTAAACGAGGAATACATAACACTTCGCAAATCATATTATATCTTACCATGAACCATAGAAATGAGATGCGATATCGCGTTTTATGAAGCATTAGAACTCTATTGCTACGATACGTAGACATCTGCAAAGGCTATTTCCTTGCAAGGAAGTGTCGCAATTACATTCATTTGAGGTGTAGACGAGGAATGTATAACACTTCGCAAATCATATTATATCTTACCATGAAACATAGAAATGAGATGCGATATCGCGTTTTAAGAAGCATTAGAACACTATTGCTACGATACGTAAACATCTGCAAACGCTATTTCCTTGCAAGGAAGTGTCGCATTTACATTCATTTGAGGTGTAGACGAGGAATACATAACACTTCGCAAATCATATTATATCTTACCATGAAACATAGAAATGAGATGCGATATCGCGTTTTAAGAAGCATTTGAACTCTATTGCTACGATACGTAGACATCTGCAAACGCAATTTCCTTACAAGGAAGTGTCGCATTTACATTCATTTGAAGTGTAGACGAGGAATACATAACATCTCGCAAATCATATTACATCTTACCATGAAACACAGAAATGAGATGCGATATCGCGTTTTAAGAAGCATTAAAACTCTATTGCTTCGATACGTAGACATCTGCAAACGCAATTTCCTTACAAGGAAGTGTCGCATTTACATTAATTTGAAGTGTAGACGAGGAATACATAACATCTCGCAAATCATATTACATCTTACCATGAAACACAGAAATGAGATGCGATATCGCGTTTTAAGAAGCATTAAAACTCTATTGCTTCGATACGTAGACATCTGCAAACGCTATTTCCTTGCAAGGAAGTGTCGCATTTACATTCATTTGAAGTGTAGACGAGGAATACATGACACTTCGCAAATCATATTATATCTTACCATGAAACATAGAAATGAGATGCGATATCGCGTTTTAAGAAGCATTAGAACTCTATTGCTACGATACGTAAACATCTGCAAACGCTATTTCCTTGCAAGGAAGTGTCGCATTTACATTCATTTGATGTGTAGACGAGGAATACATAACACTTCGCAAATCATATTATATCTTACCATGAAACATAGAAATGAGATGCGATATCGCGTTTTAAAAAGCATTTGAACTCTATTGCTTCGATACGTAGACATCTGCAAACGCTATTTCCTTGCAAGGAAGTGTCGCATTTACATTCATTTGAGGTGTAGACGAGGAATGTATAACACTTCGCAAATCATATTATATCTTACCATGAAACATAGAAATGAGATGCGATATCGCGTTTTAAGAAGCATTAGAAATCTATTGCTACGATACGTAGACATCTGCAAACGCTATTTCCTTGCAAGGAAGTGTCGCATTTACATTCATTTGATGTGTAGACGAGGAATACATAACACTTCGCAAATCATATTATATCTTACCATGAAACATAGAAATGAGATGCGATATCGCGTTTTATGAAGCATTAGAACTCTATTGCTACGATACGTAGACATCTGCAAAGGCTATTTCCTTGCAAGGAAGTGTCGCATTTACATTCACTTGAAGTGTAGGCGAGGAGTACATAACACTTCGCAAATCATATTATACCTTACCATGGAACATAGAAATAAGATGCGAAATCGCGTTTTAAGAATTATAAGAGCTCTATTGCTACGATACGTAGACATCTGCAATCGCTGTTTCCTTGCAAGGAAGTGTCGCATTTACTTTCATTTGAATCGTAGACGAGGAATGCATAACACTTCGCAATGAATATTATATCTTACCATGATACATAGAAATGAGATGCGATATCGCGTTTTAAGAAGCATTAGAACTCTATTGCTACGATAGGTAGACATCTGCAAACGCTATTTCCTTGCAAGGAAGTGTCGTATTTACATTGATTTGAAGTGTAGACGAGGAATACATAACACTTCGCAAATCATATTATATCTTACCATGAATCATAGAAATGAGATGCGATATCGCGTTTAAAGTATCATAAGAACTCTATTGCTACGATACGTAGACATCTGCAAACTCTATTTCCTTGCAAGGAAGTGTCGCATTTACATTCATTTGATGTGTAGACGAGGAATACATAACACTTCGCAAATCATATTATATCTTACCATGAAACATAGAAATGAGATGCGATATCGCGTTTTATGAAGCATTAGAACTCTATTGCTACGATACGTAGACATCTGCAAAGGCTATTTCCTTGCAAGGAAGTGTCGCATTTACATTCACTTGAAGTGTAGGCGAGGAGTACATAACACTTCGCAAATCATATTATACCTTACCATGGAACATAGAAATAAGATGCGAAATCGCGTTTTAAGAATTATAAGAGCTCTATTGCTACGATACGTAGACATCTGCAATCGCTGTTTCCTTGCAAGGAAGTGTCGCATTTACTTTCATTTGAATCGTAGACGAGGAATGCATAACACTTCGCAATGAATATTATATCTTACCATGATACATAGAAATGAGATGCGATATCGCGTTTTAAGAAGCATTAGAACTCTATTGCTACGATAGGTAGACATCTGCAAACGCTATTTCCTTGCAAGGAAGTGTCGCATTTACTTTCATTTGTATCGTAGACGAGGAATGCATAACACTTCGCAATGAATATTATATCTTACCATGATACATAGAAATGAGATGCGATATCGCGTTTTAAGAAGCATTTGAACTCTATTGCTACGATACGTAGACATCTGCAATCGCTGTTTCCTTGCAAGGAAGTGTCGCATTTACTTTCATTTGAATCGTAGACGAGGAATGCATAACACTTGGCAATGAATATTATATCTTATGATGAAACATAGATATGAGATGCAGCATCTCGTTTTAAGAAGCATTTGAACTCTATTGCTTCGATACGTAGACATCTGCAAACGCAATTTCCTTACAAGGAAGTGTCGCATTTACATTAATTTGAAGTGTAGACGAGGAATACGTAACATCTCGCAAATCATATTACATCTTACCATGAAACACAGAAATGAGATGCGATATCGCGTTTTAAGAAGCATTAAAACTCTATTGCTTCGATACGTAGACATCTGCAAACGCTAATTCCTTGCAAGGAAGTGTCGCATTTACATTCATTTGAAGTGTAGACGAGGAATACATGACACTTCGCAAATCATATTATATCTTACCATGAAACATAGAAATGAGATGCGATATCGCGTTTTAAGAAGCATTAGAACTCTATTGCTACGATACGTAAACATCTGCAAACGCTATTTCCTTGCAAGAAAGTGTCGCATTTACATTCATTTGATGTGTAGACGAGGAATACATAACACTTCGCAAATCATATTATATCTTACCATGAAACATAGAAATGAGATGCGATATCGCGTTTTAAGAAGCATTTGAACTCTATTGCTTCGATACGTAGACATCTGCAAACGCTATTTCCTTGCAAGGAAGTGTCGCATTTACATTCATTTGAGGTGTAGACGAGGAATGTATAACACTTCGCAAATCATATTATATCTTACCATGAAACATAGAAATGAGATGCGATATCGCGTTTTAAGAAGCATTAGAAGTCTATTGCTACGATACGTAGACATCTGCAAACGCCATTTCCTTGCAAGGAAGTGTCGCATTTACATTCATTTGATGTGTAGACGAGGAATACATAACACTTCGCAAATCATATTATATCATACCATGAAGCATAGAAATGAGATGCGATATCGCGTTTTATGAAGCATTAGAACTCTATTGCTACGATACGTAGACATCTGCAAAGGCTATTTCCTTGCAAGGAAGTGTCGCATTTACATTCACTTGAAGTGTAGGCGAGGAGTACATAACACTTCGCAAATCATATTATACCTTACCATGAAACATAGAAATGAGATGCGAAATCGCGTTTTAAGAATTATAAGAGCTCTATTGCTACGATACGTAGACATCTGCAATCGCTGTTTCCTTGCAAGGAAGTGTCGCATTTACTTTCATTTGAATCGTAGACGAGGAATGCATAACACTTCGCAATGAATATTATATCTTACCATGATACATAGAAATGAGATGCGATATCGCGTTTTAAGAAGCATTAGAACTCTATTGCTACGATAGGTAGACATCTGCAAACGCTATTTCCTTGCAAGGAAGTGTCGTATTTACATTGATTTGAAGTGTAGACGAGGAATACATAACACTTCGCAAATCATATTATATCTTACCATGAATCATAGAAATGAGATGCGATATCGCGTTTAAAGTATCATAAGAACTCTATTGTTACGATACGTAGACATCTGCAAACGCTATTTCCTTGGAAGGAAGTGTCGCATTTACGTTCATTTGAATCGTAGACGAGGAATGCATAACACTTCGCAAATCATATTATATCTTACCATGAAACATAGAAATGAGATCCGATATCGCGTTTTAAGAAGCATTTGAACTCTATTGCTTCGATACGTAGACATCTGCAAACGCTATTTCCTTGCAAGGAAGTGTCGCATTTACATTCATTTGAAGTGTAGACGAGGAATACATAACACTTCGCAAATCATATTATATCTTACCATGAAACATAGAAAGGAGATGCGATATCGCGTTTTTAGAAGCATTAGAACTCTACTGTTACGATACGTAGACATCTGCAAACGCTATTTCCTAGCGAGCGAGTGTCGCATTTACATTCATTTGAAGTGTAGACGAGGAATACATAACATCTCGCAAATCATATTACATCTTACCATGAAACATAGAAATGAGATGCGATATCGCGTTTTAAGAAGCATTAATAAACTCTATTGCTTCGATACGTAGACATCTGCAAACGCTATTTCCTTGCAAGGAAGTGTCGCATTTACATTCATTTGATGTGTAGACGAGGAATACATAACACTTCGCAAATCATATTATACCTTACCGTGAAACATAGAAATGAGATGCGAAATCGCGTTTTAAGAAGCATTTGAACTCTATTGCTACGATACGTAGACATCTGCAATCGCTGTTTCCTTGCAAGGAAGTGTCGCATTTACTTTCATTTGAATCGTAGACGAGGAATGCATAACACTTCGCAATGAATATTATATCTTACCATGATACATAGAAATGAGATGCGATATCGCGTTTTAAGAAGCATTAGAACTCTATTGCTACGATAGGTAGACATCTGCAAACGCTATTTCCTTGCAAGGAAGTGTCGTATTTACATTGATTTGAAGTGTAGACGAGGAATACATAACACTTCGCAAATCATATTATATCTTACCATGAATCATAGAAATGAGATGCGATATCGCGTTTAAAGTATCATAAGAACTCTATTGTTACGATACGTAGACATCTGCAAACGCTATTTCCTTGGAAGGAAGTGTCGCATTTACGTTCATTTGAATCGTAGACGAGGAATGCATAACACTTCGCAAATCATATTATATCTTACCATGAAACATAGAAATGAGATCCGATATCGCGTTTTAAGAAGCATTTGAACTCTATTGCTTCGATACGTAGACATCTGCAAACGCTATTTCCTTGCAAGGAAGTGTCGCATTTACATTCATTTGAAGTGTAGACGAGGAATACATAACACTTCGCAAATCATATTATATCTTACCATGAAACATAGAAAGGAGATGCGATATCGCGTTTTTAGAAGCATTAGAACTCTACTGTTACGATACGTAGACATCTGCAAACGCTATTTCCTAGCGAGCGAGTGTCGCATTTACATTCATTTGAAGTGTAGACGAGGAATACATAACATCTCGCAAATCATATTACATCTTACCATGAAACATAGAAATGAGATGCGATATCGCGTTTTAAGAAGCATTAATAAACTCTATTGCTTCGATACGTAGACATCTGCAAACGCTATTTCCTTGCAAGGAAGTGTCGCATTTACATTCATTTGATGTGTAGACGAGGAATACATAACACTTCGCAAATCATATTATACCTTACCGTGAAACATAGAAATGAGATGCGAAATCGCGTTTTAAGAAGCATTTGAACTCTATTGCTACGATACGTAGACATCTGCAAACGCAATTTCCTTACAAGGAAGTGTCGCATTTACATTCATTTGAAGTGTAGACGAGGAATACATAACATCTCGCAAATCATATTACATCTTACCATGAAACACAGAAATGAGATGCGATATCGCGTTTTAAGAAGCATTTGAACTCTATTGCTTCGATACGTAGACATCTGCAAACGCTATTTCCTTGCATGGAAGTGTCGCATTTACATTCATTTGAGGTGTAGACGAGGAATACATAACACTTCGCAAATCATATTATATCTTACCATGAAACATAGAAATGAGATGCGATATCGCGTTTTAAGAAGCATTTGAACTCTATTGCTACGATACGTAGACATCTGCAAACGCAATTTCCTTACAAGGAAGTGTCGCATTTACATTCATTTGAAGTGTAGACGAGGAATACATAACATCTCGCAAATCATATTACATCTTACCATGAAACACAGAAATGAGATGCGATATCGCGTTTTAAGAAGCATTAAAACTCTATTGCTTCGATACGTAGACATCTGCAAACGCAATTTCCTTACAAGGAAGTGTCGCATTTACATTAATTTGAAGTGTAGACGAGGAATACATAACATCTCGCAAATCATATTACATCTTACCATGAAACACAGAAATGAGATGCGATATCGCGTTTTAAGAAGCATTAAAACTCTATTGCTTCGATACGTAGACATCTGCAAACGCTATTTCCTTGCAAGGAAGTGTCGCATTTACATTCATTTGAAGTGTAGACGAGGAATACATGACACTTCGCAAATCATATTATATCTTACCATGGAACATAGAAATGTGATGCGATACCGCGTTTTAAGAAGCATTAGAACTCTATTGCTACGATACGTAAACATCTGCAAACGCTATTTCCTTACAAGGAAGTGTCGCATTTACATTCATTT
Source organism: Xylocopa sonorina (assembly GCF_050948175.1). NCBI lineage: Eukaryota > Metazoa > Arthropoda > Insecta > Hymenoptera > Apidae > Xylocopa > Xylocopa sonorina. Next base: position 980,786 of record NW_027490162.1, read on the forward strand.
GATGTGTAGACGAGGAATACATAACACTTCGCAAATCATATTATATCTTACCATGAAACATAGAAATGAGATGCGATATCGCGTTTTAAAAAGCATTTGAACTCTATTGCTTCGATACGTAGACATCTGCAAACGCTATTTCCTTGCAAGGAAGTGTCGCATTTACATTCATTTGAGGTGTAGACGAGGAATGTATAACACTTCGCAAATCATATTATATCTTACCATGAAACATAGAAATGAGATGCGATATCGCGTTTTAAGAAGCATTAGAAATCTATTGCTACGATACGTAGACATCTGCAAACGCTATTTCCTTGCAAGGAAGTGTCGCATTTACATTCATTTGATGTGTAGACGAGGAATACATAACACTTCGCAAATCATATTATATCTTACCATGAAACATAGAAATGAGATGCGATATCGCGTTTTATGAAGCATTAGAACTCTATTGCTACGATACGTAGACATCTGCAAAGGCTATTTCCTTGCAAGGAAGTGTCGCATTTACATTCACTTGAAGTGTAGGCGAGGAGTACATAACACTTCGCAAATCATATTATACCTTACCATGAAACATAGAAATAAGATGCGAAATCGCGTTTTAAGAATTATAAGAGCTCTATTGTTACGATACGTAGACATCTGCAAACGCTATTTCCTTGGAAGGAAGTGTCGCATTTACGTTCATTTGAATCGTAGACGAGGAATGCATAACACTTCGCAAATCATATTATATCTTACCATGAAACATAGAAATGAGATCCGATATCGCGTTTTAAGAAGCATTTGAACTCTATTGCTTCGATACGTAGACATCTGCAAACGCTATTTCCTTGCAAGGAAGTGTCGCATTTACATTCATTTGAAGTGTAGACGACGAATACATAACACTTCGCAAATCATATTATATCTTACCATGAAACATAGAAAGGAGATGCGATATCGCGTTTTAAGAAGCATTAGAACTCTATTGTTACGATACGTAGACATCTGCAAACGCTATTTCCTAGCGAGCGAGTGTCGCATTTACATTCATTTGAAGTGTAGACGAGGAATACATAACATCTCGCAAATCATATTACATCTTACCATGAAACATAGAAATGAGATGCGATATCGCGTTTTAAGAAGCATTAATAAGCTCTATTGCTTCGATACGTAGACATCTGCAAACGCTATTTCCTTGCAAGGAAGTGTCGCATTTACATTCATTTGAAGTGTAGACGTGGAATACATGACACTTCGCAAATCATATTATATCTTACCATGAAACATAGAAAGAGATGCGATATCGCGTTTTAAGAAGCATTAGAACTCTATTGCTACGATACGTAAACATCTGCAAACGCTATTTCCTTGCAAGGAAGTGTCGCATTTACATTCATTTGATGTGTAGACGAGGAATACATGACACTTCGCAAATCATATTATATCATACCATGAAACATAGAAATGAGATGCGATATTGCGTTCTAAGAAGCATTAGAAATCCATTGCTACGATACGTAGATATCTGCAAATTCTATTTCCTTGCAAGGAGGTGTCGCATTTACATTCATTTGATGTGTAGACGAGGAATACATAACACTTCGCAAATCATATTATATCTTACCATGAAACATAGAAATGAGATGCGATATCGCGTTTTATGAAGCATTAGAACTCTATTGCTACGATACGTAGACATCTGCAAAGGCTATTTCCTTGCAAGGAAGTGTCGCAATTACATTCATTTGAGGTGTAGACGAGGAATGTATAACACTTCGCAAATCATATTATATCTTACCATGAAACATAGAAATGAGATGCGATATCGCGTTTTAAGAAGCATTAGAACTCTATTGCTACGATACGTAAACATCTGCAAACGCTATTTCCTTGCAAGGAAGTGTCGCATTTACATTCATTTGATGTGTAGACGAGGAATACATAACACTTCGCAAATCATATTATATCTTACCATGAAACATAGAAATGAGATGCGATATCGCGTTTTAAGAAGCATTTGAACTCTATTGCTACGATACGTAGACATCTGCAATCGCTGTTTCCTTGCAAGGAAGTGTCGCATTTACTTTCATTTGAATCGTAGACGAGGAATGCATAACACTTCGCAATGAATGTTATATCTTACCATGATACATAGAAATGAGATGCGATATCGCGTTTTAAGAAGCATTAGAACTCTATTGCTTCGATACGTAGACATCTGCAAACGCTATTTCCATGCAAGGAAGTGTCGCATTTACTTTCATTTGAATCGTAGACGAGGAATGCATAACACTTCGCAATGAATATTATATCTTATCATGAAACATAGATATGAGATGCAGTATCTCGTTTTAAGAAGCATTTGAACTCTATTGCTTCGATACGTAGACATCTGCAAACGCAATTTCCTTACAAGGAAGTGTCGCATTTACATTAATTTGAAGTTTAGACGAGGAATACATAACATCTCGCAAGTCATATTACATCTTACCATGAAACACAGAAATGAGATGCGATATCGCGTTTTAAGAAGCATTAAAACTCTATTGCTTCGATACGTAGATATCTGCAAACGCTATTTCCTTGCAAGGAAGTGTCGCATTTACATTCATTTGAAGTGTAGACGAGGAATACATGACACTTCGCAAATCATATTACATCTTACCATGAAACATAGAAATGAGATGCGATATCGCGTTTTAAGAAGCATTAGAACTCTATTGCTACGATACGTAAACATCTGCGAACGCTATTTCCTTGCAAGGAAGTGTCGCATTTACATTCATTTGATGTGTAGACGAGGAATACATAACACTTCGCAAATCATATTATACCTTACCATGAAACATAGAAATGAGATGCGAAATCGCGTTTTAAGAATTATAAGAGCTCTATTGCTACGATACGTAGACATCTGCAAACGCTATTTCCTTGCAAGGAAGTGTCGCATTTACATTCATTTGAGGTGTAGACGAGGAATACATAACACTTCGCAAATCATATTATATCTTACCATGAAACATAGAAATGAGATGCAATATCTCGTTTTAAGAAGCATTTGAACTCTATTGCTTCGATACGTAGACATCTGCAAACGCTATTTCCATGCAAGGAAGTGTCGCATTTACTTTCATTTGAATCGTAGACGAGGAATGCATAACACTTCGCAATGAATATTATATCTTATCATGAAACATAGATATGAGATGCAGTATCTCGTTTTAAGAAGCATTTGAACTCTATTGCTTCGATACGTAGACATCTGCAAACGCAATTTCCTTACAAGGAAGTGTCGCATTTACATTAATTTGAAGTTTAGACGAGGAATACATAACATCTCGCAAGTCATATTACGTCTTACCATGAAACACAGAAATGAGATGCGATATCGCGTTTTAAGAAGCATTAAAACTCTATTGCTTCGATACGTAGACATCTGCAAACGCTATTTCCTTGCAAGGAAGTGTCGCATTTGCATTCATTTGAAGAGTAGACGAGGAATACATGACACTTCGCAAATCATATTATATCTTACCATGAAACATAGAAATGAGATGCGATATCGCGCTTTAAGAAGCATTTGAACTCTATTGCTACGATACGTAGACATCTGCAATCGCTGTTTCCTTGCAAGGAAGTGTCGCATTTACTTTCATTTGAATCGTAGAAGAGGAATGCATAACACTTCGCAAATCATATTATATCTTACCATGAAACATATAAATGAGATGCGATATCGCGTTTTAAGAAGCATTAGAACTCTATTGCTTCGATACGTAGACATCTGCAAACGGTATTTCCTTGTAAGGAAGTGTCGCATTTACATTCATTTGAAGTGTAGACGAGGAATACATAACACTTCGCAAATCATATTATATCTTACCATGAAACATAGAAATGAGATGCGATATCGCGTTTTAAGAAGCATTTGAACTCTATTGCTTCGATACGTAGACATCTGCAAACGCTATTTCCTTGCAAGGAAGTGTCGCATTTACATTCATTTGAATCGTAGACGAGGAATGCATAACACTTCGCAATGAATACTATATCTTACCATGAAACATAGAAGTGACATCCGATATCGCGTTTTAAGAATCATAAGAAATCTATTGCTACGATACGTAGACATCTGCAATCGCAATTTCCTTGCAAGGAAGTGTCGCATTTACATTCATTTGAAGTGTAGACGAGGAATACATGACACTTCGCAAATCATATTATATCTTACCATGGAACATAGAAATGAGATGCGATATCGCATTTTAAGAAGCATCAGAAATCCATTGCTATGATACGTAGACATCTGCAAACGCTATTTTCGTGCAAGCAAGTGTCGCATTTACATTCATTTGAATCGTAGACGAGGATTGCATAACACTTCGCAATGAATATTGTATCTTATCATGAAACATAGATATGAGATGCGATATCGCGTTTTAAGAAGCATTAGAACTCTATTGCTACGACCCGTAGACACCTGCAAACGCTATTTCCTTGCAAGAAAGTGTCGCATTTACATTCATTTGAAGTGTAGACGAGGAATGCATAACACTTCACAATGAATATTATATCTTACCGGGAAACATAGAAATGAGATGCGATATCGCGATTTAAGAAGCTTTAGAACACTATTGCTACGATACGTAGACATCTGCAAACGCTATTTCCTTGCAAGGAAGTGTCGCATTTACATTCATTTGAGGTGTAGACGAGGAATACATAACACTTCGCAAATCATATTATATCTTACCATGAAACATAGAAATGAGATGCAATATCTCGTTTTAAGAAGCATTTGAACTCTATTGCTTCGATACGTAGACATCTGCAAACGCTATTTCCATGCAAGCAAGTGTCGCATTTACATTCATTTGAATCGTAGACGAGGATTGCATAACACTTCGCAATGAATATTGTATCTTATCATGAAACATAGATATGAGATGCGATATCGCGTTTTAAGAAGCATTAGAACTCTATTGCTACGACCCGTAGACACCTGCAAACGCTATTTCCTTGCAAGAAAGTGTCGCATTTACATTCATTTGAAGTGTAGACGAGGAATGCATAACACTTCACAATGAATATTATATCTTACCGGGAAACATAGAAATGAGATGCGATATCGCGATTTAAGAAGCTTTAGAACACTATTGCTTCGATACGTAGACATCTGCAAACGCTATTTCCTAGCAAGGAAGTTTCGCATTTACATTCATTTGAAGTGTAGACGAGGAATACATGATACTTAGCAAATCATATTATATCTTACCATGAAACATAGAAATGAGATGCGATATCGCGTTTTAAGAAGCATTAGAACACTATTGCTTCGATACGTAGACATCTGCAATCGCTGTTTCCTTGCAAGGAAGTGTCGCATTTACTTTCATTTGAATCGTAGACGAGGAATGCATAACACTTCACAATGAATATTATATCTTACCATGATACATAGAAATGAGATGCGATATCGCGTTTTAAGAAGCATTAGAACACTATTGCTACGATAGGTAGACATCTGCAAATGCTATTTCCTTGCAAGGAAGTATCGCATTTACTTTCATTTGAATCGTAGACGAGGAATGCATAACATTTCGCAATGAATATTATATCTTACCATGAAACATAGAAATGAGATGCGATATCGCGTTTTAAGAAGCATTAGAACTCTATTGCTACGATAGGTAGACATCTGCAAACGCTATTTCCTTGCAAGGAAGTGTCGTATTTACATTGATTTGAAGTGTAGACGAGGAATACATAACACTTCGCAAATCATATTATATCTTACCATGAATCATAGAAATGAGATGCGATATCGCGTTTTAAGTATCATAAGAACTCTATTGTTACGATACGTAGACATCTGCAAACGCCATTTCCTTGGAAGGAAGTGTCGCATTTACGTTCATTTGAATCGTAGACGAGGAATGCATAACACTTCGCAAATCATATTATATCTTACCATGAAACATAGAAATGAGATGCGATATCGCGTTTTAAGAAGCATTTGAACTCTATTGCTTCGATACGTAGACATCTGCAAACGCTATTTCCTTGCAAGGAAGTGTCGCATTTACATTCATTTGAAGTGTAGACGAGGAATACATAATACTTCGCAAATCATATTATACCTTACCATGAAACATAGAAATGAGATGCGAAATCGCGTTTTAAGAATTATAAGAACTCTATTGCTACGATACGTAGACATCTGCAAACGCTATTTCCTTGCAAGGAAGTGTCGCATTTACATTCATTTGAATCGTAGACGAGGAATGCATAACACTTCGCAATGAATATTATATCTTATCATGAAACATAGATATGAGATGCGATATCGCGTTTTAAGAAGCATTAGAACTCTATTGCTACGATACCTAGACACCTGCAAACGCTATTTCCTAGCGAGCAAGTGTCGCATTTACATTCATTTGATGTGTAGACGAGGAATACATAGCACTTCGCAAATCATATTATATCTTACCATGAAACATATAAATGAGATGCGATATCGCGTTTTAAGAAGCATTAGAACTCTATTGCTTCGATACGTAGACATCTGCAAACGGTATTTCCTTGTAAGGAAGTGTCGCATTTACATTCATTTGAAGTGTAGACGAGGAATACATAACACTTCGCAAATCATATTATATCTTACCATGAAACATAGAAATGAGATGCGATATCGCGTTTTAAGAAGCATTTGAACTCTATTGCTTCGATACGTAGACATCTGCAAACGCTATTTCCTTGCAAGGAAGTGTCGCATTTACATTCATTTGAATCGTAGACGAGGAATGCATAACACTTCGCAATGAATACTATATCTTACCATGAAACATAGAAGTGAGATCCGATATCGCGTTTTAAGAATCATAAGAAATCTATTGCCACGATACGTAGACATCTGCAATCGCAATTTCCTTGCAAGGAAGTGTCGCATTTACATTCATTTGAAGTGTAGACGAGGAATACATGACACTTCGCAAATCATATTATATCTTACCATGGAACATAGAAATGAGATGCGATATCGCGTTTTAAGAAACATCAGAAATCCATTGCTATGATACGTAGACATCTGCAAACGCTATTTTCGTGCAAGCAAGTGTCGCATTTACATTCATTTGAATCGTAGACGAGGATTGCATAACACTTCGCAATGAATATTGTATCTTATCATGAAACATAGATATGAGATGCGATATCGCGTTTTAAGAAGCATTAGAACTCTATTGCTACGACCCGTAGACACCTGCAAACGCTATTTCCTTGCAAGAAAGTGTCGCATTTACATTCATTTGAAGTGTAGACGAGGAATGCATAACACTTCACAATGAATATTATATCTTACCGGGAAACATAGAAATGAGATGCGATATCGCGATTTAAGAAGCATTAGAACACTATTGCTTCGATACGTAGACATCTGCAATCGCTGTTTCCTTGCAAGGAAGTGTCGCATTTACTTTCATTTGAATCGTAGACGAGGAATGCATAACACTTCACAATGAATATTATATCTTACCATGATACATAGAAATGAGATGCGATATCGCGTTTTAAGAAGCATTAGAACACTATTGCTACGATAGGTAGACATCTGCAATCGCAATTTCCTTGCAAGGAAGTGTCGCATTTACATTCATTTGAAGTGTAGACGAGGAATACATGACACTTCGCAAATCATATTATATCTTACCATGGAACATAGAAGTGAGATGCGATATCGCGTTTTAAGAAGCATCAGAAATCCATTGCTATGATACGTAGACATCTGCAAACGCTATTTTCGTGCAAGCAAGTGTCGCATTTACATTCATTTGAATCGTAGACGAGGATTGCATAACACTTCGCAATGAATATTGTATCTTATCATGAAACATAGATATGAGATGCGATATCGCGTTTTAAGAAGCATTAGAACTCTATTGCTACGACCCGTAGACACCTGCAAACGCTATTTCCTTGCAAGAAAGTGTCGCATTTACATTCATTTGAAGTGTAGACGAGGAATGCATAACACTTCACAATGAATATTATATCTTACCGGGAAACATAGAAATGAGATGCGATATCGCGATTTAAGAAGCTTTAGAACACTATTGCTACGATACGTAGACATCTGCAAACGCTATTTCCTTGCAAGGAAGTGTCGCATTTACATTCATTTGAGGTGTAGACGAGGAATACATAACACTTCGCAAATCATATTATATCTTACCATGAAACATAGAAATGAGATGCAATATCTCGTTTTAAGAAGCATTTGAACTCTATTGCTTCGATACGTAGACATCTGCAAACGCTATTTCCATGCAAGCAAGTGTCGCATTTACATTCATTTGAATCGTAGACGAGGATTGCATAACACTTCGCAATGAATATTGTATCTTATCATGAAACATAGATATGAGATGCGATATCGCGTTTTAAGAAGCATTAGAACTCTATTGCTACGACCCGTAGACACCTGCAAACGCTATTTCCTTGCAAGAAAGTGTCGCATTTACATTCATTTGAAGTGTAGACGAGGAATGCATAACACTTCACAATGAATATTATATCTTACCGGGAAACATAGAAATGAGATGCGATATCGCGATTTAAGAAGCTTTAGAACACTATTGCTTCGATACGTAGACATCTGCAAACGCTATTTCCTAGCAAGGAAGTTTCGCATTTACATTCATTTGAAGTGCAGACGAGGAATACATGATACTTAGCAAATCATATTATATCTTACCATGAAACATAGAAATGAGATGCGATATCGCGTTTTAAGAAGCATTAGAACACTATTGCTTCGATACGTAGACATCTGCAATCGCTGTTTCCTTGCAAGGAAGTGTCGCATTTACTTTCATTTGAATCGTAGACGAGGAATGCATAACACTTCACAATGAATATTATATCTTACCATGATACATAGAAATGAGATGCGATATCGCGTTTTAAGAAGCATTAGAACACTATTGCTACGATAGGTAGACATCTGCAAATGCTATTTCCTTGCAAGGAAGTATCGCATTTACTTTCATTTGAATCGTAGACGAGGAATGCATAACATTTCGCAATGAATATTATATCTTACCATGAAACATAGAAATGAGATGCGATATCGCGTTTTAAGAAGCATTAGAACTCTATTGCTACGATAGGTAGACATCTGCAAACGCTATTTCCTTGCAAGGAAGTGTCGTATTTACATTGATTTGAAGTGTAGACGAGGAATACATAACACTTCGCAAATCATATTATATCTTACCATGAATCATAGAAATGAGATGCGATATCGCGTTTTAAGTATCATAAGAACTCTATTGTTACGATACGTAGACATCTGCAAACGCTATTTCCTTGGAAGGAAGTGTCGCATTTACGTTCATTTGAATCGTAGACGAGGAATGCATAACACTTCGCAAATCATATTATATCTTACCATGAAACATAGAAATGAGATGCGATATCGCGTTTTAAGAAGCATTTGAACTCTATTGCTTCGATACGTAGACATCTGCAAACGCTATTTCCTTGCAAGGAAGTGTCGCATTTACATTCATTTGAAGTGTAGACGAGGAATACATAATACTTCGCAAATCATATTATACCTTACCATGAAACATAGAAATGAGATGCGAAATCGCGTTTTAAGAATTATAAGAACTCTATTGCTACGATACGTAGACATCTGCAAACGCTATTTCCTTGCAAGGAAGTGTCGCATTTACATTCATTTGAATCGTAGACGAGGAATGCATAACACTTCGCAATGAATATTATATCTTATCATGAAACATAGATATGAGATGCGATATCGCGTTTTAAGAAGCATTAGAACTCTATTGCTACGATACCTAGACACCTGCAAACGCTATTTCCTAGCGAGCAAGTGTCGCATTTACATTCATTTGATGTGTAGACGAGGAATACATAGCACTTCGCAAATCATATTATATCTTACCATGAAACATATAAATGAGATGCGATATCGCGTTTTAAGAAGCATTAGAACTCTATTGCTTCGATACGTAGACATCTGCAAACGGTATTTCCTTGTAAGGAAGTGTCGCATTTACATTCATTTGAAGTGTAGACGAGGAATACATAACACTTCGCAAATCATATTATATCTTACCATGAAACATAGAAATGAGATGCGATATCGCGTTTTAAGAAGCATTTGAACTCTATTGCTTCGATACGTAGACATCTGCAAACGCTATTTCCTTGCAAGGAAGTGTCGCATTTACATTCATTTGAATCGTAGACGAGGAATGCATAACACTTCGCAATGAATACTATATCTTACCATGAAACATAGAAGTGAGATCCGATATCGCGTTTTAAGAATCATAAGAAATCTATTGCCACGATACGTAGACATCTGCAATCGCAATTTCCTTGCAAGGAAGTGTCGCATTTACATTCATTTGAAGTGTAGACGAGGAATACATGACACTTCGCAAATCATATTATATCTTACCATGGAACATAGAAATGAGATGCGATATCGCGTTTTAAGAAACATCAGAAATCCATTGCTATGATACGTAGACATCTGCAAACGCTATTTTCGTGCAAGCAAGTGTCGCATTTACATTCATTTGAATCGTAGACGAGGATTGCATAACACTTCGCAATGAATATTGTATCTTATCATGAAACATAGATATGAGATGCGATATCGCGTTTTAAGAAGCATTAGAACTCTATTGCTACGACCCGTAGACACCTGCAAACGCTATTTCCTTGCAAGAAAGTGTCGCATTTACATTCATTTGAAGTGTAGACGAGGAATGCATAACACTTCACAATGAATATTATATCTTACCGGGAAACATAGAAATGAGATGCGATATCGCGATTTAAGAAGCATTAGAACACTATTGCTTCGATACGTAGACATCTGCAATCGCTGTTTCCTTGCAAGGAAGTGTCGCATTTACTTTCATTTGAATCGTAGACGAGGAATGCATAACACTTCACAATGAATATTATATCTTACCATGATACATAGAAATGAGATGCGATATCGCGTTTTAAGAAGCATTAGAACTCTATTGCTACGATAGGTAGACATCTGCAATCGCTATTTCCTTGCAAGGAAGTGTCGCATTTACATTCATTTGAGGTGTACACGAGGTATACATAACACTTCGCAAATCATGTTATATCTTACCATGAAACATAGAAATGAGATGCGATATCGCGTTTTAAGAATCATATGAACTGTATTGCTACGATACGTAGACATCTGCAAACGCTATTTCCTTGCAAGGAAGTGTCGCATTTACTTTCATTTGAATCGTAGACGAGGAATGCATAACACTTCGCAATGAATATTATATCTTATCATGAAACATAGATACTAGATGCAATATCTCGTTTTAAGAAGCATTGGAACTCTATTGCTACGATAACTAGACATCTGCAGACGCTATTTCCTAGCGAGGAAGTGTCGCATTCACATTCATTTGAAGTGTAGACGAGGAATACATAACACTTCGCAAATCATATTACATCTTACCATGAAACATAGAAATGAGATGCGATATCGCGTTTTAAGAAGCATTAAAACTCTATTGCTTCGATACGTAGACATCTGCAAACGCTATTTCCTTGCAAGGAAGTGTCGCATTTACATTCATTTGAATCGTAGGCGAGGAATGCATAGCACTTCGCAAATCATGTTATATCTTACCATGAAACATAGAAATGAGATGCGATATCGCGTTTTAAGAATCATATGAACTGTATTGCTACGATACGTAGACATCTGCAAACGCTATTTCCTTGCAAGGATGTGTCGCATTTACATTCATTTGAAGTGTAGACGAGGAATACATAACACTTCGCAATGAATACTATATCTTATCATGAAACATAGATATTAGATGCAATATCGCGTTTTAAGAAGCAATGGAACTCTATTGCTACGATACCTAGACATCTGCAGACGCTATTTCCTAGCGAGGAAGTCTCGCATTCACATTCATTTGAAGTGTAGACGAGGAATACATAACACTTCGCAAATCATATTATACCTTACCATGAAACATAGAAATGAGATGCGATATCGCTTTTTAAGAATCATAAGAACTCTATTGCTACGATACGTAGACATCTGCAAACGCTATTTCCTTGCAAGGAAGTGTCGCATTTACATTCATTTGAATCGTAGGCGAGGAATGCATAGCACTTCGCAATGAATATTATATCTTATCATGAAACATAGATATGAGATGCAGTATCTCGTTTTAAGAAGCATTGGAACTCTATTGCTACGATACCTAGACATCTGCAGACGCTATTTCCTAGCGAGGAAGTGTCGCATTCACATTCATTTGAAGTGTAGACGAGGAATACATATCACTTCGCAAATCATATTATACCTTACCATGAAACATAGAAATGAGATGCGATATCGCTTTTTAAGAATCATAAGAACTCTATTGCTACGATACGTAGACATCTGCAAACGCTATTTCCTTGCAAGGAAGTGTCGCATTTACATTCATTTGAATCGTAGGCGAGGAATGCATAGCACTTCGCAATGAATATTACATCTTATCATGAAACATAGATATTAGATGCAGTATCTCGTTTTAACAAGCATTTGAACTCTATTGCTTCGATACGTAGACATCTGCTAGCGCTATTTCCTTGCAAGGAAGTGTCGCATTTACATTCATTTGAATCGTAGACGAGGAATGCCTAACTTCGCAATGAATACTATACCTTATCATGAAACATAGATATGAGATGCAATATCTCGTTTTAAGTAGCATTTGAACTCTGTTGCTTCGATACGTAGACATCTGCAAACCCTATTTCCTTGCAAGGAAGTGTCGCATTTACATTCATTTGAAGTGTAGACGAGGAATACATGATACTTCGCAAATCATATTATATCTTACCATGAAACATAGAAATGGGATGCGATATCGCGTTTTAAGAAGCATTAGAATACTATTGCTACGATAGGTAGACATTTGCAAACGCTATTTCCTTGCAACGAAGTGTCGCATTTACATTCATTTGAAGTGTAGACGAGGAATACATGATACTTCGCAAATCATATTATATCTTACCATGAAACATAGAAATGAGATGCGATATCGCGTTTTAAGAAGCATTAGAACTCTATTGCTACGATAGGTAGACATCTGCAATCGCTATTTCCTTGCAAGGAAGTGTCGCATTTACATTCATTTGAGGTGTACACGAGGTATAGATAACACTTCGCAAATCATGTTATATCTTACCATGAAACATAGAAATGAGATGCGATATCGCGTTTTAAGAATCATATGAACTGTATTGCTACGATACGTAGACATCTGCAAACGCTATTTCCTTGCAAGGAAGTGTCGCATTTACTTTCATTTGAATCGTAGACGAGGAATGCATAACACTTCGCAATGAATATTATATCTTATCATGAAACATAGATACTAGATGCAATATCTCGTTTTAAGAAGCATTGGAACTCTATTGCTACGATAACTAGACATCTGCAGACGCTATTTCCTAGCGAGGAAGTGTCGCATTCACATTCATTTGAAGTGTAGACGAGGAATACATAACACTTCGCAAATCATATTACATCTTACCATGAAACATAGAAATGAGATGCGATATCGCGTTTTAAGAAGCATTAAAACTCTATTGCTTCGATACGTAGACATCTGCAAACGCTATTTCCTTGCAAGGAAGTGTCGCATTTACATTCATTTGAATCGTAGACGAGGAATGCATAACACTTCGCAAATCATAATACATCTTACCATGAACCGTAGAAATGAGATGCGATATCGCGTTTTAAGAAGCATTAGTACTCTATTGCTACGATACCTAGACATCTGCAAACGCTATTTCCTAGCGAGCAAGTGTCGCATTCACAGTCATTTGAAGTGTAGACGAGGAATACATGACACTTCGCAAATCTTATTATATCTTACCATGAAACATAGTAATGAGATGCGATATCGCGAATTAAGAAGCATTAGAACTCTATTGCTACGACACGTAGACACCTGCAAACGCTATTTCCTTGCAAGGAAGTGTCGCATTTACATTCAGTTGAATCGTAGGCGAGGAATGCATAGCACTTCGCAATGAATATTACATCTTATCATGAAACATAGATATGAGATGCAGTATCTCGTTTTAAGAAGCATTTGAACTCTATTGCTTCGATACGTAGACATTTGCAAACGCTATTTCCTTGCAAGGAAGCATCGCATTTACATTCATTTGAAGTGTAGACGAGGAATACATAACCCTTCGGAAATCATATTATATCTTACCATGAAACATAGAAATGAGATGCGATATCGCGTTCTAAGAAGCATCAGAAATCCATTGTTACGATACGTAGACATCTGCAGACGCTATTTCCTTGCAAGGAAGTGTCGCATTTACATTCATTTGAAGTGTAGACGAGGAATACATGATACCTCGCAAATCATATTATATCTTACCATGAAACATAGAAATGAGATGCGATATCGCGTTTTAAGAAGCATTAGAACTCTATTGCTACGACAGGTAGACATCTGCAATCGCTATTTCCTTGCAAGGAAGTGTCGCATTTACATTCATTTGAGGTGCACACGAGGTATACATAACACTTCGCAAATCATATTATATCTTACCATGAAACATAGAAATGGGATGCGATATCGCGTTTTAAGAAGCATTAGAATACTATTGCTACGATAGGTAGACATTTGCAAACGCTATTTCCTTGCAACGAAGTGTCGCATTTACATTCATTTGAAGTGTAGACGAGGAATACATGATACTTCGCAAATCATATTATATCTTACCATGAAACATAGAAATGAGATGCGATATCGCGTTTTAAGAAGCATTAGAACTCTATTGCTACGATAGGTAGACATCTGCAATCGCTATTTCCTTGCAAGGAAGTGTCGCATTTACATTCATTTGAGGTGTACACGAGGTATACATAACACTTCGCAAATCATGTTATATCTTACCATGAAACATAGAAATGAGATGCGATATCGCGTTTTAAGAATCATATGAACTGTTTTGCTACGATACGTAGACATCTGCAAACGCTATTTCCTTGCAAGGAAGTGTCGCATTTACTTTCATTTGAATCGTAGACGAGGAATGCATAACACTTCGCAATGAATATTATATCTTATCATGAAACATAGATACTAGATGCAATATCTCGTTTTAAGAAGCATTGGAACTCTATTGCTACGATAACTAGACATCTGCAGACGCTATTTCCTACCGAGGAAGTGTCGCATTCACATTCATTTGAAGTGTAGACGAGGAATACATAACACTTCGCAAATCATATTACATCTTACCATGAAACATAGAAATGAGATGCGATATCGCGTTTTAAGAAGCATTAAAACTCTATTGCTTCGATACGTAGACATCTGCAAACGCTATTTCCTTGCAAGGAAGTGTCGCATTTACATTCATTTGAATCGTAGACGAGGAATGCATAACACTTCGCAAATCATAATACATCTTACCATGAACCGTAGAAATGAGATGCGATATCGCGTTTTAAGAAGCATTAGAACTCTATTGCTACGATACCTAGACATCTGCAAACGCTATTTCCTAGCGAGCAAGTGTCGCATTCACAGTCATTTGAAGTGTAGACGAGGAATACATGACACTTCGCAAATCTTATTATATCTTACCATGAAACATAGTAATGAGATGCGATATCGCGTTTTAAGAAGCATTAGAACTCTATTGCTACGACACGTAGACACCTGCAAACGCTATTTCCTTGCAAGGAAGTGTCGCATTTACATTCAGTTGAATCGTAGGCGAGGAATGCATAGCACTTCGCAATGAATATTACATCTTATCATGAAACATAGATATGAGATGCAGTATCTCGTTTTAAGAAGCATTTGAACTCTATTGCTTCGATACGTAGACATTTGCAAACGCTATTTCCTTGCAAGGAAGCATCGCATTTACATTCATTTGAAGTGTAGACGAGGAATACATAACCCTTCGGAAATCATATTATATCTTACCATGAAACATAGAAATGAGATGCGATATCGCGTTCTAAGAAGCATCAGAAATCCATTGTTACGATACGTAGACATCTGCAGACGCTATTTCCTTGCAAGGAAGTGTCGCATTTACATTCATTTGAAGTGTAGACGAGGAATACATGATACCTCGCAAATCATATTATATCTTACCATGAAACATAGAAATGAGATGCGATATCGCGTTTTAAGAAGCATTAGAACTCTATTGCTACGACAGGTAGACATCTGCAATCGCTATTTCCTTGCAAGGAAGTGTCGCATTTACATTCATTTGAGGTGCACACGAGGTATACATAACACTTCGCAAATCATGTTATATCTTACCATGAAACATAGAAATGAGATGCGATATCGCGTTTTAAGAAGCATTAGAAAGCTATTGCTACGATACGTAGACGTCTGCAAACGCTATTTCCTTGCAAGGAAGTGTCGCATTTACATTCATTTGAATCGTAGACGAGGAATGCATAACACTTCACAAATCATAATACATCTTACCATGAAACGTAGAAATGAGATGCGATATCGCGTTTTAAGAAGCACTAGAACTCTATTGCTACGATACCCAGACATCTGCAGACGCTATTTCCTAACAAGGAAGTGTTGTATTTACATTCATTTGAAGTGTAGACGAGGAATACATGACACTTCGCAATGAATACTATATCTTATCATGAAACATAGATATGAGATGCAATATCTCGTTTTAAGAAGCATTTGAACTCTGTTGCTTCGATACGTAGACATCTGCAAACGCTGTTTCCTTGCAAGGAAGTGTCGCATTTACTTTCATTTGAATCGTAGACGAGGAATGCATAACACTTCGCAATGAATATTATATCTTACCATGAAACATAGAAATGAGATGCGATATCGCGTTTTAAGAAGCATTAGAACTCTATTGCTTCGATACGTAGACATCTGCAAACGCTATTTCCTTGTAAGGAAGTGTCGCATTTACATTCATTTGAAGTGTAGACGAGGAATACATAATACTTCGCAAATCGTATTATATCTTACCATGAAACATACAAATGAGATGCGATATCGCGTTTTAAGAAGCATTAGAACTCTATTGCTACGATAGGTAGACATCTGCAATCGCTATTTCCTTGCAAGGAAGTGTCGCATTTACATTCATTTGAAGTGTAGACGATGAATACATAACACTTCGCAAATCGTATTATATCTTACCATGAAACATAGAAATGAGATGCGATATCGCTTTTTATGAATCATAAGAACACTATTGCTACGATACGTAGACATCTGCAAACGCTATTTCCTTGCAAGGAAGTGTCGCATTTACATTCATTTGAATCGTGGGCGATGAATGCACAGCACTTCGCAATGAATATTATATCTTATCATCAAACATAGATATGAGATGCAGTATCTCGTTTTAAGAAGCATTTGAACTCTATTGCTTCGATACGTAGACATCTGCAAATGCTATTTCCTTGCAAGGAAGTGTCGCATTTACATTCATTTGAAGTGTAGACGAGGAATACATAACACTTCGCAAATCATATTACATCTTACCATGAAACATAGAAATGAGATGCGATATCGCGTTTTAAGAAGCATTAGAACTCTATTGCTACGATACCTAGACATCTGCAGACGCTATTTCCCAGCAAGGAAGTGTCGCATTTACATTCATTTGAAGTGTAGACGAGGAAGACATGACACTTCGCAAATCATATTATATCTTACCACGAAACATAGAAATGAGATGCGATATCGCGTTTTAAGAAGCATTAGAACTCTATTGCTACGATAGGTAGATATCTGCAATCGCTATTTCCTTGCAAGGAAGTGTCGCATTTACATTCATTTGAAGTGTAGACGAGGAATACATAACACTTCGCAAATCATATTATATCTTATCATGAAACATAGAAATGAGATGCGATATCGCGTTTTCAGAATCAACAGAACTCTACTGCTACG
Organism: Xylocopa sonorina; assembly: GCF_050948175.1. Lineage (NCBI taxonomy): Eukaryota > Metazoa > Arthropoda > Insecta > Hymenoptera > Apidae > Xylocopa > Xylocopa sonorina. The sequence continues at coordinate 998,821 of NW_027490162.1, forward strand.
ATACCTAGACATCTGCAGACGCTATATCCTAGCAAGGAAGTATCGCATTTACGTTCATTTGAAGTGTAGACGAGGAATACATGATACTTCGCAAATCATATTATATCTTACCATGAAACATAGAAATGAGATGCGAAATCTCGTTTTAAGAATTATAAGAACTCTATTGCTACGATACGTAGACATCTGCAAACGCTATTTCCTTGCAAGGAAGTGTCGCATTTACATTCATTTGAATCGTGGGCGATGAATGCACAGCACTTCGCAATGAATATTATATCTTATCATCAAACATAGATATGAGATGCAGTATCTCGTTTTAAGAAGCATTAGAACTCTATTGCTACGATACCTAGACATCTGCAGACGCTATTTCCCAGCAAGGAAGTGTCGCATTTACATTCATTTGAAGTGTAGACGAGGAAGACATGACACTTCGCAAATCATATTATATCTTACGACGAAACATAGAAATGAGATGCGATATCGCGTTTTAAGAAGCATTAGAACTCTATTGCTACGATAGGTAGACATCTGCAATCGCTATTTCCTTGCAAGGAAGTGTCGCATTTACATTCATTTGAAGTGTAGACGAGGAATACATAACACTTCGCAAATCATATTATATCTTATCATGAAACATAGAAATGAGATGCGATATCGCGTTTTCAGAATCAACAGAACTCTACTGCTACGATACCTAGACATCTGCAGACGCTATATCCTAGCAAGGAAGTGTCGCATTTACGTTCATTTGAAGTGTAGACGAGGAATACATGATACTTCGCAAATCATATTATATCTTACCATGAAACATAGAAATGAGATGCGAAATCTCGTTTTAAGAATTATAAGAACTCTATTGCAACGATACGTAGACATCTGCAAACGCTATTTCCTTGCAAGGAAGTGTCGCATTTACTTTCATTTGAATCGTAGACGAGGAATGCATAACACTTCGCAATGAATATTATATCTTATCATGAGACATAGATATTAGATGCAATATCTCGTTTTAAGAAGCATTGGAACCGTATTGCTACGATACCTAGACATCTGCAGACGCTATTTCCTAGCGAGGAAGTGTCGCATTCACATTCATTTGAAGTGTAGACGAGGAATACATAACACTTCGCAAATCATATTATACCTTACCATGAAACATAGAAATGAGATGCGATATCGCTTTTTATGAATCATAAGAACACTATTGCTACGAAACGTAGACATCTGCAAACGCTATTTCCTTGCAAGGAAGTGTCGCATTTACATTCATTTGAATCGTAGGCGAGGAATGCACAGCACTTCGCAATGAACATTATATCTTATCATGAAACATAGATATGAGATGCAGTATCTCGTTTTAAGAAGCATTTGAACTCTATTGCTTCGATACGTAGACATTTGCAAACGCTATTTCCTTGCAAGGAAGCATCGCATTTACATTCATTTGAAGTGTAGACGAGGAATACATAACACTTCGCAATTCATATTACATCTTACCATGAAACATAGAAATGAGATGCGATATCGCGTTTTAAGAAGCATTAGAACTCTATTGCTACGATACCTAGACATCTGCAGACGCTATTTCCCAGCAAGGAAGTGTCGCATTTACATTCATTTGAAGTGTAGACGAGCAAGACATGACACTTCGCAAATCATATTATATCTTACCATGAAACATAGAAATGAGATGCGATATCGCGTTTTAAGAAGCATTAGAAATCTATTGCTACGATACGTAGACAACTGCAAACGCTATTTCCTAGCGAGGAAGTGTCGCATTTACATTCATTTGAAGTGTAGACGAGGAATACATAACACTTCACAAATCATAATACATCTTACCATGAAACGTAGAAATGAGGTGCGATATCGCGTTTTAAGAAGCACTTGAACTCTATTGCTACGATACCCAGACATCTGCAGACGCTATTTCCTAACAAGGAAGTGTCGCATTTACATTCATTTGAATCGTAGACGAGGAATGCATAACACTTCGCAATGAATATTATATCTTATCATGAAACATAGATATGAGATGCAATATCTCGTTCTAAGAAGCATTAGAAATCCATTGCTACGATACGTAGACATCTGCAAATGCTATTTCCTTGCAAGGAAGTGTCGCATTTACATTCATTTGATGTGTAGACGAGGAATACATAACACTTCGCAAATCATATTATATCTTACCATGAAACATAGAAATGAGATGCGATATCGCGTTTTAAGAAGCATCAGAAATCCATTGCTACGATACCTAGACATCTGCAAACGCTATTTCCTAGCGAGGAAGTGTCGCATTTACATTCATTTGAAGTGTAGACGAGGAATACATAACACTTCACAAATCATAATACGTCTTACCATGAAACGTAGAAATGAGGTGCGATATCGCGTTTTAAGAAGCACTTGAACTCTATTGCTACGATACCCAGACATCTGCAGACGCTATTTCCTAACAAGGAAGTGTCGCATTTACATTCATTTGAATCGTAGACGAGGAATGCATAACACTTCGCAATGAATATTATATCTTATCATGAAACATAGATATGAGATGCAATATCTCGTTCTAAGAAGCATTAGAACTCTATTGCTACGTTAGGTAGACATCTGCAATCGCTATTTCCTTGCAAGGAAGTGTCGCATTTACATTCATCTGAAGTGTAGACGAGGAATACATAACACTTCGCAAATCATATTATATCTTATCATGAAACATAGAAATGAGATGCGATATCGCGTTTTAAGAATTATAAGAACTCTATTGCTACGATACGTAGACATCTGCAAACGCTATGTCCTTGCAAGGAAGTGTCGCATTTACTTTCATTTGAATCGTAGACGAGGAATGCATAACACTTCGCAATGAATATTATATCTTATCATGAAACATAGATATTAGATGCAATATCTCGTTTTAAGAAGCATTGGAACTCTACTGCTACGATACCTAGACATCTGCAGACGCTATTTCCTAGCGAGCAAGTGTCGCATTCACATTCATTTGAAGTGTAGACGAGGAATAGATAACACTTCGCAAATCATATTATACCTTACCATGAAACATAGAAATGAGATGCGATATCGCTTTTTATGAATCATAAGAACACTATTGCTACGATACGTAGACAACTGCAAACGCTATTTCCTAGCGAGGAAGTGTCGCATTCACATTCATTTGAAGTGTGGACGAGGAATACATAACACTTCGCAAATCATATTATACCTTACCATGAAACATAGAAATGAGATGCGATATCGCTTTTTATGAATCATAAGAACACTATTGCTACGATACGTAGACATCTGCAAACGCTATTTCCTTGCAAGGAAGTGTCGCATTTACATTCATTTGAAGTGTAGACGAGGAATACATAACACTTCGCAAATCATATTATATCTTATCATGAAACATAGAAATGAGATGCGATATCGCGTTTTAAGAATCATTAGAACTCTATTGCTACGATACCTAGACATCTGCTGACGCTATATCCTAGCAAGGAAGTGTCGCATTTACATTCATTTGAAGTGTAGACGAGGAATACATGATACTTCGCAAATCATATTATATCTTACCATGAAACATAGAAATGAGATGCGAAATCGCGTTTTAAGAATTATAAGAACTCTATTGCTATGATACGTAGACATCTGCAGACGCTATTTCCTAGCGAGGAAGTGTCGCATTCACATTCATTTGAAGTGTAGACGAGGAATACATAACACTTCGCAAATCATATTATTCCTTACCATGAAACGTAGAAATGAGATGCGATATCGCTTTTTATGAATCATAAGAACACTATTGCTACGATACGTAGACATCTGCAAACGCTATTTCCTTGCAAGGAAGTGTCGCATTTACATTCATTTGAATCGTAGGCGAGGAATGCACAGCACTTCGCAATGAACATTATATCTTATCATGAAACATAGATATGAGATGCAGTATCTCGTTTTAAGAAGCATTTGAACTCTATTGCTTCGATACGTAGACATTTGCAAACGCTATTTCCTTGCAAGGAAGCATCGCATTTACATTCATTTGAAGTGTAGACGAGGAATACATAACACTTCGCAATTCATATTACATCTTACCATGAAACATAGAAATGAGATGCGATATCGCGTTTTAAGAAGCATTAGAACTCTATTGCTACGATACCTAGACATCTGCAGACGCTATTTCCCAGCAAGGAAGTGTCGCATTTACATTCATTTGAAGTGTAGACGAGCAAGACATGACACTTCGCAAATCATATTATATCTTACCATGAAACATAGAAATGAGATGCGATATCGCGTTTTAAGAAGCATTAGAAATCTATTGCTACGATACGTAGACAACTGCAAACGCTATTTCCTAGCGAGGAAGTGTCGCATTTACATTCATTTGAAGTGTAGACGAGGAATACATAACACTTCACAAATCATAATACATCTTACCATGAAACGTAGAAATGAGGTGCGATATCGCGTTTTAAGAAGCACTTGAACTCTATTGCTACGATACCCAGACATCTGCAGACGCTATTTCCTAACAAGGAAGTGTCGCATTTACATTCATTTGAATCGTAGACGAGGAATGCATAACACTTCGCAATGAATATTATATCTTATCATGAAACATAGATATGAGATGCAATATCTCGTTCTAAGAAGCATTAGAAATCCATTGCTACGATACGTAGACATCTGCAAATGCTATTTCCTTGCAAGGAAGTGTCGCATTTACATTCATTTGATGTGTAGACGAGGAATACATAACACTTCGCAAATCATATTATATCTTACCATGAAACATAGAAATGAGATGCGATATCGCGTTTTAAGAAGCATCAGAAATCCATTGCTACGATACCTAGACATCTGCAAACGCTATTTCCTAGCGAGGAAGTGTCGCATTTACATTCATTTGAAGTGTAGACGAGGAATACATAACACTTCACAAATCATAATACATCTTACCATGAAACGTAGAAATGAGGTGCGATATCGCGTTTTAAGAAGCACTTGAACTCTATTGCTACGATACCCAGACATCTGCAGACGCTATTTCCTAACAAGGAAGTGTCGCATTTACATTCATTTGAATCGTAGACGAGGAATGCATAACACTTCGCAATGAATATTATATCTTATCATGAAACATAGATATGAGATGCAATATCTCGTTCTAAGAAGCATTAGAACTCTATTGCTACGTTAGGTAGACATCTGCAATCGCTATTTCCTTGCAAGGAAGTGTCGCATTTACATTCATCTGAAGTGTAGACGAGGAATACATAACACTTCGCAAATCATATTATATCTTATCATGAAACATAGAAATGAGATGCGATATCGCGTTTTAAGAATTATAAGAACTCTATTGCTACGATACGTAGACATCTGCAAACGCTATGTCCTTGCAAGGAAGTGTCGCATTTACTTTCATTTGAATCGTAGACGAGGAATGCATAACACTTCGCAATGAATATTATATCTTATCATGAAACATAGATATTAGATGCAATATCTCGTTTTAAGAAGCATTGGAACTCTACTGCTACGATACCTAGACATCTGCAGACGCTATTTCCTAGCGAGCAAGTGTCGCATTCACATTCATTTGAAGTGTAGACGAGGAATAGATAACACTTCGCAAATCATATTATACCTTACCATGAAACATAGAAATGAGATGCGATATCGCTTTTTATGAATCATAAGAACACTATTGCTACGATACGTAGACAACTGCAAACGCTATTTCCTAGCGAGGAAGTGTCGCATTCACATTCATTTGAAGTGTGGACGAGGAATACATAACACTTCGCAAATCATATTATACCTTACCATGAAACATAGAAATGAGATGCGATATCGCTTTTTATGAATCATAAGAACACTATTGCTACGATACGTAGACATCTGCAGACGCTATTTCCTAGCAAGGAAGTGTCGCATTTACATTCATTTGAAGTGTAGACGAGGAATACATGACACTTCGCAAATCATATTATATCTTACCATGAAACATAGAAATGAGATGCTATATCGCGTTTTAAGAAGCATCAGAAATCTATTGCTACGATACGTAGACATCTGCAAACGCTATTTCCTAGCGAGGAAGTGTCGCATTTACATTCATTTGAAGTGTAGACGAGGAATACGTAACACTTCGCAAATCATATTACATCTTACCATGAAACATAGAAATGAGGTGCGATATCGCGTTTTAAGAAGCATTAGAACTCTATTGCTACGATACCTAGATATCTGCAGACGCTATTTCCTGGCAAGGAAGTGTCGCATTTACATTCATTTGAAGTGTAGACGAGGAATACATAATACCTCGCAATGAATATTATATCTCATCATGAAACATAGATATGAGATGCAATATCTCGTTTTACGAAGCATTTGAACTCTATTGCTTCGATACGTAGACATCTGCAAACGTTATTTCCTTGCATGGAAGTGTCGCATTTACATTCATCTGAAGTGTAGACGAGGAATACATAACACTTCGCAAATCATATTATATCTTACCATAAAACATAGAAATGAGATGCGATATCGCGTTTTAAGAAGCATCAGAAATCCATTGCTACGATACGTAGACATCTGCAAACGCTATTTCCTTGCAAGGAAGTGTCGCATTTACATTAATTTGAATCGTACTCGAGGAATGCATAACACTTCGCAATGAATATTATATCTTATCAGGAAACATAGATATGAGATGCAATATCTCGTTTTAAGAAGCATTTGAACTCTATTGCTTCGATACGTAGACATCTGCAAACGCTATTTCCTAGCAAGGAAGTGTCGCATTTACATTCATTTGAAGTGTAGGCGAGGAATACTTGACACTTCGCAATTCATATTATATCTCACCCTGAAACATAGAAATGAGATGCGATATCGCGTTTTATGAAGCATTAGAACTCTATTGCTACGATACCTAGACATCTGCAGACGCTATTTCCTAGCGAGGAAGTATCGCATTCACATTCATTTGAAGTGTAGACAAGGAATACATAACACTTCGCAAATCATGTTATATCTTACCATGAAACATAGAATTGAGATGCGATATCGCGCTTTAAGAACATATGAACTCTATTGCTACGAGACGTAGACATCTGCAATCGCTATTTCCTTGCAAGGAAGTGTCGCATTTACATTCATTTGAAGTGTAGACGAGGAATACATCACACTTCGCAAATCATATTATATCTTACAATGAAACATAGAAATGAGATGCGATATCGCGTTTTAAGAAGCATTAGCACTCTATTGCTACGATACGTTGACATCTGCAAGCGCTATTTCCTTGCAAGGAAATGTCGCATTTACATTCATTTGAATCGTAGACGAGGAATGCATAACACTTGGAAATGAATATTATATCTTATCAGGAAACAAAGATATGAGATGCAATATCTGGTATTAAGAAGCATTTGAACTCTATTGCTTTGATACGTAGACATCTGCAAACGCTATTTCCTTGCAAGGAAGTGTCGCATTTACATTCATTTGAATCGTAGACGAGGAATGCATAACACTTCGCAATGAATATTATATCTTATCAGGAAACATAGATACGAGATGCAATATCTCGTTTTAAGAAGCATTTGAACTCTATTGCTTCGATACGTAGACATCTGCAAACGCTATTTCCTAGCAAGGAAGTGTCGCATTTACATTCATTTGAAGTGTAGGCGAGGAATACATGACACTTCGCAAATCATATTATATCTCACCATGAAACATAGAAATGAGATTCGATATCGCGTTTTAAGAAGCATTAGAAAGCTATTGCTACGATACGTAGACATCTGCAAACGCTATTTCCTAGCGAGGAAGTATCGCATTCACATTCATTTGAAGTGTAGACAAGGAATACATAACACTTCGCAAATCATGTTATATCCTACTATGAAACATAGAAATGAGATGCGACATCGCGTTTTAAGAAGCATTTGAACTCTATTGCTACGATACGTAGACATCTGCAAACGCTATTTCCTAGCAAGGAAGTGTCGCATTTACATTCATTTGAAGTGTAGGCGAGGAATACATGACACTTCGCAAATCATATTATATCTCACCATGAAACATAGAAATGAGATTCGATATCGCGTTTTAAGAAGCATTAGAAAGCTATTGCTACGATACGTAGACATCTGCAAACGCTATTTCCTTGCAAGAAAGTGTCGCATTTACATTCATTTGTAGTGTAGACGAGGAATACATGACACTTCGCAAATCATATTATATCTTACCATGAAACATAGAAATGAGATTCGATATCGCGTTTTAAGTAGCATTAGAAAGCTATTGCTACGATACGTAGACACCTGCAAACGCTATTTCCTAGCGAGGAAGTATCGCATTTACATTCAATTGAAGGGTAGACGAGGAATACATGATACTTCGTAAATCATATTATATCTTACCATGAAACATAGAAATGAGATGCGATATCGCGATTTAAGAAGCATTAGAACTCTATTGCTACGATACCTAGACATCTACAGACGCTATTTGCTAGCAAGGAAGTGTCGCATTTACATTCATTTGAAGTGTAGACGAGGAATACATGATACTTCGCAAATCATATTATTTCTTACCATGAAACATAGAAATGAGATGCGATATCGCGTTTTAAGAATCATAAGAACTCTATTGCTACGATACGCAGACATCTGCAAACGCTATTTCCTTGCAAGGAAGTGCGCATTTACATTTAGTTGATGTGTAGACGAGGAATACATAACACTTCGCAAATCATATTATATCTCACCATGAAACATAGAAATGAGATGCTATATCGCGTTTTAAGAAGCATTAGCACTCTATTGCTACGATACGTTGACATCTGCAAGCGCTATTTCCTTGCAAGGAAATGTCGCATTTACATTCATTTGAATCGTAGACGAGGAATGCATAACACTTCGCAATGAATATTATATCTTATCAGGAAACATAGATATGAGATTCAATATCTCGTTTTAAGAAGCATTTGAACTCTATTGCTTCGATACGTAGACATCTGCAAACGCTATTTCCTAGCAAGGAAGTGTCGCATTTACATTCATTTGAAGTGTAGGCGAGGAATACATGACACTTCGCAAATCATATTATATCTCACCATGAAACATAGAAATGAGATTCGATATCGCGTTTTAAGCAGCATTAGAAAGCTATTGCTACGATACGTAGACATCTGCAAACGCTATTTCCTTGCAAGAAAGTGTCGCATTTACATTCATTTGTAGTGTAGACGAGGAATACATGACACTTCGCAAATCATATTATATCTTACCTTGAAACATAGAAATGAGATTCGATATCGCGTTTTAAGTAGCATTAGAAAGCTATTGCTACGATACGTAGACATCTGCAAGCGCTATTTCCTAGCGAGGAAGTATCGCATTTACATTTAATTGAAGGGTAGACGAGGAATACATGATACTTCGCAAATCATATTATATCTTACCATGAAACATAGAAATGAGATGCGATATCGCGATATAAGAAGCATTAGAACTCTATTGCTACGATACGTTGACATCTGCAAGCGCTATTTCCTTGCAAGGAAATGTCGCATTTACATTCATTTGAATCGTAGACGAGGAATGCATAACACTTCGCAATGAATATTACATCTTATCATGAAATATAGAATTGAGATGCGATATCTTGTTTTAAGAAGCATTTGAACTCTATTGCTTCGATACGTAGACATCTGCAAACGCTATTTCCTAGCAAGGAAGTGTCGCATTTACATTCATTTGAAGTGTAGGCGAGGAATACATGACACTTCGCAAATCATATTATATCTCACCATGAAACATAGAAATGAGATGCGATATCGCGTTTTAAGAAGCATTAGAACACTATTGCCACGATAGGTAGACATTTGCAAACGCTATTTCCTAGCAAAGAAGTGTCGCATTTACATTCATTTGAAGTGTAGGCGAGGAATACATGACACTTCGCAAATCATATTATATCTCACCATGAAACATAGAAATGAGATTTGATATCGCGTTTTAATAAGCATTAGAAAGCTGTTGCTACGATACGTAGACATCTGCAAACGCTATTTCCTAGCGAGGGAGTATCGCATTCACATTCATTTGAAGTGTAGACAAGGAATACATAACACTTCGCAAATCATGTTATATCTTACCATGAAACATAGAATTGAGATGCGATATCGCGTTTTAAGAATCATATGAACTCTATTGCTACGATACGTTGACATCTGCAAACGCTATTTCCTTGCAAGGAAATGTCGCATTTATATTCATTTGAATCGTAGACGAGGAATGCATAACACTTCGCAATGAATATTATATCTTTTCAGGAAACATAGGTATGAGATGCAATATCTCGTTTTAAGAAGCATTTGAACTCTATTGCTTCGATACGTAGACATCTGCAAACGCTATTTCCTAGCAAGGATGTGTCGCATTTGCATTCATTTGAATCGTAGGCGAGGAATACATGACACTTCGCAAATCATATTATATCTTACCATGAAACATAGAAATGAGATGCGATATCGCGTTTTAAGAAGCATTAGAACTCTATTCCTACGATACCTAGACATCTGCAGACGCTATTTCCCAGCAAGGAAGTGTCGCATTTACATTCATTTGCAGTGTAGACGAGGAATACATGACACTTCGCAAATCATATTATATCTTACCATGAAACATAGAAATGAGATGCGATATCGCGTTTTAAGAAGCATTAGAACACTATTGCCACGATAGGTAGACATTTGCAAACGCTATTTCCTAGCAAAGAAGTGTCGCATTTACATTCATTTGAAGTGTAGACGAGGAATACATAACACTTCGCAAATCATATTATATCTTACTATGAAACATAGAAATGAGATGCGATATCGCGTTTTAAGAAGCATTAGAACTCTATTGCTACGATACGTTGACATCTGCAAACGCTATTTCCTTGCAAGGAAATGTCGCATTTACATTCATTTGAATCGTAGACGAGGAATGCATAACACGTCGCAATGAATATTATATCTTATCAGGAAACATAGATATGAGATGCATTATCTCGTTTTAAGAAGCATTTGAACTCTATTGCTTCGATACGTAGACATCTGCAAACGCTATTTCCTAGCAAGGAAGTGTCGCATTTACATTCGTTTGAAGTGTAGGCGAGGAATACATGACACTTCGCAAATCATATTATATCTCACCATGAAACATAGAAATGAGATTCGATATCGCGTTTTAAGAAGCATTAGAAAGCTATTGCTACGATACGTAGACATCTGCAAACGCTATTTCCTAGCGAGGAAGTATCGCATTCACATTCATTTGAAGTGTAGACAAGGAATACGTAACACTTCGCAAATCATGTTATATCTTACCATGAAACATAGAATTGAGATGCGATATCGCGTTTTAAGAATCATATGAACTCTATTGCTACGAGACGTAGACATCTGCAATCGCTATTTCCTTGCAAGGAAGTGTCGCATTTACATTCATTTGAAGTGTAGACGGGGAATACATAACACTTCGCAAATCATATTATATCTTACCATGAAACATAGAAATGAGATGCGATATCGCGTTTTAAGAAGCATTAGAACTCTATTGCTACGATACGTAGACATCTGCAAACGCTATTTCCTAGCAAGGAAGTGTCGCATTTACATTCATTTGAAGTGTAGGCGAGGAATACATGACACTTCGCAAATCATATTATATCTCACCATAAAACATAGAAATGAGATGCGATATCGCGTTTTAAGAAGCATTAGAACTCTATTGCTACGATACCTAGACATCTGCAGACGCTATTTCCTAGCGAGGAAGTATCGCATTCACATTCACTTGATGTGTAGACAAGGAATACATAACACTTCGCAAATCATGTTATATCTTACCATGAAACATAGAATTGAGATGCGATATCGCGTTTTAAGAACATATGAACTCTGTTGCTACGAGACGTAGACATCTGCAATCGCTATTTCCTTGCAAGGAAGTGTCGCATTTACATTCATTTGAAGTGTAGACGAGGAATACATCACACTTCGCAAATCATATTATATCTTACCTTGAAACATAGAAATGAGATGCGATATCGCGTTTTAAGAAGCATTAGAACTCTATTGCTACGATACGTTGACATCTGCAAGCGCTATTTCCTTGCAAGGAAATGTCGCATTTACATTCATTTGAATCGTAGACGAGGTATGCATAGCACTTCGCAATGAATATTATATCTTATCAGGAAACATAGATATGAGATGCAATATCTCGTTTTAAGAAGCATTTGAACTCTATTGCTTCGATACGTAGACATCTGCAAACGCTATTTCCTAGCAAGGATGTGTCGCATTTACATTCATTTGAATCGTAGGCGAGGAATACATGTCTCTTCGCAAATCATATTATATCTTACCATGAAACATAGAAATGAGATGCGATATCGCGTTTTAAGAAGCATTAGAACTCTATTGCTACGATACCTAGACATCTGCAGACGCTATTTCCTAGCAAGGAAGTGTCGCATTTACATTCATTTGTAGTGTAGACGAGGAATACATGACACTTCGCAAATCATATTATATCTTACCATGAAACATAGAAATGAGATGCGATATCGCGTTTTAAGAAGCATTAGAACACTATTGCCACGATAGGTAGACATTTGCAAACGCTATTTCCTAGCTAAGAAGTGTCGCATTTACATTCATTTGTAGTGTAGGCGAGGAATACATGACACTTCGCAAATCATATTATATCTTACTATGAAACATAGAAATGAGATGCGATAACGCGTTTTAAGAAGCATTAGAACTCTATTGCTACGATACGTAGACATCTGCAAACGCAATTTCCTTGCAAGGTAGTGTCGCATTCACATTCATTTGAAGTGTAGACGAGGAATACACAGTACTTCGTAAATCATAATATATCTTACCATGGAACTTAGAAATGAGATGCGATATCGTGTTTTAAGAATCATAAGAACTCTATTGCTACGATACGTAGACATCTGCAAACGCTATTTCCTTGCAAGGAAGTGTCGCATTTACATTCATTTGAATCGTAGACGAGGAATGCATAACACTTCGCAATGAATATTACATCTTATCATGAAATATAGAATTGAGATGCGATAACTTGTTTTAAGAAGCATTTGAACTCTATTGCTTCGATACGTAGACATCTGCAAACGCTATTTCCTAGCAAGGAAGTGTCGCATTTACATTCATTTGAAGTGTAGGCGGGGAATACATGACACTTCGCAAATCATATTATATCTCACCACGAAACATAGAAATGAGATTCGATATCGCGTTTTAAGGAGCATTAGAAAGCTATTGCTACGATGCGTAGGCATCTGCAAACGATATTTCCTAGCGAGGAAGTATCGCATTCACATTCATTTGAAGTGTAGACAAGGAATACATAACACTTCGCAAATCATGTTATATCTTACCATGAAACATAGAATTGAGATGCGATATCGCGTTTTAAGAATCATATGAACCCTATTGCTACGAGACGTAGACATCTGCAATCGCTATTTCCTTGCAAGGAAGTGTCGCATTTACATTCATTTGAAGTGTAGACGGGGAATACATAACACTTCGCAAATCATATTATATCTTACCATGAAACATAGAAATGAGATGCGATATCGCGTCTTAAGAAGCATTAGAACTCTATTGCTACGATACGTAGACATCTGCAAACGCTATTTCCTTGCAAGGTAGTGTTGCATTCACATTCATTTGAAGTGTAGACGAGGAATACACAATACTTCGTAAATCATATTATATCTTACCATGGAACATAGAAATGATATGCGATATCGTGTTTTAAGAATCATAAGAACTCTATTGCTACGATACGTAGACATCTGCAAACGCTATTTCCTAGCGAGGAAGTATCGCATTCACATTCATTTGAAGTGTAGACAAGGAATACATAACACTTCGCAAATCATGTTATATCTTACCATGAAACATAGAATTGAGATGCGATATCGCGTTTTAAGAAGCATTAGAACACTATTGCTACGATAGGTAGACATTTGCAAACGCTATTTCCTAGCAAAGAAGTGTCTCATTTACATTCACTTGAAGTGTAGACGAGGAATATATCACACTTCGCAAATCATATTATATCTCACCATGAAACATAGAAATGAGATGCGATATCGCGTTTTAAGAAGCATTAGAACTCTATTGCTACGATACCTAGACATCTGCAGACGCTATTTCCTAGCGAGGAAGTATCGCATTCACATTCATTTGAAGTGTAGACAAGGAATACATAACACTTCGCAAATCATGTTATATCTTACCATGAAACATAGAATTGAGATGCGATATCGCGTTTTAAGAACATATGAACTCTGTTGCTACGAGACGTAGACATCTGCAATCGCTATTTCCTTGCAAGGAAGTGTCGCATTTACATTCATTTGAAGTGTAGACGAGGAATACATCACACTTCGCAAATCATATTATATCTTACCTTGAAACATAGAAATGAGATGCGATATCGCGTTTTAAGAAGCATTAGAACTCTATTGCTACGATACGTTGACATCTGCAAGCGCTATTTCCTTGCAAGGAAATGTCGCATTTACATTCATTTGAATCGTAGACGAGGTATGCATAGCACTTCGCAATGAATATTATATCTTATCAGGAAACATAGATATGAGATGCAATATCTCGTTTTAAGAAGCATTTGAACTCTATTGCTTCGATACGTAGACATCTGCAAACGCTATTTCCTAGCAAGGATGTGTCGCATTTACATTCATTTGAATCGTAGGCGAGGAATACATGTCTCTTCGCAAATCATATTATATCTTACCATGAAACATAGAAATGAGATGCGATATCGCGTTTTAAGAAGCATTAGAACTCTATTGCTACGATACCTAGACATCTGCAGACGCTATTTCCTAGCAAGGAAGTGTCGCATTTACATTCATTTGTAGTGTAGACGAGGAATACATGACACTTCGCAAATCATATTATATCTTACCATGAAACATAGAAATGAGATGCGATATCGCGTTTTAAGAAGCATTAGAACACTATTGCCACGATAGGTAGACATTTGCAAACGCTATTTCCTAGCTAAGAAGTGTCGCATTTACATTCATTTGAAGTGTAGACGAGGAATACATAACACTTCGCAAATCATATTATATCTTACTATGAAACATAGAAATGAGATGCGATATCGCGTTTTAAGAAGCATTAGAACTCTATTGCTACGATACGTAGACATCTGCAGACGCAATTTCCTTGCAAGGTAGTGTCGCATTCACATTCATTTGAAGTGTAGACGAGGAATACACAATACTTCGTAAATCATATTATATCTTACCATGGAACTTAGAAATGAGATGCGATATCGCGTTTTAAGAATCATTTGAACTCTATTGCTTCGATACGTAGACATCTGCAAACGCTATTTCCTTGCAAGGAAGTGCCGCATTTACATTCATTTGAAGTGTAGACGAGGAATACATAACACTTCGCAAATCAAATTATATCTTACCATGAAACATAGAAATGAGATGCGATATCGCGTTTTAAGAAGCATTAGAACTCTATTGCTACGATACCTAGACATCTGCAGACGCTATTTCCTAGCAAGGAAGTGTCGCATTTACATTCATTTGAAGTGTAGACGAGGAATACATGACACTTCGCAAATCATATTATATCTTACCATGAAACATAGAAATGAGATGCGATATCGCGTTTTAAGGAGCATTAGAACTCTATTGCTACGATACCTAGACATCTGCAGACGCTATTTCCTAGCAAGGAAGTGTCGCATTTACATTCATTTGTAGTGTAGACGAGGAATACATGACACTTCGCAAATCATATTATATCTTACTATGAAACATAGAAATGAGATGCGATATCGCGTTTTAAGAAGCATTAGAACTCTATTGCTACGATACGTAGACATCTGCAGACGCAATTTCCTTGCAAGGTAGTGTCGCATTCACATTCATTTGAAGTGTAGATGAGGAATACACAATACTTCGTAAATCATATTATATCTTACCATGGAACTTAGAAATGAGATGCGATATCGCGTTTTAAGAATCATTTGAACTCTATTGCTTCGATACGTAGACATCTGCAAACGCTATTTCCTTGCAAGGAAGTGCCGCATTTACATTCATTTGAAGTGTAGACGAGGAATACATAACACTTCGCAAATCAAATTATATCTTACCATGAAACATAGAAATGAGATGCGATATCGCGTTTTAAGAAGCATTAGAACTCTATTGCTACGATACCTAGACATCTGCAGACGCTATTTCCTAGCAAGGAAGTGTCGCATTTACATTCATTTGAAGTGTAGACGAGGAATACATGACACTTCGCAAATCATATTATATCTTACCATGAAACATAGAAATGAGATGCGATATCGCGTTTTAAGGAGCATTAGAACTCTATTGCTACGATACCTAGACATCTGCAGACGCTATTTCCTAGCAAGGAAGTGTCGCATTTACATTCATTTGTAGTGTAGACGAGGAATACATGACACTTCGCAAATCATATTATATCTTACTATGAAACATAGAAATGAGATGCGATATCGCGTTTTAAGAAGCATTAGAACTCTATTGCTACGATACGTAGACATCTGCAAACGCAATTTCCTTGCAAGGTAGTGTCGCATTCACATTCATTTGAAGTGTAGACGAGGAATACACAGTACTTCGTAAATCATATTATATCTTACCATGGAACTTAGAAATGAGATGCGATATCGTGTTTTAAGAATCATAAGAACTCTATTGCTACGATACGTAGACATCTGCAAACGCTATTTCCTTGCAAGGAAGTGTCGCATTTACATTCATTTGAATCGTAGACGAGGAATGCATAACACTTCGCAATGAATATAATATCTTATCATGAAATATAGAATTGAGATGCGATAACTTGTTTTAAGAAGCATTTGAACTCTATTGCTTCGATACGTAGACATCTGCAAACGCTATTTCCTAGCAAGGAAGTGTCGCATTTACATTCATTTGAAGTGTAGGCGAGGAATACATGACACTTCGCAAATCATATTATATCTCACCATGAAACATAGAAATGAGATTCGATATCACGTTTTAAGGAGCATTAGAAAGCTATTGCTAGGATGCGTAGACATCTGCAAACGATATTTCCTAGCGAGGAAGTATCGCATTCACATTCATTTGAAGTGTAGACAAGGAATACATAACACTTCGCAAATCATGTTATATCTTACCATGAAACATAGAATTGAGATGCGATATCGCGTTTTAAGAATCATATGAACCCTATTGCTACGAGACGTAGACATCTGCAATCGCTATTTCCTTGCAAGGAAGTGTCGCATTTACATTCATTTGAAGTGTAGACGGGGAATACATAACACTTCGCAAATCATATTATATCTTACCATGAAACATAGAAATGAGATGCGATATCGCGTCATAAGAAGCATTAGAACTCTATTGCTACGATACGTAGACATCTGCAAACGCTATTTCCTAGCAAGGAAGTGTCGCATTTACATTCATTTGAAGTGTAGGCGAGGAATACATGACACTTCGCAAATCATATTATATCTCACCATGAAACATAGAAATGAGATGCGATATCGCGTTTTAAGAAGCATTAGAACTCTATTGCTACGATACCTAGACATCTGCAGTCGCTATTTCCTAGCGAGGAAGTATCGCATTCACATTCATTTGAAGTGTAGACAAGGAATACATAACACTTCGCAAATCATGTTATATCTTACCATGAAACATAGAATTGAGATGCGATATCGCGTTTTAAGAACATATGAACTCTGTTGCTACGAGACGTAGACATCTGCAATCGCTATTTCCTTGCAAGGAAGTGTCGCATTTACATTCATTTGAAGTGTAGACGAGGAATACATCACACTTCGCAAATCATATTATATCTTACCATGAAACATAGAAATGAGATGCGATATCGCGTTTGAAGAAGCATTAGAACTCTATTGCTACGATACGTTGACATCTGCAAGCGCTATTTCCTTGCAAGGAAATGTCGCATTTACATTCATTTGAATCGTAGACGAGGAATGCATAACACTTCGCAATGAATATTATGTCTTATCAGGAAACATAGATATGAGATGCAATATCTCGTTTTAAGAAGCATTTGAACTCTATTGCTCCGATACGTAGACATCTGCAAACGCTATTTCCTAGCAAGGAAGTGTCGCATTTACATTCATTTGAAGTGTAGACGAGGAATACATGACACTTCGCAAGTCATATTATATCTCACCATGAAACATAGAAATGAGATTCGATATCGCGTTTTAAGGAGCATTAGAAAGCTATTGCTACGATACGTAGACATCTGCAAACGCTATTTCCTAGCGAGGAAGTATCGCATTCACATTCATTTGAAGTGTAGACAAGGAATACATAACTCTTCGCAAATCATGTTATATCTTACCATGAAACATAGAATTGAGATGCGATATCGCGTTTTAAGAAGCATTAGAAAGCTATTGCTACGATACGTAGACATCTGCAAACGCTATTTCCTAGCGAGGAAGTATCGCATTCACATTCATTTGAAGTGTAGACAAGGAATACATATCACTTCGCAAATCATGTTATATCTTACCATGAAACATAGAATTGAGATGCGATATCGCGTTTTAAGAATCATATGAACTCTATTGCTACGATACGTAGACTTCTGGAAACGCTATTTCCTAGCAAGGAAGTGTCGCATTTACATTCATTTGAAGTGTAGACGAGGAATACATCACACTTCGCAAATCATATTATATCTTACCATGAAACATAGAAATGAGATGCGATATCGCGTTTTAGGAAGCATTAGAACTCTATTGCTACGATACGTTGACAACTGCAAACGCTATTTCCTTGCAAGGAAATGTCGCATTTACATTCATTAGAATCGTAGACGAGGAATGCATAACACTTCGCAATGAATATTATATCTTATCAGGAAACATAGATATGAGATGCAATATCTCGTTTTAAGAAGCATTTGAACTCTATTGCTACGATACGTAGACATCTGCAAACGTTATTTCCTAGCAAGGATGTGTCGCATTTACATTCATTTGAAGTGTAGGCGAGGAATACATGACACTTCGCAAATCATATTATATCTTACCATGAAACATAGAAATGAGATGCGATATCGCGTTTTAAGAAGCATTAGAACTCTATTGCTACGATACCTAGACGTCTGCAGACGCTATTTCCTAGCAAGGAAGTGTCGCATTTACATTCATTTGTAGTGTAGTCAAGGAATACATGACACTTCGCAAATCATATTATATCTTACCATGGAACATAGAAATGAGATGCGATATCGTGTTTTAAGAATCATAAGAACTCTATTGCTACGATACGTAGACATCTGCAAACGCTATTTCCTTGCAAGGAAGTGTCGCATTTACATTCATTTGAATCGTAGACGAGGAATGCATAACACTTCGCAATGAATATTACATCTTATCATGAAATACGGAATTGAGATGCGATATCTTGTTTTAAGAAGCATTTGAACTCTATTGCTTCGATACGTAGACATCTGCAAACGCTATTTCCTAGCAAGGAAGTGTCGCATTTACATCCATTTGAATCGTAGACGAGGAATGTATAACACTTCGCAATGAATATTATATCTTACCATGAAACATAGAAATGAGATGCGATATCGCGTTTTAAGAATCACATGAACTCTATTGCTACGAGACGTAGACATCTGCATTCGCTATTTCCTTGCAAGGAAGTGTCGCATTTACATTCATTTGAAGTGTAGACGAGGAATACATAACACTTCGCAAATCATATTACATCTTACCATGAAACATAGAAATGAGATGCGATATCGCGTTCTAAGAAGCATTAGGACTCTATTGCTACGATACCTAGACATCTGCAGACGCTATTTCCTAGCAAGGAAGTATCTCATTTACAATCATTTGTAGTGTAGACGAGGAATACATGACACTTCGCAAATCATATTATATCTTACCATGAATCATAGAAATGAGATGTGATATCGCGTTTTATGAAGCATTAGAACACTATTGCTACGAGACGTAGACATCTGCAATCGCTATTTCCTTCCAAGGAAGTGTCGTATTTACATTTGAAGTGTAGACGAGGAATACATAACACTTCGCAAATCATATTATATCTTACCATGAAACATAGAAATGAGATGCGATATCGCGTTTTAAGAAGCATTAGAACTCTATTGCTACGATACCTAGACATCTGCAGACGCTATTTCCTAGCAAGGAAGTGTCGCATTTACATTCATTTGAAGTGTAGGCGAGGAATACATGATACTTCGCAAATCATATTATATCTTACCATGAAACATAGAAATGAGATGCGATATCGCGTTTTAAGAAGCATTAGAACTCTATTGCTACGATACCTAGACATCTGCAGACGCTATTTCCTAGCAAGGAAGTGTCGCATTTACATTCATTTGTAGTGTAGACGAGGAATACATGACACTTCGCAAATCATATTATATCTTACCATGGAACATAGAAATGAGATGCGATATCGTGTTTTAAGAATCATAAGAACTCTATTGCTACGATACGTAGACATCTGCAAACGCTATTTCCTTGCAAGGAAGTGTCGCATTTACATTCATTTGAATCGTAGACGAGGAATGCATAACACTTCGCAATGAGTATTACATCTTATCATGAAATATAGAATTGAGATGCGATATTTTGTTTTAAGAAGCATTTGAACACTATTGCTTCGATACGTAGACATCTGCAAACGCTATTTCCTAGCAAGGAAGTGTCGCATTTACATCCATTTGAATCGTAGACGAAGAATGCATAACACTTCGCAATGAATATTATATCTTACCATGAAACATAGAAATGAGATGCGATATCGCGTTTTAAGAAGCATTAGAACTCTATTGCTGCGATACCTAGACATCTGCAGATGCTATTTCCTAGCAAGGAAGTGTCGCATTTACATTCATTTGAAGTGTAGACGAGGAATACATGATACTTCGCAAATCATACTATATCTTACCATGAAACATAGAAATGAGATGCGATATCGCGTTTTAAGAAGCATTAGAACACTATTGCTACGATAGGTAGACATTTGCAAACGCTATTTCCTAGGAAAGAAGTCTCGCATTTACATTCATTTGAAGTATAGGCGAGGAATACATAACACTTCGCAAATAATATTACATCTTACCATGAAACATAGAAATGAGATGCGATATCGCGTTTTAAGGAGCATTAGAACACTATTGCTACGATAGGTAGACATTTGCAAACGCTATTTCCTAGCAAAGAAGTCTCGCATTTACATTCATTTGAAGTATAGGCGAGGAATACATAACACTTCGCAAATAATATTACATCTTACCATGAAACATAGAAATGAGATGCGATATCGAGTTTTAAGACGCATTAGAACTCTATTGCTACGATACCTAGACATCTGCAGACGCTATTTCCTAGCAAGGAAGTGTCGCATTTACATTCATTTGAAGTGTAGACGAGGAATACATGATACTTCGCAAATAATATTACATCTTACCATGAAACATAGAAATGAGATGCGATACCGCGTTTTAAGAAGCATTAGAATTCTACTGCTACGATACGTAGACTTCTGCAAACGCTATTTCCTAGCAAGGAAGTGTCGCATTTACATTCATTTGAATCGTAGGCGAGGAATGCATAACACTTCGCAGTGAATATTATATCTTACCATGAAACATAGAAATGAGATGCGACATCGCGTTCTAAGGAGCATTAGAACACTACTGCTACGATAGGTAGACATTTGCAAACGCTATTTCCTTGCAAGGAAGTGTCGCATTTACATTCATTTGAAGTGTAGACGAGGAATACATAACACTCCGCAAATCATATTATATCTTACCATGAAACATAGAAATGAGATACGATATCGCGTTTTAAGAATCATAAGAACTCTATTGCTACGATACGTAGACATCTGCAAACGCTATTTCCTTGCAAAGAAGTGTCGCATTTACATTCATTTGAAGTGTAGACGAGGAATACATGACACTTCGCAAATCATATTATATCTTACTATGAAACATAGAAATGAGATGCGATATCGCGTTTTAAGAAGCATTAGAACTCTATTGCTATGATACCTAGACATCTGCAGACGCTATTTCCTAGCAAGGAAGTGTCGCATTTACATTCATTTGTAGTGTAGACGAGGAATACATGACACTTCGCAAATCATATTATATCTTACCATGGAACATAGAAATGAGATGCGATATCGTGTTTTAAGAATCATAAGAACTCTATTGCTACGATACGTAGACATCTGCAAACGCTATTTCCTTGCAGGGAAGTGTCGCATTTACATTCATTTGAATCGTAGACGAGGAATGCATAACACTTCGCAAATCATATTATATCTTACCATGAAACATAGAAATGAGATGCGACATCGCGTTTTAAGTAGCATTAGAACTCTATTGCTACGATACCTAGACATCGGCAGACGCTAGTTCCCAGCAAGGAAGTGTCGCATTTACATTCATTTGAAGTGTAGACGAGGAATACATAACACTTCGCAAATCATATTATATCTTATCATGAAACATAGAAATGAGATGCAATATCTCGCTTTAAGAATCATATGAACTCTATTGCTACGATACGTAGACATCTGCAGACGCTATTGCGTAGCAAGGAAGTGTCGCATTTACATTCATTTGAAGTGTAGACGAGGAATACGTGATACTTCGCAAATCATATTATATCTTACCATGAAACATAGAGATGAGATGCGATATCGCGTTTTAAGAAGCATTTTAACTCTATTGCTTCGATTCGTAGACATCTGCAAACGCTATTTCCTTGCAAGGAAGTGTCGCATTTACATTCATTTGAAGTGTAGACGAGGAATACATAACACTTCGCAAGTCATATTATATCTTACCATGAAACATAGAAATGAGACGCGATATCGCGTTTTTAGAATCATAAGAACTCTATTGCTACGATACGTAGACATCTGCAAATGCTATTTCCTTGCATGGAAGTATCGCATTCACATTCATTTGATGTGTAGACGAGGAATACATAACACTTCGCAAATCATGTTATATCTTACCATGAAACATAGAAATGAGATGCGATATCTCGTTTTAAGGAGCATTAGAATGCTATTGCTACGATACGTAGACATCTGCAAACGCTATTTCCTAGCGAGGAAGTATCGCATTCACATTCATTTGATGTGTAGACGAGGAATACATAACACTTCGCAAATCATGTTATATCTTACCATGAAACATAGAAATGAGATGCGATATCGCGTTTTAAGAAGCATTAGAACTCTATTGCTACGATACGTAGACATCTGCAAACGCTATTTCCTAGCGAGGAAGTGTCGCATTCACATTCATTTGAAGTGTAGACGAGGAATACATGACACTTCGCAAATCATATTATATCTAACCACGAAACGTAGAAATGAGATGCAATATAGCGTTTTAAGTAGCATTAGAACTCTACTGCTACGATACCTAGAACTCGGCAGACGCTATTTCCTAGCAAGGAAGTGTCGCATTTACATTCATTTGAAGTGTAGACGAGGAATACATGATACTTCGCAAATCATATTGTATCTTACCATGAAACATAGAAATGAGATTCGATATCGCGTTTTAAGAAGCAT
The DNA here is from genome assembly GCF_050948175.1 of Xylocopa sonorina. NCBI lineage: Eukaryota > Metazoa > Arthropoda > Insecta > Hymenoptera > Apidae > Xylocopa > Xylocopa sonorina. The sequence continues at coordinate 1,022,632 of NW_027490162.1, forward strand.
TAGAACTCTATTGCTACGATACGTAGACATCTGCAAATGCTATTTTCTTGCATGGAAGTGTCGCATTTACATTCATTTGAATCGTAGACGAGGAATGCATAACACTTCGCAATGAATATTATATCTTATCATCAAACATAGATATGAGATGCAATATCTCGTTTTAAGGAGCATTAGATAGCTATTGCTACGATACGTAGACATCTGCAAACCCTATTTCCTAGCGAGGAAGTATCGCATTCACATTCATTTGATGTGTAGACGAGGAATACATGACACTTCGCAACTCATGTTATATCTTACCATGAAACATAGAAATGAGATGCGATATCGCGTTTTAAGAATCATATGAACTCTATTGCTACGATACGTAGACATCTGCAATCGCTATTTCCTTGCAAGGATGTGTCGCGTTTACATTCATTTGAAGTGTAGGCGAGGAATACATAACACTTCGCAAATCATATTATATCTTACCAAGAAACATAGAAATGAGTTGCGATGTCGCGTTTTAAGAAGCACTAGAACTCTATTGCTACGATACGTAGACATCTGCAAACGCTATTTCCTTGCAAGGAAGTGTCGCATTTACATTCATTTGAATCGTAGACGAGGAATACATAACACTTCGCCAATCATATTATATCTTACCATGAAGCATAGAAATGAGATGCGATATCGCGTTTTAAGTAGCATTAGAACTCTATTGCTACGATACCTAGACATCGGCAGACGCTATTTCCTAGCAAGGAAGTGTCGCATTTACATTCATTTGAAGTGTAGACGAGGAATACATGCTACTTCGCAAATCATATTATATCTTACCATGAAACATAGAAATGAGATGCGATATCGCGTTTTAAGAAGCATTAGAAAGCTATTGCTACGATACGTAGATATCTGCAAACGCTATTTCCTAGCGAGGAAGTATCGCATTCACATTTATTTGAAGTGTAGACGAGGAATACATGATACTTCGCAAATCATATTATATCTTACCATGAAACATAGAAATGAGATGCGATATCGCGTTTTAGGAAGCATTAGAACTCTATTGCTACGATACCTAGACATCCGCAGACGCTATTTCCTTGCAAGGAAGTGTCGCATTTACATTCATTTGAAGTGTAGACGAGGAATACATGACACTTCGCAAATCATATTGTATCTTACCATGAAACATAGAAATGAGATGCGATATCGCGTTTTAAGAAGCATTAGAACACTATTGCTACGATAGGTAGACATTTGCAAACGCTATTTCCTTGCAAGGAAGTGTCGCATTTACATTCATTTGAAGTGTAGACGAGGAATACATAACACTTCGCAAATCATATTATATCTTACCATGAAGCATAGAAATGAGATGCGATATCGCGTTTTAAGTAGCATTAGGACTCTATTGCTACGATACCTAGACATCGGCAGACGCTATTTCCTAGCAAGGAAGTGTCGCATTTACATTCATTTGAAGTGTAGACGAGGAATACATGATACTTCGCAATGAATATTATATCTTACCATGAAACATAGAAATGAGATGCGATATCGCGTTTTAAGAAGCATTAGAACTCTATTGCTACGATACCTAGACATCTGCAGACGCTATTTCCTAGCAAAGAAGTGTCGCATTTACATTCATTTAAAGTGTAGGCGAGGAATACATAACACTTCGCAAATCATATTATATCTTACCATGAAACATAGAAATGAGATGCGATATCGCGTTTTAAGAAGCATTAGAACTCTATTGCTACGATACGTAGACATCTGCAAACGCTATTTCCTTGCAAGGAAGTGTCGCATTTACATTCATTTGAATCGTAGACGGGGAATGCATGACACTTCGCAATGAATATTATATCTCATCATGAAACATAGATATGAGATGCAGTATCTCGTTTTAAGAAGCGTTTGAACTCTATTGCTTCGATACGTAGACATCTGCAAACGCTATTTCCTTGCAAGGAAGTGTCGCATTTACATTCATTTGAAGTGTAGACGAGGAATACATAACACTTCGCAAATCATATTATATCTTACCATGAAGCATAGAAATGAGATGCGATATCGCGTTTTAAGTAGCATTAGAACTCTATTGCTACGATACTTAGACATCGGCAGACGCTATTTCCTAGCAAGGAAGTGTCGCATTTACATTCATTTGAAGTGTTGACGAGGAATACATGATACTTCGCAAATCATATTATATCTTACCAAGAAACATAGAAATGAGATGCGATATCGCGTTTTAAGAAGCATTAGAACATTATTGCTACGATAGGTAGACATTTGCAAACGCTATTTCCTAGCAAAGAAGTGTCGCATTTACATTCATTTGAAGTGTAGACGAGGAATACATGACACTTCGCAAATCATATTATATTTTACCATGAAACATAGAAATGAGATGCGATATCCCGTTCTAAGAAGCATTAGAACCCTATTGCTACGATACGTAGACATCTGCAAACGCTATTTCCTTGCAAGGAAGTGTCGCATTTACATTCATTTGAATCGTAGACGAGGAATGCATAACACTTCGCAATGAATATTATATCTTATCAGGAAACATAGATATGAGATGCAATATCTCGCTTTAAGAGTCATATGAACTCTATTGCTACGATACGGAGACATCTGCAGACGCTATTGCCTAGGAAGGAAGTGTCGCATTTACATTCATTTGATGTGTAGACGAGGAATACGTGATACTTCGCAAATCATATTATATCTTACCATCAAACATAGAGATGAGATGCGATATCGCGTTTTAAGAAGCATTTGAACTCTATTGCTTCGATACGTGGACATCTGCAAACGCTATTTCCTTCCAAGGAAGTGTCGCATTTACATTCATTTGAAGTGTAGACGAGGAATACATGACACTTCGCAAATCATATTATATCTTACCATGAATCATAGAAATGAGATTCGATATCGCGTTTTAAGAAGCATTAGAAAGCCATTGCTACGATACGTAGACATCTGCAAACGCTATTTCCTAGCGAGGAAGTATCGCATTCACAATCATTTGAAGTGTAGACGAGGAATACATAACACTTCGCAAATCATGTTATATCTTACAATGAAACATAGAAATGAGATGCGATATCGCGTTTTAAGAAGCATTAGAACACTATTGCTACGATAGGTAGACATTTGCAAACGCTATTTCCTAGCAAAGAAGTGTCGCATTTACATTCATTTGAAGTGTAGACGAGGAATACATAACACTTCGCAAATCATATTATATCTTACCATGAAACATAGAAATGAGATGCGATATCGCGTTTTAAGAAGCATTAGAACCCTATTGCTACGATACGTAGACATCTGCAAACGCTATTTCCTTGCATGGAAGTGTCGCATTTACATTCAGTTGAATCGTAGACGAGGAATGCATAACACTTCGCAATGAATATTATATCTTATCAGGAAACATAGATATGAGATGCAATATCTCGCATTAAGAATCATATGAACTCTATTGCTACGATACGTAGACATCTGCAGACGATATTGCCTAGCAAGGAAGTGTCGCATTTACATTCATTTGATGTGTAGACGAGGAATACGTGATACTTCGCAAATCACATTATATCTTACCATGAAACATAGAGATGAGATGCGATATCGCGTTTTAAGTAGCATTTGAACTCTATTGCTTCGATACGTAGACATCTGCAAACGCTATTTCCTTCCAAGGAAGTGTCGCATTTACATTCATTTGAAGTGTAGACGAGGAATACATGACACTTCGCAAATCATATTATATCTTACCATGAATCATAGAAATGAGATTCGATATCGCGTTTTAAGAAGCATTACAAAGCTATTGCTACGATACGTAGACATCTGTAAACGCTATTTCCTTGCAAGGAAGTGTCGCATTTACATTCATTTGAAGTGTAGACGAGGAATACATAACACTTCGCAAATCATATTATATCTTACCATGAAACATAGAAATGAGATGCGATATCGCGTTTTAAGAAGCATTAGAACACTATTGCTACGATAGGTAGACATTTGCAAACGCTATTTCCTTGCAAGGAAGTGTCGCATGTACATTCATTTGAAGTGTAGACGAGGAATACATAACACTTCGCAAATCATATTATATCTTACCATGAAGCATAGAAATGAGATGCGATATCGCGTTTTAAGTAGCATTAGAACTCTATTGCTACGATACCTAGACATCGGCAGACGCTATTTCCTAGCAAGGAAGTGTCGCATTTACATTCATTTGAAGTGTAGACGAGGAATACATGATACTTCGCAAATCATATTATATCTTACCAAGAAACATAGAAATGAGATGCGATATCGCGTTTTAAGAAGCACTAGAACTCTATTGCTACGATACGTAGACATCTGCAAACGCTATTTCCTTGCAAGGAAGTGTCGCATTTACATTCATTTGAATCGTAGACGAGGAATACATAACACTTCGCCAATCTTATTATATCTTACCATGAAGCATAGAAATGAGATGCGATATCGCGTTTTAAGTAGCATTAGAACTCTATTGCTACGATACCTAGACATCGGCAGACGCTATTTCCTAGCAAGGAGGTGTCGCATTTACATTCATTTGAAGTGTAGACGAGGAATACATGCTACTTCGCAAATCATATTATATCTTACCATGAAACATAGAAATGAGATGCGATATCGCGTTTTAAGAAGCATTAGAAAGCTATTGCTACGATACGTAGATATCTGCAAACGCTATTTCCTAGCGAGGAAGTATCGCATTCACATTCATTTGAAGTGTAGACGAGGAATACATGATACTTCGCAAATCATATTATATCTTATCATGAAACATAGAAATGAGATGCGATATCGCGTTTTAAGAAGCATTAGAACTCTATTGCTACGATACGTAGAAATCTGCAATCGCTATTTCCTTGCAAGGAAGTGTCGCATTTACTTTCATTTGAAATGTAGACGAGGAATACATAACACCTCGCAAATCATATTATGTCTTACCATGAAACATAGAAATGAGATGCGATATCGCGTTTTAAGAAGCATTAGAACACTATTGCTACGATAGGTAGACATTTGCAAACGCTATTTCCTAGCAAAGAGGTGTCGCATTTACATTCATTTGAAGTGTAGACGAGGAATACATAACACTTCGCAAATCATATTATATCCTACCATGAAACATAGAAATGAGATGCGATATCGCGTTTTAAGAAGCATTAGAACCCTATTGCTACGATACGTAGACATCTGCAGACGATATTGCCTAGCAAGGAAGTGTCGCATTTACATTCATTTGATGTGTAGACGAGGAATACGTGATACTTCGCAAATCATATTATATCTTGCCATGAAACATAGAGATGAGATGCGATATCGCGTTTTAAGTAGCATTTGAACTCTATTGCTTCGATACGTAGACATCTGCAAACGCTATTTCCTTCCAAGGAAGTGTCGCATTTACATTCATTTGAAGTGTAGACGAGGAATACATGACACTTCGCAAATCATATTATATCTTACCATGAATCATAGAAATGAGATTCGATATCGCGTTTTAAGAAGCATTACAAAGCTATTGCTACGATACGTAGACATCTGTAAACGCTATTTCCTTGCAAGGAAGTGTCGCATTTACATTCATTTGAAGTGTAGACGAGGAATACATAACACTTCGCAAATCATATTATATCTTACCATGAAACATAGAAATGAGATGCGATATCGCGTTTTAAGAAGCATTAGAACACTATTGCTACGATAGGTAGACATTTGCAAACGCTATTTCCTTGCAAGGAAGTGTCGCATGTACATTCATTTGAAGTGTAGACGAGGAATACATAACACTTCGCAAATCATATTATATCTTACCATGAAGCATAGAAATGAGATGCGATATCGCGTTTTAAGTAGCATTAGAACTCTATTGCTACGATACCTAGACATCGGCAGACGCTATTTCCTAGCAAGGAAGTGTCGCATTTACATTCATTTGAAGTGTAGACGAGGAATACATGATACTTCGCAAATCATATTATATCTTACCAAGAAACATAGAAATGAGATGCGATATCGCGTTTTAAGAAGCACTAGAACTCTATTGCTACGATACGTAGACATCTGCAAACGCTATTTCCTTGCAAGGAAGTGTCGCATTTACATTCATTTGAATCGTAGACGAGGAATACATAACACTTCGCCAATCTTATTATATCTTACCATGAAGCATAGAAATGAGATGCGATATCGCGTTTTAAGTAGCATTAGAACTCTATTGCTACGATACCTAGACATCGGCAGACGCTATTTCCTAGCAAGGAGGTGTCGCATTTACATTCATTTGAAGTGTAGACGAGGAATACATGCTACTTCGCAAATCATATTATATCTTACCATGAAACATAGAAATGAGATGCGATATCGCGTTTTAAGAAGCATTAGAAAGCTATTGCTACGATACGTAGATATCTGCAAACGCTATTTCCTAGCGAGGAAGTATCGCATTCACATTCATTTGAAGTGTAGACGAGGAATACATGATACTTCGCAAATCATATTATATCTTATCATGAAACATAGAAATGAGATGCGATATCGCGTTTTAAGAAGCATTAGAACTCTATTGCTACGATACGTAGAAATCTGCAATCGCTATTTCCTTGCAAGGAAGTGTCGCATTTACTTTCATTTGAAATGTAGACGAGGAATACATAACACCTCGCAAATCATATTATGTCTTACCATGAAACATAGAAATGAGATGCGATATCGCGTTTTAAGAAGCATTAGAACACTATTGCTACGATAGGTAGACATTTGCAAACGCTATTTCCTAGCAAAGAGGTGTCGCATTTACATTCATTTGAAGTGTAGACGAGGAATACATAACACTTCGCAAATCATATTATATCCTACCATGAAACATAGAAATGAGATGCGATATCGCGTTTTAAGAAGCATTAGAACCCTATTGCTACGATACGTAGACATCTGCAGACGATATTGCCTAGCAAGGAAGTGTCGCATTTACATTCATTTGATGTGTAGACGAGGAATACGTGATACTTCGCAAATCATATTATATCTTGCCATGAAACATAGAGATGAGATGCGATATCGCGTTTTAAGTAGCATTTGAACTCTATTGCTTCGATACGTAGACATCTGCAAACGCTATTTCCTTCCAAGGAAGTGTCGCATTTACATTCATTTGAAGTGTAGACGAGGAATACATGACACTTCGCAAATCATATTATATCTTACCATGAATCATAGAAATGAGATTCGATATCGCGATTTAAGAAGCATTAGAAAGCTATTGCTACGATACGTAGACATCTGTAAACGCTATTTCCTTGCAAGGAAGTGTCGCATTTACATTCATTTAAAGTGTAGACGAGAAATACATGACACTTCGCAAATCATATTATATCTTACCATGAAACATAGAAATGAGATTCGATATCGCGTTTTAAGAAGCATTAGGAAGCTATTGCTACGATACGTAGACATCTGCAAACGCCATTTCCTAGCGAGGAAGTATCGCATTCACATTCATTTGAAGTCTAGACGAGGAATACATAACACTTCGCAAATCATGTTATATCTTACCATGAAACATAGAAATGAGATGCGATATCGCGTTTTAAGAAGCATTAGAACTCTATTGCTACGATAGGTAGATATCTGCAAACGCTATTTCCTAGCGAGGAAGTGTCGCATTCACATTCATTTGAAGCGTAGACGAAGAATGCATAACACTTCGCAATGAATATTATATCTTATCAGGAAACATAGATATGAGAAGCAATATCTCGTTTTATGAATCATATGAACTCTATTGCTACGATACGTAGACATCTGCAGACGCTATTTCCTAGCAAGGAAGTGTCGCATTTACATTCATTTGAAGTGTAGGCGAGGAATACGTGATACTTCGCAAATCATATTATATCTTACCATGAAACATAGAAATGAGATGCGATATCGCGTTTTAAGAAGCATTAGAACACTATTGCTACGATAGGTAGACATTTGCAAACGCTATTTCCTAGCGAGGAAGTATCGCATTCACATTCATTTGAAGTGTAGACGAGGAATACATAACACTTCGCAAATCATGTTATATCTTATCATGAAACATAGAAATGAGATGCGATATCGCGTTTTAAGTATCATATGAACTCTATTGCTACGATACGTAGACATCTGCAAACGCTATTTCCTTGCAAGGAAGTGTCGCATTTACATTCATTTGAATCGTAGACGAGGAATGCATAACACTTCGCAAATCATATTATGTCTTACCATGAAGCATAGAAATGAGATGCGATATCGCGTTTTAAGTAGCATTAGAACTCTATTGCTACGATACCTAGATATCTGCAGACGCTATTTCCTAGCAAGGAATTGTCGCATTAACATTCATTTGAAGTGTAGACGAGGAATACATGATACTTCGTAAACCATATTATATCTTACCATGAAACATAGAAATGAGATGCGATATCGCGTTTTAAGAAGCATTAGAACACTATTGCTACGATAGGTAGACATTTGCAAACGCTATTTCCTAGTAAAGAAGTGTCGCATTTACATTCATTTGAAGTGTAGACGAGGAATACATGATACTTCGCAAATCATATTATATCTTACCATGAAACATAGAAATGAGATGCGATATCGCGTTTTAAGAAGCATTAGAACACTATTGCTACGATAGGTAGACATCTGTAAACGCTATTTCCTTGCAAGGAAGTGTCGCATTTACATTCATTTGAAGTGTAGACGAGAAATACATGACACTTCGCAAATCATATTATATCTTACCATGAAACATAGGAATGAGATTCGATATCGCGTTTTAAGAAGCATTAGAAAGCTATTGCTACGATACGTAGACATCTGCAAACGCTATTTCCTAGCGAGGAAGTATCGCATTCACATTCATTTGAAGTGTAGACGAGGTATACATAACACTTCGCAAATCATGTTATATCTTACCATGAAACATAGAAATGAGATGCGATATCGCGTTTTAAGTAGCATTAGAACTCTATTGCTACGATACCTAGACATCTGCAGACGCTATTTCCTAGCAAGGAAGTGTTGCATTAACATTCATTTGAAGTGTAGACGAGGAATACATGATACTTCGCAAACCATATTATATCTTACCATGAAACATAGAAATGAGATGCGATATCGCGTTTTAAGTATCATATGAACTCTATTGCTACGATACGTAGACATCTGCAATCGCTATTTCCTTGCAAGGAAGTGTCGCATTTACTTTCATTTGAAGTGTAGACGAGGAATACATAACACTTCGCAAATCATATTATATCTTACCATGAAACATAGAAATGAGATGCGATATCGCGTTTTAAGAATCATAAGAACTCTATTGCTACGATACGTAGACATCTGCAATCGCTATTTCCTTGCAAGGAAGTGTCGCATTTACATTCATTTGAAGTGTTGACGAGGAATGCATAACACTTCGCAAATCATATTATATCTTACCATGAAACATAGAAATGAGATGCGATATCGCGTTTTAAGAAGCATTAGAACTCTATTGCTACGATACGTAGACATCTGCAAACGCTATTTCCTTGCAAGGAAGTGTCGCATTTACATTCATTTGAATCGTAGACGAGGAATGCATGACACTTCGCAATGAATATTATATCTTATCATGAAACATAGATATGAGATGCAATATCTCGTATTAAGAAGCATTTGAACTCTATTGCTTCGATACGTAGACATCTGCAAACGCTATTTCCTAGCAAGGAAGTGTCGCATTTACATTCATTTGAAGTGTAGACGAGGAATACATAACACTTCGCAAATCATATTATATTTGACCATGAAACATAGAAATGAGATGCGATATCGCGTTTTAGGAATCATATGAACTCTATTGCTACGATACGTAGACATCTGCAAACGCTATTTCCTTGCAAGGAAGTGTCGCATTTACATTCATTTGAATCGTAGACGAGGAATGCATAACACTTCGCAATGAATATTATATCTTACCATGAAACATAGAAATGAGATGCGATATCGCGTTTTAAGTAGCATTAGAACTCTATTGCTACGATACCTAGACATCTGCAGACGCTATTTCCTAGCAAGGAAGTGTCGCATTTACATTCATTTGAAACGTGGACGAAAAATGCATAACACTTCGCAATGAATATTATATCTTATCATGAAACATAGATATGAGATGCAATATCTCGTTTTAAGAAGCATTTGAACTCTATTGCTACGATACGTAGACATCTGCAATCGCTATTTCCTTGCAAGGAAGTGTCGCATTTACATTCATTTGAAGTGTTGACGAGAAATAGATAACACTTCGCAAATCATATTATATCTTACCATGAAACTTAGAAATGAGATGCGATATCGCGTTTTAAGAAGCATTAGAACTCTATTGCTACGATACGTAGACATCTGCAAACGCTATTTCCTAGCGAGGAAGTATCGCATTCACATTCATTTGAAGTGTAGACGAGGAATACATAACACTTCGCAAACCATGTTATATCTTACCATGAAACATAGAAATGAGATGCGATATCGCGTATTAGGAATCATATGAACTCTATTGCTACGATACGTAGACATCTGCAATCGCTATATCCGTGCAAGGAAGTGTCGCATTTACATTCATTTGAAATGTAGACGAGGAATACATAACACTTCGCAAATCATATTATATCTTACCATGAAACATAGAAATGAGTTGCGATATCGCGTTTTAAGAAGCATTAGAACTCTATTACTACGATACGTAGACATCTGCAAACGCTATTTCCTTGCAAGGAAGTGTCGCATTTACATTCATTTGAATCGTAGGCGAGGAATGCATAACACTTCGCAATGAATATTATATCTTACCATGAAACATAGAAATGAGATGCGATATCGCGTTTTAAGTAGCATTAGAACTCTATTGCTACGATACCTAGATATCTGCAGACGCTATTTCCTAGCAAGGAAGTGTCGCATTTACATTCATTTGAAGTGTAGACGAGGAATACATAACACTTCGCAAATCATATTATATTTGACCATGAAACATAGAAATGAGATGCGATATCGCGTTTTAAGAATCATAAGAACTCTATTGCTACGATACGTAGACATCTGCAAACGCTATTTCCTTGCAAGGAAGTGTCGCATTTACATTCATTTGAATCGTAGACGAGGAATGCATAACACTTCGCAATGAATATTATATCTTATCAGGAAACATAGATATGAGAAGCAATATCTCGTTTTATGAATCATATGAACTATATTGCTACGATACGTAGACATCTGCAGACGCTATTTCCTAGCAAGGAAGTGTCGCATTTACATTCATTTGAAGTGTAGACGAGGAATACGTGATACTTCGCAAATCATATTATATCTTACCATGAAACATAGAAATGAGATGCGATATCGCGTTTTAAGAAGCATTAGAACACTATTGCTACGATAGGTAGACATTTGCAAACGCTATTTCCTAGCGAGGAAGTATCGCATTCACATTCATTTGAAGTGTAGACGAGGAATACATAACACTTCGCAAATCATGTTATATCTTACCATGAAACATAGAAATGAGATGCGATATCGCGTTTTAAGTATCATATGAACTCTATTGCTACGATACGTAGACATCTGCAAACGCTATTTCCTTGCAAGGAAGTGTCGCATTTACATTCATTTGAATCGTAGACGAGGAATGCATAACACTTCGCAAATCATATTATGTCTTACCATGAAGCATAGAAATGAGATGCGATATCGCGTTTTAAGTAGCATTAGAACTCTATTTCTACGATACCTAGACATCGGCAGACGCTATTTCCTAGCAAGGAAGTGTCGCATTTACATTCATTTGAAGTGTAGACGAGGAATACATGATACTTCGCAAATCATATTATATCTTACCATGAAACATAGAAATGAGATGCGATATCGAGTTTTAAGAATCATAAGAACTCTATTGCTACGATACGTAGACATCTGCAAACGCTATTTCCTTGCAAGGCAGTGTCGCATTTACATTCATTTGAATCGTAGACGAGGAATGCATAACACTTCGCAATGAATATTATATCTTACCATGAAACATAGAAATGAGATGCGATATCGCGTTTTAAGTAGCATTAGAACTCTATTGCTACGATACCTAGACATCTGCAGACGCTATTTCCTAGCAAGGAATTGTCGCATTAACATTCATTTGAAGTGTAGACGAGGAATACATGATACTTCGCAAACCATATTATATCTTACCATGAAACATAGAAATGAGATGCGATATCGCGTTTTAAGAAGCATTAGAACACTATTGCTACGATAGGTAGACATTTGCAAACGCTATTTCCTAGTAAAGAAGTGTCGCATTTACATTCATTTGAAGTGTAGACGAGGAATACATAACACTTCGCAAATCATGTTATATCTTACCATGAAACATAGAAATGAGATGCGATATCGCGTTTTAAGAAGCATTAGAACACTATTGCTACGATAGGTAGACATTTGCAAACGCTATTTCCTAGCAAAGAAGTGTCGCATTTACATTCATTTGAAGTGTAGACGAGGAATACATGATACTTCGCAAATCATATTATATCTTACCATGAAACATAGAAATGAGTTGCGATATCGCGTTTTAATAAGCATTAGAACACTATTGCTACGATAGGTAGACATCTGTAAACGCTATTTCCTTGCAAGGAAGTGTCGCATTTACATTCATTTGAAGTGTAGACGAGAAATACATGACACTTCGCAAATCATATTATATCTTACCATGAAACATAGGAATGAGATTCGATATCGCGTTTTAAGAAGCATTAGAAAGCTATTGCTACGATACGTAGACATCTGCAAACGCTATTTCCTAGCGAGGAAGTATCGCATTCACATTCATTTGAAGTGTAGACGAGGTATACATAACACTTCGCAAATCATGTTATATCTTACCATGAAACATAGAAATGAGATGCGATATCGCGTTTTAAGTAGCATTAGAACTCTATTGCTACGATACCTAGACATCTGCAGACGCTATTTCCTAGCAAGGAAGTGTTGCATTAACATTCATTTGAAGTGTAGACGAGGAATACATGATACTTCGCAAACCATATTATATCTTACCATGAAACATAGAAATGAGATGCGATATCGCGTTTTAAGTATCATATGAACTCTATTGCTACGATACGTAGACATCTGCAATCGCTATTTCCTTGCAAGGAAGTGTCGCATTTACTTTCATTTGAAGTGTAGACGAGGAATACATAACACTTCGCAAATCATATTATATCTTACCATGAAACATAGAAATGAGATGCGATATCGCGTTTTAAGAATCATAAGAACTCTATTGCTACGATACGTAGACATCTGCAATCGCTATTTCCTTGCAAGGAAGTGTCGCATTTACATTCATTTGAAGTGTTGACGAGGAATGCATAACACTTCGCAAATCATATTATATCTTACCATGAAACATAGAAATGAGATGCGATATCGCGTTTTAAGAAGCATTAGAACTCTATTGCTACGATACGTAGACATCTGCAAACGCTATTTCCATGCAAGGAAGTGTCGCATTTACATTCATTTGAATCGTAGACGAGGAATGCACGACACTTCGCAATGAATATTATATCTTATCATGAAACATAGATATGAGATGCAATATCTCGTTTTAAGAAGCATTTGAACTCTATTGCTTCGATACGTAGACATCTGCAAACGCTATTTCCTAGCAAGGAAGTGTCGCATTTACATTCATTTGAAGTGTAGACGAGGAATACATAACACTTCGCAAATCATATTATATTTGACCATGAAACATAGAAATGAGATGCGATATCGCGTTTTAGGAATCATATGAACTCTATTGCTACGATACGTAGACATCTGCAAACGCTATTTCCTTGCAAGGAAGTGTCGCATTTACATTCATTTGAATCGTAGACGAGGAATGCATAACACTTCGCAATGAATATTATATCTTACCATGAAACATAGAAATGAGATGCGATATCGCGTTTTAAGTAGCATTAGAACTCTATTGCTACGATACCTAGACATCTGCAGACGCTGTTTCCTAGCAAGGAAGTGTCGCATTTACATTCATTTGAAACGTGGACGAAAAATGCATAACACTTCGCAATGAATATTATATCTTATCATGAAACATAGATATGAGATGCAATATCTCGTTTTAAGAAGCATTTGAACTCTATTGCTACGATACGTAGACATCTGCAATCGCTATTTCCTTGCAAGGAAGTGTCGCATTTACATTCATTTGAAGTGTCGACGAGGAATAGATAACACTTCGCAAATCATATTATATCTTACCATGAAACTTAGAAATGAGATGCGATATCGCGTTTTAAGAAGCATTAGAACTCTGTTGCTACGATACGTAGACATCTGCAAACGCTATTTCCTAGCGAGGAAGTATCGCATTCACATTCATTTGAAGTGTAGACGAGGAATACATAACACTTCGCAAACCATGTTATATCTTACCATGAAACATAGAAATGAGTTGCGATATCGCGTTTTAAGAAGCATTAGAACTCTATTACTACGATACGTAGACATCTGCAAACGCTATTTCCTTGCAAGGAAGTGTCGCATTTACATTCATTTGAATCGTAGGCGAGGAATGCATAACACTTCGCAATGAATATTATATCTTATCAAGAAACATAGATATGAGATGCAATATCTCGTTTTAAGAAGCATTTGAACTCTATTGCTGCGATACGTAGACATCTGCAAACGCTATTTCCTTGCAAGGAAGTGTCGCATTTACATTCATTTGAATCGTAGACGAGGAATGCATAACACTTCGCAATGAATATTATATCTTACCATGAAACATAGAAATGAGATGCGATATCGCGTTTTAAGTAGCATTAGAACTCTATTGCTACGATACCTAGACATCTGCAGACGCTATTTCCTAGCAAGGAAGTGTCGCATTTACATTCATTTGAAACGTAGACGAGGAATGTATAACACTTCGCAATGAATATTATATCTTATCATGAAACATAGATATGAGATGCAATATCTCGTTTTAAGAAGCATTTGAACTCTATTGCTACGATACGTAGACATCTGCAATCGCTATTTCCTTGCAAGGAAGTGTCGCATTTACATTCATTTGAAGTGTTGACGAGGAATAGATAACACTTCGCAAATCATATTATATCTTACCATGAAACATAGAAATGAGATGCGATATCGCGTTTTAAGAAGCATTAGAAAGCTATTGCTACGATACGTAGACATCTGCAAACGCTATTTCCTAGCGAGGAAGTATCGCATTCACATTCATTTGAAGTGTAGACGAGGAATACATAACACTTCGCAAACCATGTTATATCTTACCATGAAACATAGAAATGAGTTGCGATATCGCGTTTTAAGAAGCATTAGAACTCTATTACTACGATACGTAGACATCTGCAAACGCTATTTCCTTGCAAGGAAGTGTCGCATTTACATTCATTTGAATCGTAGGCGAGGAATGCATAACACTTCGCAATGAATATTATATCTTATCAAGAAACATAGATATGAGATGCAATATCTCGTTTTAAGAAGCATTTGAACTCTATTGCTGCGATACGTAGACATCTGCAAACGCTATTTCCTTGCAAGGAAGTGTCGCATTTACATTCATTTGAATCGTAGACGAGGAATGCATAACACTTCGCAATGAATATTATATCTTACCATGAAACATAGAAATGAGATGCGATATCGCGTTTTAAGTAGCATTAGAACTCTATTGCTACGATACCTAGACATCTGCAGACGCTATTTCCTAGCAAGGAAGTGTCGCATTTACATTCATTTGAAACGTAGACGAGGAATGTATAACACTTCGCAATGAATATTATATCTTATCATGAAACATAGATATGAGATGCAATATCTCGTTTTAAGAAGCATTTGAACTCTATTGCTACGATACGTAGACATCTGCAATCGCTATTTCCTTGCAAGGAAGTGTCGCATTTACATTCATTTGAAGTGTTGACGAGGAATAGATAACACTTCGCAAATCATATTATATCTTACCATGAAACATAGAAATGAGATGCGATATCGCGTTTTAAGAAGCATTAGAAAGCTATTGCTACGATACGTAGACATCTGCAAACGCTATTTCCTAGCGAGGAAGTATCGCATTCACATTCATTTGAAGTGTAGACGAGGAATACATAACACTTCGCAAATCATGTTATATCTTACCATGAAACATAGAAATGAGATGCGATATCGCGTTTTAAGAATCATAAGAACTCTATTGCTACGATACGTAGACATCTGCAATCGCTATTTCCTTGCAAGGAAGTGTCGCATTTACATTCATTTGAAGTGTTGACGAGGAATGCATAACACTTCGCAAATCATATTATATCTTACCATGAAACATAGAAATGATATGCGATATCGCGTTTTAAGAAGCATTAGAACTCTATTGCTACGATACGTAGACATCTGCAAACGCCATTTCCTTGCAAGGAAGTGTCGCATTTACATTCATTTGAATCGTAGACGAGGAATGCATAACACTTCGCAATGAATATTATATCTTACCATGAAAAATAGAAATGAGATGCGATATCGCGTTTTAAGAAGCATTAGAACTCTATTGCTACGATACCTAGACATCTGCAGACGCTATTTCCTTGCAAGGAAGTGTCGCATTTACATTCATTTGAAGTGTAGACGAGGAATACATGACACTTCGCAAACCATATTATATCTTACCATGAAACATAGAAATGAGATGCGATATCGCGTTTTAAGAAGCATCAGAACACTATTGCTATGATAGGTAGTCATTTGCAAACGCTATTTCCTAGCAAAGAAGTGTCGCATTTACATTCATTTGAAGTGTAGACGAGGAATACATAACACTTCGCAAATCATATTATGTCTTACCATGAAGCATAGAAATGAGATGCGATATCGCGTTTTAAGTAGCATTAGAACTCTATTTCTACGATACCTAGACATCGGCAGACGCTATTTCCTAGCAAGGAAGTGTCGCATTTACATTCGTTTGAAGTGTAGACGAGGAATACATGATACTTCGCAAATCATATTATATCGTACCATGAAACATAGAAATGAGGTGCGATTTCGAGTTTTAAGAATCATAAGAACTCTATTGCTACGATACGTAGACATCTGCAAACGCTATTTCCTTGCAAGGAAGTGTCGCATTTACATTCATTTGAATCGTAGACGAGGAATGCATAACACTTCGCAATGAATATTATATCTTACCATGAAACATAGAAATGAGATGCGATATCGCGTTTTAAGTAGCATTAGAACTCTATTGCTACGATACCTAGACATCTGCAGACGCTATTTCCTAGCAAGGAATTGTCGCATTAACATTCATTTGAAGTGTAGACGAGGAATACATGATACTTCGCAAACCATATTATATCTTACCATGAAACATAGAAATGAGATGCGATATCGTGTTTTAAGAAGAATTAGAACACTATTGCTACGATAGGTAGACATTTGCAAACGCTATTTCCTAGCAAAGAAGTGTCGCATTTACATTCATTTGAAGTGTAGACGAGGAATACATAACACTTCGCAAATCATGTTATGTCTTACCATGAAACATAGAAATGAGATGCGATATCGCGTTTTAAGAAGCATTAGAACACTATTGCTACGATAGGTAGACATTTGCAAACGCTATTTCCTAGCAAAGAAGTGTCGCATTTACATTCATTCGAAGTGTAGACGAGGAATACATGATACTTCGCAAATCATATTATATCTTACCATGAAACATAGAAATGAGATGCGATATCGCGTTTTAAGAAGCATTAGAACACTATTGCTACGATAGGTAGACATCTGTAAACGCTATTTCCTTGCAAGGAAGTGTCGCATTTACATTCATTTGAAGTGTAGACGAGGAATACATAACACTTCGCAAATCATGTTATATCTTACCATGAAACATAGAAATGAGATGCGATATCGCGTTTTAAGTAGTGTTAGAACTCTATTGCTACGATACCTAGACATCTGCAGACGCTATTTCCTAGCAAGGAAGTGTCGCATTAACATTCATTTGAAGTGTAGACGAGGAATACATGACACTTCGCAAACCATATTATATCTTACCATGAAACATAGAAATGAGATGCGATATCGCGTTTTAAGTATCATATGAACTCTATTGCTACGATACGTAGACATCTGCAATCGCTATTTCCTTGCAAGGAAGTGTCGCATTTACTTTCATTTGAAGTGTAGACGAGGAATACATAACACTTCGCAAATCATATTATATCTTACCATGAAACATAGAAATGAGATGCGATATCGCGTTTTAAGAATCATAAGAACTCTATTGCTACGATACGTAGACATCTGCAATCGCTATTTCCTTGCAAGGAAGTGTCGCATTTACATTCATTTGAAGTGTTGACGAGGAATGCATAACACTTCGCAAATCATATTATATCTTACCATGAAACATAGAAATGAGATGCGATATCGCGTTTTAAGAAGCATTAGAACTCTATTGCTACGATACGTAGACATCTGCAAACGCTATTTCCTTGCAAGGAAGTGTCGCATTTACATTCATTTGAATCGTAGACGAGGAATGCATGACACTTCGCAATGAATATTATATCTTATCATGAAACATAGATATGAGATGCAATATCTCGTTTTAAGAAGCATTTGAACTCTATTGCTTCGATACGTAGACATCTGCAAACGCTATTTCCTAGCAAGGAAGTGTCGCATTTACATTCATTTGAAGTGTAGACGAGGAATACATAACACTTCGCAAATCATATTATATTTGACCATGAAACATAGAAATGAGATGCGATATCGCGTTTTAGGAATCATATGAACTCTATTGCTACGATACGTAGACATCTGCAAACGCTATTTCCTTGCAAGGAAGTGTCGCATTTACATTCATTTGAATCGTAGACGAGGAATGCATAACACTTCGCAATGAATACTATATCTTACCATGAAACATAGAAATGAGATGCGATATCGCGTTTTAAGTAGCATTAGAACTCTATTGCTACGATACCTAGACATCTGCAGACGCTATTTCCTAGCAAGGAAGTGTCGCATTTACATTCATTTGAAACGTGGACGAAAAATGCATAACACTTCGCAATGAATATTATATCTTATCATGAAACATAGATATGAGATGCAATATCTCGTTCTAAGAAGCATTTGAACTCTATTGCTACGATACGTAGACATCTGCAATCGCTATTTCCTTGCAAGGAAGTGTCGCATTTACATTCATTTGAAGTGTCGACGAGGAATAGATAACACTTCGCAAATCATATTATATCTTACCATGAAACTTAGAAATGAGATGCGATATCGCGTTTTAAGAAGCATTAGAACTCTGTTGCTACGATACGTAGACATCTGCAAACGCTATTTCCTAGCGAGGAAGTATCGCATTCACATTCATTTGAAGTGTAGACGAGGAATACATAACACTTCGCAAACCATGTTATATCTTACCATGAAACATAGAAATGAGCTGCGATATCGCGTTTTAAGAAGCATTAGAACTCTATTACTACGATACGTAGACATCTGCAAACGCTATTTCCTTGCAAGGAAGTGTCGCATTTACATTCATTTGAATCGTAGGCGAGGAATGCATAACACTTCGCAATGAATATTATATCTTATCAAGAAACATAGATATGAGATGCAATATCTCGTTTTAAGAAGCATTTGAACTCTATTCCTGCGATACGTAGACATCTGCAAACGCTATTTCCTTGCAAGGAAGTGTCGCATTTACATTCATTTGAATCGTAGACGAGGAATGCATAACACTTCGCAATGAATATTATATCTTACCATGAAACATAGAAATGAGATGCGATATCGCGTTTTAAGTAGCATTAGAACTCTATTGCTACGATACCTAGACATCTGCAGACGCTATTTCCTAGCAAGGAAGTGTCGCATTTACATTCATTTGAAACGTAGACGAGGAATGTATAACACTTCGCAATGAATATTATATCTTATCATGAAACATAGATATGAGATGCAATATCTCGTTTTAAGAAGCATTTGAACTCTATTGCTACGATACGTAGACATCTGCAATCGCTATTTCCTTGCAAGGAAGTGTCGCATTTACATTCATTTGAAGTGTTGACGAGGAATAGATAACACTTCGCAAATCATATTATATCTTACCATGAAACATAGAAATGAGATGCGATATCGCGTTTTAAGAAGCATTAGAAAGCTATTGCTACGATACGTAGACATCTGCAAACGCTATTTCCTAGCGAGGAAGTATCGCATTCACATTCATTTGAAGTGTAGACGAGGAATACATAACACTTCGCAAATCATGTTATATCTTACCATGAAACATAGAAATGAGATGCGATATCGCGTTTTAAGAATCATAAGAACTCTATTGCTACGATACGTAGACATCTGCAATCGCTATTTCCTTGCAAGGAAGTGTCGCATTTACATTCATTTGAAGTGTTGACGAGGAATGCATAACACTTCGCAAATCATATTATATCTTACCATGAAACATAGAAATGATATGCGATATCGCGTTTTAAGAAGCATTAGAACTCTATTGCTACGATACGTAGACATCTGCAAACGCTATTTCCTTGCAAGGAAGTGTCGCATTTACATTCATTTGAATCGTAGACGAGGAATGCATAACACTTCGCAATGAATATTATATCTTACCATGAAAAATAGAAATGAGATGCGATATCGCGTTTTAAGAAGCATTAGAACTCTATTGCTACGATACCTAGACATCTGCAGACGCTATTTCCTTGCAAGGAAGTGTCGCATTTACATTCATTTGAAGTGTAGACGAGGAATACATGACACTTCGCAAACCATATTATATCTTACCATGAAACATAGAAATCAGATGCGATATCGCGTTTTAAGAAGCATCAGAACACTATTGCTATGATAGGTAGTCATTTGCAAACGCAATTTCCTAGCAAAGAAGTGTCGCATTTACATTCATTTGAAGTGTAGACGAGGAATACATAACACTTCGCAAATCATATTATGTCTTACCATGAAGCATAGAAATGAGATGCGATATCGCGTTTTAAGTAGCATTAGAACTCTATTTCTACGATACCTAGACATCGGCAGACGCTATTTCCTAGCAAGGAAGTGTCGCATTTACATTCGTTTGAAGTGTAGACGAGGAATACATGATACTTCGCAAATCATATTATATCGTACCATGAAACATAGAAATGAGGTGCGATATCGAGTTTTAAGAATCATAAGAACTCTATTGCTACGATACGTAGACATCTGCAAACGCTATTTCCTTGCAAGGAAGTGTCGCATTTACATTCATTTGAATCGTAGACGAGGAATGCATAACACTTCGCAATGAATATTATATCTTACCATGAAACATAGAAATGAGATGCGATATCGCGTTTTAAGTAGCATTAGAACTCTATTGCTACGATACCTAGACATCTGCAGACGCTATTTCCTAGCAAGGAATTGTCGCATTAACATTCATTTGAAGTGTAGACGAGGAATACATGATACTTCGCAAACCATATTATATCTTACCATGAAACATAGAAATGAGATGCGATATCGTGTTTTAAGAAGAATTAGAACACTATTGCTACGATAGGTAGACATTTGCAAACGCTATTTCCTAGCAAAGAAGTGTCGCATTTACATTCATTTGAAGTGTAGACGAGGAATACATAACACTTCGCAAATCATGTTATGTCTTACCATGAAACATAGAAATGAGATGCGATATCGCGTTTTAAGAAGCATTAGAACACTATTGCTACGATAGGTAGACATTTGCAAACGCTATTTCCTAGCAAAGAAGTGTCGCATTTACATTCATTCGAAGTGTAGACGAGGAATACATGATACTTCGCAAATCATATTATATCTTACCATGAAACATAGAAATGAGATGCGATATCGCGTTTTAAGAAGCATTAGAACACTATTGCTACGATAGGTAGACATCTGTAAACGCTATTTCCTTGCAAGGAAGTGTCGCATTTACATTCATTTGAAGTGTAGACGAGGAATACATAACACTTCGCAAATCATGTTATATCTTACCATGAAACATAGAAATGAGATGCGATATCGCGTTTTAAGTAGTGTTAGAACTCTATTGCTACGATACCTAGACATCTGCAGACGCTATTTCCTAGCAAGGAAGTGTCGCATTTGCATTCATTTGAATCGTAGACGAGGAATGCATGACACTTCGCAATGAATATTATATCTTATCATGAAACATAGATATGAGATGCAATATCTCGTTTTAGTAAGCATTTGAACTCTATTGCTTCGATACGTAGACATCTGCAAACGCTATTTCCTAGCAAGGAAGTGACGCATTTACTTTCATTTGAAGTGTAGACGAGGAATACATAACACTTCGCAAATCATATTATATCTTACCATGAAACATAGAAATGAGATTCGATATCGCATTTTAAGAAGCATTAGAAAGCTATTGCTACGATACGTAGACATCTGCAAACGCTATTTCCTAGCGAGGAAGTATCGCATTCACATTCATTTGAAGTGTAGACGAGGAATACATGATACTTCGCAAATCATATTATATCTTACCATGAAACATAGAAATGAGATGCGATATCGCGATTTAAGAAGCATTAGAACTCTATTGCTACGATACGTAGATATCTGCAAACGCTATTTCCTTGCAAGGAAGTGTCGCATTTACATTCATTTGAATCGTAGGCGAGGAATGCATAACACTTCGCAATGAATATTATATCTTATCAAGAAACATAGATATGAGATGCGATATCGCGTTTTAAGCAGCATTAGAACTCTATTTGCTTCGATACGTAGACATCTGCAAACGCTATTTCCTAGCAAGGAAGTGTCGCATTTACATTCATTTGAACCGTAGACGAGGAATGCATAACACTTCGCAAAGAATATTATATCTTATCATGAAACATAGATAAGAGATGCAATATCGCGTTTTAAGAAGCATTTGAACTCTATTGCTTCGATACGTAGACATCTGCAAACGCTATTTCCTAGCAAGGAAGTGTCGCATTTACATTCATTTGAAGTGTAGACGAGGAATACATAACACTTCGCCAATCATATTATATCTTACCATGAAACATAGAAATGAGATGCGATGTCGCGTTTTAAGAAGCATTAGAACACCATTGCTACGATATGTAGACATTTGCAAACGCTATTTCCTTGCAAGGAAGTGTCGCATTTACATTCATTTGAAGTGTAGACGAGGAATACATAACACTTCGCAAATCATATTATATCTTACCATGAAACATAGAAATGAGATGCGATATCGCGTTTTAAGAAGCATTAGAACTCTATTGCTACGATACGTAGATATCTGCAAACGCTATTTCCTTGCAAGGAAGTGTCGCATTTACATTCATTTGAATCGTAGGCGAGGAATGCATAACACTTCGCAATGAATATTATATCTTATCAAGAAACATAGATATGAGATGCAATATCTCGTTTTAAGAAGCATTTGAACTCAATTGCTACGATACGTAGACATCTGCAAACGCTATTTCCTTGCAAGGAAGTGTCGCATTTACATTCATTTGAATCGTAGACGAGGAATGCATAACATCTCGCAATGAATATTATATCTTACCATGAAACATAGAAATGAGATGCGATATCGCGTTTTAAGTAGCATTAGAAATCTATTGCTACGATACCCAGACATCTGCAGACGCTATTTCCTAGCAAGGAAGTGTCGCATTTACATTCATTTGAAACGTAGACGAGGAATGCATAACACTTCGCAATGAATATTATATCTTATCATGAAACATAGATATGAGATGCAATATCTCGTTTTAAGAAGCATTTGAACTCTATTGCTACGATACGTAGACATCTGCAATCGCTATTTCCTTGCAAGGAAGTGTCGCATTTACATTCATTTGAAGTGTTGACGAGGAATAGATAACACTTCGCAAATCATATTATATCTTACCATGAAACATAGAAATGAGATGCGATATCGCGTTTTAAGAAGCATTAGAACTCTATTGCTACGATACGTAGACATCTGCAAACGCTATTTCCTTGCAAGGAAGTGTCGCATTTGCATTCATTTGAATCGTAGACGAGGAATGCATGACACTTTGCAATGAATATTATATCTTATCATGAAACATAGATATGAGATGCAATATCTCGTTTTAGGAAGCATTTGAACTCTATTGCTTCGATACGTAGACATCTGCAAACGCTATTTCCTAGCAAGGAAGTGACGCATTTACTTTCATTTGAAGTGTAGACGAGGAATACATAACACTTCGCAAATCATATTATATCTTACCATGAAACATAGAAATGAGATGCGATATCGCGTTTTAAGAAGCATTAGAACTCTATTTGCTTCGATACGTAGACATCTGCAAACGCTATTTCCTAGCAAGGAAGTGTCGCATTTACATTCATTTGAACCGTAGACGAGGAATGCATAACACTTCGCAAAGAATATTATATCTTATCATGAAACATAGATAAGAGATGCAATATCGCGTTTTAAGAAGCATTTGAACTCTATTGCTTCGATACGTAGACATCTGCAAACGCTATTTCCTAGCAAGGAAGTGTCGCATTTACATTCATTTGAAGTGTAGACGAGGAATACATAACACTTCGCCAATCATATTATATCTTACCATGAAACATAGAAATGAGATGCGATGTCGCGTTTTAAGAAGCATTAGAACACCATTGCTACGATATGTAGACATTTGCAAACGCTATTTCCTTGCAAGGAAGTGTCGCATTTACATTCATTTGAAGTGTAGACGAGGAATACATAACACTTCGCAAATCATATTATATCTTACCATGAAACATAGAAATGAGATGCGATATCGCGTTTTAAGAAGCATTAGAACTCTATTGCTACGATACGTAGATATCTGCAAACGCTATTTCCTTGCAAGGAAGTGTCGCATTTACATTCATTTGAATCGTAGGCGAGGAATGCATAACACTTCGCAATGAATATTATATCTTATCAAGAAACATAGATATGAGATGCAATATCTCGTTTTAAGAAGCATTTGAACTCAATTGCTACGATACGTAGACATCTGCAAACGCTATTTCCTTGCAAGGAAGTGTCGCATTTACATTCATTTGAATCGTAGACGAGGAATGCATAACATCTCGCAATGAATATTATATCTTACCATGAAACATAGAAATGAGATGCGATATCGCGTTTTAAGTAGCATTAGAAATCTATTGCTACGATACCCAGACATCTGCAGACGCTATTTCCTAGCAAGGAAGTGTCGCATTTACATTCATTTGAAACGTAGACGAGGAATGCATAACACTTCGCAATGAATATTATATCTTATCATGAAACATAGATATGAGATGCAATATCTCGTTTTAAGAAGCATTTGAACTCTATTGCTACGATACGTAGACATCTGCAATCGCTATTTCCTTGCAAGGAAGTGTCGCATTTACATTCATTTGAAGTGTTGACGAGGAATAGATAACACTTCGCAAATCATATTATATCTTACCATGAAACATAGAAATGAGATGCGATATCGCGTTTTAAGAAGCATTAGAACTCTATTGCTACGATACGTAGACATCTGCAAACGCTATTTCCTTGCAAGGAAGTGTCGCATTTGCATTCATTTGAATCGTAGACGAGGAATGCATGACACTTTGCAATGAATATTATATCTTATCATGAAACATAGATATGAGATGCAATATCTCGTTTTAGGAAGCATTTGAACTCTATTGCTTCGATACGTAGACATCTGCAAACGCTATTTCCTAGCAAGGAAGTGACGCATTTACTTTCATTTGAAGTGTAGACGAGGAATACATAACACTTCGCAAATCATATTATATCTTACCATGAAACATAGAAATGAGATGCGATATCGCGTTTTAAGAAGCATTTGAACTCTATTGCTACGATACGTAGACATCTGCAAACGCTATTTCCTTGCAAGGAAGTGTCGCATTTACATTCATTTGAATCGTAGACGAGGAATGCATAACACTTCGCAATGAATATTATATCTTACCATGAAACATAGAAATGAGATGCGATATCGCGTTTTAAGTAGCATTAGAACTCTATTGCTGCGATACCTAGACATCTGCAGACGCTATTTCCTAGCAAGGAAGTGTCGCATTTACATTCACTTGAAACGTAGACGAGGAATGCATAACACTTCGCAATGAATATTATATCTTATCATGAAACATAGATATGAGATGCAATATCGCGTTTTAAGAATCATATGAACTCTATTGCCACGATACGTAGACATCTGCAATCGCTATTTCCTTGCAAGGAAGTGTCGCATTTACATTCATTTGAAGTGTAGACGAGGAATACATAACACTTCGCAAATCATATTATATCTTACCATGAAGCATAGAAATGAGATGCGATATCGCGTTTTAAGTAGCATTAGAACACCATTGCTACGATACCTAGACATCGGCAGACGCTATTTCCTAGCAAGGAAGTGCCGCATTTACATTCATTTGAAGTGTAGACGAGGAATACATAACACTTCGCAAACCATATTGTATCTTACCATGAAACATAGAAATGAGATTCGATATCGCGTTTTAAGAAGCATTAGAAAGCTATTACTACGATAGGTAGACATCTGCAAACGCTATTTCCTAGCGAGGAAGTATCGCATTCACATTCATTTGAAGTGCAGACGAGGAATACATAACACTTCGCAAATCATATTATATCTTACCATGAAACATAGAAATGAGATGCGATATCGCGTTTTAAGAATCATATGAACTCTATTGCCACGATACGTAGACATCTGCAATCGCTATTACCTTGCAAGGAAGTGTCGCATTTACATTCATTTGAAGTGTAGACGAGGAATACATAACACTTCGCAAATCATATTATATCTTACCATGAAGCATAGAAATGAGATGCGATATCGCGTTTTAAGTAGCATTAGAACTCTATTGCTACGATACCTAGACATCGGCAGACGCTATTTCCTAGCAAGGAAGTGTCGCATTTACATTCATTTGAAGTGTAGACGAGGAATACATGATACTTCGCAAATCATATTATATCTTACCAAGAAACATAGAAATGAGATGCGATATCGCGTTTTACGAAGCATTAGAACTCTATTGCTACGATACCTAGACATCTGCAGACGCTATTTCCTTGCAAGGAAGTGTCGCATTTACATTCATTTGAAGTGTAGACGAGGAATACATGACACTTCGCAAACCATATTATATCTTACCATGAAACATAGAAATGAGATGCGATATCGCGTTTTAAGAAGCATCAGAACACTATTGCTACGATAGGTAGTCATTTGCAAACGCTATTTCCTAGCAAAGAAGTGTCGCATTTACATTCATTTGAAGTGTAGACGAGGAATACATAACACTTCGCAAATCATATTATGTCTTACCATGAAGCATAGAAATGAGATGCGATATAGCGTTTTAAGTAGCATTAGAACCCTATTGCTACGATACCTAGACATCGGCAGACGCTATTTCCTAGCAAGGAAGTTTCGCATTTACATTCATTTGAAGTGTAGACGAGGAATACATGATACTTCGCAAATCATATTATATCTTACCATGAAACATAGAAATGAGATGCGATATCGCGTTTTAAGAAGCATTAGAACACCATTGCTACGATGTGTAGACATTTGCAAACGCTATTTCCTTGCATGGAAGTGTCGCATTTACATTCATTTGAAGTGTAGACGAGGAATACATAACACTTCGCAAATCATATTATATCTTACCATGAAACATAGAAATGAGATGCGATATCGCGTTTTAAGAAGCATTAGAACTCTATTGCTACGATACCTAGATATCTGCAAACGCTATTTCCTAGCGAGGAAGTGTCGCATTCACATTCATTTGAAGCGTAGACGAGGAATGCATAACACTTCGCAATGAATATTATATCTTACCATGAAACGTAGAAATGAGATGCAATATAGCGTTTTAAGAATCATAAGAAAACTATTGCTTCGATACGTAGACATCTGCAAACGCTATTTCCTTGCAAGGAAGTGTCGCATTTACATTCATTTGAAGTGTAGACGAGAAGTACATGACACTTCGCAAATCATATTATATCTTACCATGAAACATAGAAATGAAATTCGATATCGCGTTTTAAGAAGCATTAGAACACTATTGCTACGATAGGTAGACACTTGCAAACGCTATTTCCTAGCAAAGAAGTGTCGCATTTACATTCATTTAAAGTGTAGGCGAGGAATACATAACACTTCGCAAATCATATTATATCTTACCATGAAACATAGAAATGAGTTGCGATATCGCGTTTTAAGAAGCATTAGAACTCTATTGCTACGATACGTAGACATCTGCAAACGCTATTTCCTTGGAAGGAAGTGTCGCATTTACATTCATTTGAATCGTAGGCGAGGAATGCATAACACTTCGCAATGAATATTATATCTTATCAAGCAACATAGATATGAGATGCAATATCTCGTTTTAAGAAGCATTTGAACTCTATTGCTACGATACGTAGACATCTGCAAACGCTATTTCCTTGCAAGGAAGTGTCGCATTTACATTCATTTGAATCGTAGACGAGGAATGCATAACACTTCGCAATGAATATTATATCTTACCATGAAACATAGAAATGAGATGCGATATCGCGTTTTAAGTAGCATTAGAACTCTATTGCTACGATACCTAGACATCTGCAGACGCTATTTCCTAGCAAGGAAGTGTCGCATTTACATTCATTTGAAACGTAGACGAGGAATGCATAACACTTCGCAATGAATATTATATCTTATCATGAAACATAGATATGAGATGCAATATCTCGTTTTAAGAAGCATTTAAACTCTATTGCTACGATACGTAGACATCTGCAATCGCTATTTCCTTGCAAGGAAGTGTCGCATTTACATTCATTTGAAGTGTTGACGAGGAATAGATAACACTTCGCAAATCATATTATATCTTACCATGAAACATAGAAATGAGATGCGATATCGCGTTTTAAGAAGCATTAGAACTCTACTGCTACGATACGTAGACATCTGCAAACGCTATTTCCCTGCAAGGAAGTGTCGCATTTACATTCATTTGAATCGTAGACGAGGAATGCATGTCACTTCGCAATGAATATTATATCTTATCATGAAACATAGATATGAGATGCAATATCTCGTTTTAAGAAGCATTTGAACTCTATTGCTTCGATACGTAGACATCTGCAAACGCTATTTCCTAGCAAGGAAGTGTCGCATTTACTTTCATTTGAAGTGTAGACGAGGAATACATAACACTTCGCAAATCATATTATATCTTACCATGAAACATAGAAATGAGATTCGATATCGCATTTTAAGAAGCATTAGAAAGCTATTGCTACGATACGTAGACATCTGCAAACGCTATTTCCTAGCGAGGAAGTATCGCATTCACATTCATTTGAAGTGTAGACGAGGAATACATAACACTTCGCAAATCATATTATATCTTACCATGAAACATAGAAATGAGATGCGATATCGCGTTTTAGGAATCATATGAACTCTATTGCTACGATACGTGGACATCTGCAAACGCTATTTCCCTGCAAGGAAGTGTCGCATTTACATTCATTTGAAGTGTAGACGAGGAATACATAACACTTCGCAAAGAATATTATATCTTATCATGAAACATAGATAAGAGATGCAATATCTCTTTTTAAGAAGCATTTGAACTCTATTGCTTCAATACGTAGACATCTGCAATCGCTATTTCCTTGCAAGGAAGTGTCGCATTTACATTCATTTGAAATGCAGACGAGGAATACATAACACTTCCCAAATCGTATTATATCTTACCATGAAACATGGGAATGAGATGCGATATCGCGTTCTAAGAATCATAAGAACTCTATTGCTACGATACGTAGACATCTGCAAACGCTATTTCCCTGCAAGGAAGTGTCGCATTTACATTCATTTGAACCGTAGACGAGGAATGCAAAACACTTCGCAAAGAATATTATATCTTATCATGAAACATAGATAAGAGATGCAATATCTCTTTTTAAGAAGCATTTGAACTCTATTGCTTCGATACGTAGATATCTGCAAACGTGTCGCATTTACATTCATTTGAAACGTAGACGAGGAATGCATAACACTTCGCAATGAATATTATATCTTATCAAGAAACATAGATATGAGATGCAATATCTCGTTTTAAGAAGCATTTGAACTCTATTGCTTCGATACGTAGACATCTGGAAACGCTATTTCCTTGCAAGGTAGTGTCGCATTTACATTCATTTGAAGTGTAGGCGAGGAATACATAACACTTCGCAAATCATATTATATCTTACCATGAAACATAGAAATGAGATGCGATATCGCGTTTTAAGTAGCATTAGAACTCTATTGCTACGATACCTAGACATCTGCAAACGCTATTTCCTTGCATGGTAGTATCGCATTTACATTCATTTGAAGTGTAGACGTGGAATACATGACACTTCGCAAATCATATTATATCTTACCATGAATCATAGAAATGAGATGCGATATCGCGTTTTAAGAAGCATTAGAATTCTATTGCTACGATACGTAGACATCTGCAAACGCTATTTCCTAGCGAGGAAGTGTCGCATTCACATTCATTTGAAGAGTAGACGAGGAATACATAATACGTCGCGAATCATATTATATCTTACCATGAAAAATAGAAATGAGATGCGATATCGCGTTTTAAGAATCATAAGAACTCTATTGCTACGATACGTAGACATCTGCAAACGCAATTTCCTTACAAGGAAGTGTCGCATTTACATTGATTTGAATCGTAGACGAAGAATGCATAACACTTCGCAATGAATATTATATCTTATCATGAAACATAGATATGAGATGCAATATCTCGTTTTAAGAAGCATTAGAACTCTATTGCTACGATAGGTAGACATCTGCAAACGCTCTTTCCTAGCAAGGAAGTGTCGCATTTACATTCATTTGAAGTGTAGGCGAGGACTACATAACATTTCGCAAATCATATTATATCTTACCATGAAACATAGGAATGAGATGCGATATCGCGATTTAAGAATCATAAGAACTCTATTGCTACGATACCTAGACATCTGCAGACGCTATTTCCTAGCAAGGAAGTGTCGCATTTACATTCATTTGAAGTGTAGACGAGGAATACATAACACTTCGCAAATCATATTATATCTTACTATGAAACATAGAAATGAGATTCGATATCGCGTTTTAAGAAGCATTAGAAAGCTATTGCTACGATACGTAGACATCTGCAAACGCTATTTCCTAGCGAGGAAGTATCGCATTCACATTCATTTGAAGTGTAGACGAGGAATACATAACACTTCGCGAATCATATTATATCTTACCATGAAACATAGAAATGAGTTGCGATATCGCGTTTTAACAAGCATTAGAACTCTATTGCTACGATACGTAGACATCTGCAAACGCTATTTCCTTGCAAGGAAGTGTCGCATTTACATTCATTTGAATCGTAGACGAGGAATGCATAACACTTCGCAATGTATATTATATCTTATCAAGAAACATAGATATGAGATGCAATATCTCGTTTTAAGAAGCATTTGAACTCTATTGCTTCGATACGTAGACATCTGGAAACGCTATTTCCTAGCAAGGAAGTGTCGCATTTACATTCATTTGAAGTGTAGGCGAGGAATACATAATACTTCGCAGTGAATATTACATCTTATCATGAAGCATAGAAATGAGATGCGATATCTTGTTTTAAGAAGCATTTGAACTCTATTGCTTCGATACGTAGAAATCGGCAAACGCTATTTCCTTCCAAGGTAGTGTCGCATTTACATTCATTTAAAGTGTAGACGTGGAATACATGACACTTCGCAAATCATATTACATCTTACCATGAAACATAGAAATGGGATGCGATATCGCGTTTTAAGAAGCATTAGAACTCTATTGCTACGATACCTAGACATCTGCAGACGCTATTTCCTAGCAAGGATGTGTCGCATTTACATTCATTTGAAGTGTAGACGAGGAATACATAACTCTTCCCAAATCATATTATATCTTACTATGTAACATAGAAATGAGATGCGATATCGCGTTTTAAGAAGCATTAGAACCCTATTGCTACGATAGGTAGACATCTGCAAACGCTCTTTCCTAGCAAGGAAGTGTCGCATTTACATTCATTTGAAGTGTAGGCGAGGACTACATAACACTTCGCAAATCATTTTATATCTTACCATGAAACATAGAAATGAGATGCGATATCGCGTTTTAAGAAGCATTAGAATTCTATTGCTACGATACGTAGACATCTGCAAACGCTATTTCCTAGCGAGGAAGTGTCGCATTCACATTCATTTGAAGTGTAGACGAGGAATACATGACACTTCGCAAATCATATTATATCTTACCATGAAACATAGATAAGAGATGCATTATCTCTTTTTTAAGAAGCATTTGAACTCTATTGCTTCGATACGTAGACATCTGCAAACGCTATTTCCTAGCAAGTAAGTGTCGCATTTACATTCATTTGAAGTGTAGGCGAGGAATACATAACACTTCGTAATGAATATTACATCTTATCATGAAACATAGAAATGAGATGCGATATCTTGTATTAAGAAGCATTTGAAACCTATTGCTTCGATACGTAGACATCTGCAAACGCTATTTCCTAGCAACGAAGTGTCGCACTTACATTCATTTGAAGTATAGACGAGGACTACATAACACTTCGCAAATCATATTATATCTTACCATGAAACATAGAAATGTGATGCGATATCGCGTTTTAAGAATCATAAGAACTCTATTGCTACGATACGAAGACATCTGCAAACGCTATTTCCTTGCAAGGAAGTGTCGCATTTACATTCATTTGAATCGTAGACGAGGAATGCATAACACTTCGCAACGAATATTAAATCTTATCATGAAACATAGAAATGAGATGCGATATCGCGTTTTAAGAATCATAAGAACTCTATTGCTACGATACGCAGACATCTGCAAACGCTATTTCCTTGCAAGGAAGTGTCGCATTTACATTCATTTGAAGTGTAGACGAGAAATGCATATCACTTCGCAATGAATATTATATCTTACCATGAAACATAGATAAGAGATGCAATATCTCTTTTTTAAGAAGCATTTGAACTCTATTGCTTCGATACGTAGACATCTGCAAACGCTATTTCCTAGCAAGTAAGTGTCGCATTTACATTCATTTGAAGTGTAGGCGAGGAATACACAACACTTCGCAATGAATATTACATTTTATCATGAAACATAGAAATGAGACGCGATATCTTGTTTTAAGAAGCATTTGAACTCTATTGCTTCGATACGTAGACATCTGGAAACGCTATTTCCTATCAAGGTAGTGTCGCATTTACATTCATTTGAAGTGTAGACGAGGAATACATAACACTTCGCAAATCATATTATATCTTACCATGAAACATAGAAATGAGATGTGATATCGCGTTTTAAGAAGCATTTGAACTCTATTGCTTCGATACGTAGACATCTGCAAACGCTATTTCCTAGCGAGGAAGTGTCGCATTTACATTCATTTGAAGTGTAGACGATCAATACATAACACTTCGCAAATCATATTATATCTTACCATGAAACATAGAAATGAGATGCGATATCGCGTTTTAAGAAGCATTTGAACTCCATTGCTTCGATACGTAGACATCTGCAAACGCTATTTCCTAGCGAGGAAGTGTCGCATTTACATTCATTTGAAGTGTAGACGAGGAATACATAACACTTCGCAAATCACATTATATCTTACCATGAAACATAGAAATGAGATTCGATATCGCGTTTTAAGAAGCACTAGAAAGCTATTGCTACGATACGTAGACATCTGCAAACGCCATTTCCTAGCGAGGAAGTATCGCATTCACATTCATTTGAAGTGTAGACGAGGAATACATAACACTTCGCAAATCATGTTATATCTTACCATGAAACATAGAAATGAGATGCGATATCGCGTTTTAGGAATCATATGAACTCTATTGCTACGATACGTAGACATCTGCAATCGCTATTTCCTTGCAAGGAAGTGTGGCGTTTACATTCATTTGAAGTGTAGACGAGGAATACATAACACTTCGCAAATCATATTATATCTTACCATGAAACATAGAAATGAGATGCGATATCGCGTTTTAAGTAGCATTAGAACTCTATTGCTACGATACCTAGACATCTGCAAACGCTATTTCCTCGCAAGGTAGTATCGCATTTACATTCATTTGAAGTGTAGACGTGGAATACATGACACTTCGCACAATCATATTATATCTTACCATGAAACATAGAAATGAGATGCGATATCGCGTTTTAAGAAGCATTAGAATTCTATTGCTTCGATACGTAGACATCTGCAAACGCTATTTCCTAGCGAGGAAGTGTCGCATTCACATTCATTTGAAGTGTAGACGAGGAATACATGACACTGCGCAAATCATATTATATCTTACCATGAAACATAGATAAGAGATGCAATATCTCTTTTTTAAGAAGCATTTGAACTTTATTGCTTCGATACGTAGACATCTGCAAACGCTATTTCCTAGCAAGTAAGTGTCGCATTTACATTCATTTGAAGTGTAGGCGAGGAATACATAACACTTCGCAATGAATATTACATCTTATCATGAAACATAGAAATGAGATGCGATATCTTGTTTTAAGAAGCATTTGAAACCTATTGCTTCGATACGTAGACATCTGCAAACGCTATTTCCTAGCAACGAAGTGTCGCATTTACATTCATTTGGAGTATAGACGAGGACTACATAACACTTCGCAAATCATATTATATCTTACCATGAAACATAGAAATGTGATGCGATATCGCGTTTTAAGAATCATAAGAACTCTATTGCTACGATACGTAGACATCTGCAAACGCTATTTCCTTGCAAGGAAGTGTCGCATTTACATTCATTTGAATCGTAGACGAGGAATGCATAACACTTCGCAACGAATATTATATCTTATCATGAAACATAGAAATGAGATGCGATATCGCGTTTTAAGAATCATAAGAACTCTATTGCTACGATACGTAGACATCTGCAAACGCTATTTCCTTGCAAGGGAGTGTCGCATTTACATTCATTTGAAGTGTAGACGAGGAATGCATAACACTTCACAATGAATATTATATCTTACCATGAAACATAGAAATGAGATGCGATATCGCGTTTTAAGAATCATAAGAACTCTATTGCTACGATACGTAGACATCAGCAAACGCTATTTCCTTGCAAGAAAGTGTCGCATTTACATTCATTTGAATCGTAGACGAGGCATGCATAACACTTCGCAACGAATATTAAATCTTATCATGAAACATAGAAATGAGATGCGATATCGCGTTTTAAGAATCATAAGAACTCTATTGCTACGATACGCAGACATCTGCAAACGCTATTTCCTTGCAAGGAAGTGTCGCATTTACATTCATTTGAAGTGTAGACGAGAAATGCATATCACTTCGCAATGAATATTATATCTTATCATGAAACATAGATATGAGATGCAATATCTCGTTTTAAGAAGCATTTCAACTCTATTGCTACGATAGGTAGACATTTGCAGACGCTATTTCCTAGCGAGGAAGTGTCGCATTTACATTCATTTGAAGTGTAGACGAGAAATACATGACACTTCGCAAATCATATTATATCTTACCATGAAACATAGATAAGAGATGCAATATCTCTTTTTTAAGAAGCATTTGAACTCTACTGCTTCGATACGTAGACATCTGCAAACGCTATTTCCTAGCAAGTAAGTGTCGCATTTACATTCATTTGAAGTGTAGGCGAGGAATACATAACACTTCGCAATGAATATTACATCTTATCATGAAACATAGAAATGAGATGCGATATCTTGTTTTAAGAAGCATTTGAACTCTATTGCTTCGATACGTAGACATCTGCAAACGCTATTTCCTAGCAACGAAGTGTCGCATTTACATTCATTTGAAGTGTAGACGAGGACTACATAACACTTCGCAAATCATATTATATCTTACCATGAAACATAGAAATGAGATGCGATATCGAGTTTTAAGAATCATAAGAACTCTATTGCTACGATACGTAGACATATGCAAACGCTATTTCCTTGCAAGGAAGTGTCGCATTTACATTCATTTGAATCGTAGACGAGGAATGCATGACACTTCGCAACGAATATTATATCTTATCATGAAACATAGAAATGAGATGTGATATCGCGTTTTAAGAATCATAAGAACTCTATTGCTACGATACGCAGACATCTGCAAACGCTATTTCCTTGGAAGGAAGTGTCGCATTTACATTCATTTGAATCGTAGACGAGGAATGCATATCACTTCGCAATGAATATTATATCTTATCATGAAACATAGAAATGAGATGCGATATCGCGTTTTAAGAATCATAAGAACTCTATTGCTACGATACGTAGACATCTGCAAACGCTATTTCCTTGCAAGGGAGTGTCGCATTTACATTCATTTGAAGTGTAGACGAGGAATGCATAACACTTCGCAATGAATATTATATCTTACCATGAAACATAGAAATGAGATGCGATATCGCGTTTTAAGAACATAAGAACTCTATTGCTACGATACGTAGACATCAGCAAACGCTATTTCCTTGCAAGAAAGTGTCGCATTTACATTCATTTGAATCGTAGACGAGGCACGCATAACACTTCGCAACGAATATTAAATCTTATCATGAAACATAGAAATGAGATGCGATATCGCGTTTTAAGAATCATAAGAACTCTATTGCTACGATACGCAGACATCTGCAAACGCTATTTCCTTGCAAGGAAGTGTCGCATTTACATTCATTTGAAGTGTAGACGAGAAATGCATATCACTTCGCAATGAATATTATATCTTATCATGAAACATAGATATGAGATGCAATATCTCGTTTTAAGAAGCATTTCAACTCTATTGCTACGATAGGTAGACATTTGCAGACGCTATTTCCTAGCGAGGAAGTGTCGCATTTACATTCATTTGAAGTGTAGACGAGGAATACATGACACTTCGCAAACCATATTATATCTTACCATGAAACATAGATAAGAGATGCAATATCTCTTTTTTAAGAAGCATTTGAACTCTATTGCTTCGATACGTAGACATCTGCAAACGCTATTTCCTAGCAAGTAAGTGTCGCATTTACATTCATTTGAAGTGTTGGCGAGGAATACATAACACTTCGCAATGAATATTACATCTTATCATGAAACATAGAAATGAGATGCGATATCTTGTTTTAAGAAGCATTTGAAACCTATTGCTTCGATACGTAGACATCTGCAAACGCTATTTCCTAGCAACGAAGTGTCGCATTTACATTCATTTGAAGTATAGACGAGGACTACATAACACTTCGCAAATCATATTATATCTTACCATGAAACATAGAAATGTGATGCGATATCGCGTTTTAAGAATCGTAAGAACTCTATTGCTACGATACGTAGACATCTGCAAACGCTATTTCCTTGCAAGGAAGTGTCGCATTTACATTCATTTGAATCGTAGACGAGGAATGCATAACACTTCGCAACGAATATTATATCTTATCATGAAACATAGAAATGAGATGCGATATCGCGTTTTAAGAATCATAAGAACTCTATTGCTACGATACGTAGACATCTGCAAACGCTATTTCCTTGCAAGGGAGTGTCGCATTTACATTCATTTGAAGTGTAGACAAGGAATGCATAACACTTCGCAATGAATATTATATCTTACCATGAAACATAGAAATGAGATGCGATATCGCGTTTTAAGAACATAAGAACTCTATTGCTACGATACGTAGACATCAGCAAACGCTATTTCCTTGCAAGAAAGTGTCGCATTTACATTCATTTGAATCGTAGACGAGGCATGCATAACACTTCGCAACGAATATTAAATCTTATCATGAAACATAGAAATGAGATGCGATATCGCGTTTTAAGAATCATAAGAACTCTATTGCTACGATACGCAGACATCTGCAAACGCTATTTCCTTGCAAGGAAGTGTCGCATTTACATTCATTTGAAGTGTAGACGAGAAATGCATATCACTTCGCAATGAATATTATATCTTATCATGAAACATAGATATGAGATGCAATATCTCGTTTTAAGAAGCATTTCAACTCTATTGCTACGATAGGTAGACATTTGCAGACGCTATTTCCTAGCGAGGAAGTGTCGCATTTACATTCATTTGAAGTGTAGACGAGGAATACATGACACTTCGCAAATCATATTATATCTTACCATGAAACATAGATAAGAGATGCAATATCTCTTTTTTAAGAAGCATTTGAACTCTATTGCTTCGATACGTAGACATCTGCAAACGCTATTTCCTAGCAAGTAAGTGTCGCATTTACATTCATTTGAAGTGTAGGCGAGGAATACATAACACTTCGCAACGAATATTATATCTTATCATGAAACATAGAAATGAGATGCGATATCGCGTTTTAAGAATCATAAGAACTCTATTGCTACGATACGTAGACATCTGCAAACGCTATTTCCTTGCAAGGGAGTGTCGCATTTACATTCATTTGAAGTGTAGACAAGGAATGCATAACACTTCGCAATGAATATTATATCTTACCATGAAACATAGAAATGAGATGCGATATCGCGTTTTAAGAACATAAGAACTCTATTGCTACGATACGTAGACATCAGCAAACGCTATTTCCTTGCAAGAAAGTGTCGCATTTACATTCATTTGAATCGTAGACGAGGCATGCATAACACTTCGCAACGAATATTAAATCTTATCATGAAACATAGAAATGAGATGCGATATCGCGTTTTAAGAATCATAAGAACTCTATTGCTACGATACGCAGACATCTGCAAACGCTATTTCCTTGCAAGGAAGTGTCGCATTTACATTCATTTGAAGTGTAGACGAGAAATGCATATCACTTCGCAATGAATATTATATCTTATCATGAAACATAGATATGAGATGCAATATCTCGTTTAAGAAGCATTTCAACTCTATTGCTACGATAGGTAGACATTTGCAGACGCTATTTCCTAGCGAGGAAGTGTCGCATTTACATTCATTTGAAGTGTAGACGAGGAATACATGACACTTCGCAAATCATATTATATCTTACCATGAAACATAGATAAGAGATGCAATATCTCTTTTTAAGAAGCATTTGAACTCTATTGCTTCGATACGTAGACATCTGCAAACGCTATTTCCTAGCAAGTAAGTGTCGCATTTACATTCATTTGAAGTGTAGGCGAGGAATACATAACACTTCGCAATGAATATTACATCTTATCATGAAACATAGAAATGAGATGCGATATCTTGTTTTAAGAAGCATTAGAAATCTATTGCTACGATACGTAGACATCTGCAAACGCCATTTCCTAGCGAGGAAGTGTCGCATTTACATTCATTTGAAGTGTAGACGAGGACTACATAACACTTCGCAAATCATATTATATCTTACCATGAAACATAGAAATGAGATGCGATATCGCGTTTTAAGAATCATAAGAACTCTATTGCTACGATACGTAGACATATGCAAACGCTATTTCCTTGCAAGGAAGTGTCGCATTTACATTCATTTGAATCGTAGACGAGGAATGCATATCACTTCGCAATGAATATTATATCTTATCATGAAACATAGATATGAGATGCAATATCTCGTTTTAAGAGGCATTTGAACTCTATTGCTACGATACGTAGACATCTGCAAACGCTATTTCCTTGCAAGGGAGTGTCGCATTTACATTCATTTGAAGTGTAGACGAGGAATGCATAACACTTCGCAATGAATATTATATCTTACCATGAAACATAGAAATGAGATGCGATATCGCGTTTTAAGAAGCATT
Source organism: Xylocopa sonorina (assembly GCF_050948175.1). Taxonomy (NCBI): domain Eukaryota; kingdom Metazoa; phylum Arthropoda; class Insecta; order Hymenoptera; family Apidae; genus Xylocopa; species Xylocopa sonorina. The sequence continues at coordinate 1,062,813 of NW_027490162.1, forward strand.
AGAAATCTATTGCTACGATACGTAGACATCTGCAAACGCCATTTCCTAGCGAGGAAGTGTCGCATTCACATTCATTTGAAGTGTAGACGAGGAATACATGATACTTCGCAAATCATATTATATCTTACCATGAAACATGGGAATGAGATGCGATATCGCGTTCTAAGAATATAAGAACTCTATTGCTACGATACGTAGACATCTGCAAACGCTATTTCCTTGCAAGGAAGTGTCGCATTTACATTCATTTGAATCGTAGACGAGGAATGCATAACACTTCGCAAAGAATATTATATCTTATCATGAAACATAGATAAGAGATGGAATATCTCTTTTAAAGAAGCATTTGAACTCTATTGCTTCGATACGTAGACATCTGCAAACGCTATTTCTTAGCAACGAAGTGTCGCATTTACATTCATTTGAAGTGTAGACGAGGACTACATAACACTTCGCAATGAATATTACATCTTATCATGAAACATAGAAATGAGATGCGATATCTTGTTTTAAGAAGCATTTGAACTCTATTGCTTCGATACGTAGACATCTGCAAACGCTATTTCCTAGCAACGAAGTTTCGCATTTACATTCATTTGAAGTGTAGACGAGGACTACATAACACTTCGCAAATCATATTATATCTTACCATGAAACATAGAAATGAGATGCGATATCGCGTTTTAAGAATCATAAGAACTCTATTGCTACGGTACGTAGACATCTGCAAACGCTATTTCCTTGCAGGGAAGTGTCGCATTTACATTCATTTGAATCGTAGACGAGGCATGCATAACACTTCGCAACGAATATTAAATCTTATCATGAAACATAGAAATGAGATGCGATATCGCGTTTTAAGAATCATAAGAACTCTATTGCTACGATACGCAGACATCTGCAAACGCTATTTCCTTGCAAGGAAGTGTCGCATTACATTCATTTGAAGTGTAGACGAGAAATGCATATCACTTCGCAATGAATATTATATCTTATCATGAAACATAGATATGAGATGCAATATCTCGTTTTAAGAAGCATTTCAACTCTATTGCTACGATAGGTAGACATTTGCAGACGCTATTTCCTAGCGAGGAAGTGTCGCATTTACATTCATTTGAAGTGTAGACGAGGAATACATGACACTTCGCAAATCATATTATATCTTACCATGAAACATAGAAATGTGATGCGATATCGCGTTTTAAGAATCATAAGAACTCTATTGCTACGATACGTAGACATCTGCAAACGCTATTTCCTTGCAAGGGAGTGTCGCATTTACATTCATTTGAAGTGTAGACGAGGATGCATAACACTTCGCAATGAATATTATATCTTACCATGAAACATAGAAATGAGATGCGATATCGCGTTTTAAGAAGCATTAGAAATCTATTGCTACGATACGTAGACATCTGCAAACGCCATTTCCTAGCGAGGAAGTGTCGCATTCACATTCATTTGAAGTGTAGACGAGGAATACATGATACTTCGCAAGTCATATTATATCTTACCATGAAACATGGGAATGAGATGCGATATCGCGTTCTAAGAATATAAGAACTCTATTGCTACGATACGTAGACATCTGCAAACGCTATTTCCTTGCAAGGAAGTGTCGCATTTACATTCATTTGAATCGTAGACGAGGAATGCATAACACTTCGCAAAGAATATTATATCTTATCATGAAACATAGATAAGAGATGGAATATCTCTTTTAAAGAAGCATTTGAACTCTATTGCTTCGATACGTAGACATCTGCAAACGCTATTTCTTAGCAACGAAGTGTCGCATTTACATTCATTTGAAGTGTAGACGAGGACTACATAACACTTCGCAATGAATATTACATCTTATCATGAAACATAGAAATGAGATGCGATATCTTGTTTTAAGAAGCATTTGAACTCTATTGCTTCGATACGTAGACATCTGCAAACGCTATTTCCTAGCAACGAAGTGTCGCATTTACATTCATTTGAAGTGTAGACGAGGACTACATAACACTTCGCAAATCATATTATATCTTACCATGAAACATAGAAATGAGATGCGATATCGCGTTTTAAGAATCATAAGAACTCTATTGCTACGGTACGTAGACATCTGCAAACGCTATTTCCTTGCAGGGAAGTGTCGCATTTACATTCATTTGAATCGTAGACGAGGCATGCATAACACTTCGCAACGAATATTAAATCTTATCATGAAACATAGAAATGAGATGCGATATCGCGTTTTAAGAATCATAAGAACTCTATTGCTACGATACGCAGACATCTGCAAACGCTATTTCCTTGCAAGGAAGTGTCGCATTTACATTCATTTGAAGTGTAGACGAGAAATGCATATCACTTCGCAATGAATATTATATCTTATCATGAAACATAGATATGAGATGCAATATCTCGTTTTAAGAAGCATTTCAACTCTATTGCTACGATAGGTAGACATTTGCAGACGCTATTTCCTAGCGAGGAAGTGTCGCATTTACATTCATTTGAAGTGTAGACGAGGAATACATGACACTTCGCAAATCATATTATATCTTACCATGAAACATAGAAATGTGATGCGATATCGCGTTTTAAGAATCATAAGAACTCTATTGCTACGATACGTAGACATCTGCAAACGCTATTTCCTTGCAAGGGAGTGTCGCATTTACATTCATTTGAAGTGTAGACGAGGAATGCATAACACTTCGCAATGAATATTATATCTTACCATGAAACATAGAAATGAGATGCGATATCGCGTTTTAAGAAGCATTAGAAATCTATTGCTACGATACGTAGACATCTGCAAACGCCATTTCCTAGCGAGGAAGTGTCGCATTCACATTCATTTGAAGTGTAGACGAGGAATACATGATACTTCGCAAATCATATTATATCTTACCATGAAACATGGGAATGAGATGCGATATCGCGTTCTAAGAATATAAGAACTCTATTGCTACGATACGTAGACATCTGCAAACGCTATTTCCTTGCAAGGAAGTGTCGCATTTACATTCATTTGAATCGTAGACGAGGAATGCATAACACTTCGCAAAGAATATTATATCTTATCATGAAACATAGATAAGAGATGGAATATCTCTTTTAAAGAAGCATTTGAACTCTATTGCTTCGATACGTAGACATCTGCAAACGCTATTTCTTAGCAACGAAGTGTCGCATTTACATTCATTTGAAGTGTAGACGAGGACTACATAACACTTCGCAATGAATATTACATCTTATCATGAAACATAGAAATGAGATGCGATATCTTGTTTTAAGAAGCATTTGAACTCTATTGCTTCGATACGTAGACATCTGCAAACGCTATTTCCTAGCAACGAAGTGTCGCATTTACATTCATTTGAAGTGTAGACGAGGACTACATAACACTTCGCAAATCATATTATATCTTACCATGAAACATAGAAATGAGATGCGATATCGCGTTTTAAGAATCATAAGAACTCTATTGCTACGGTACGTAGACATCTGCAAACGCTATTTCCTTGCAGGGAAGTGTCGCATTTACATTCATTTGAATCGTAGACGAGGCATGCATAACACTTCGCAACGAATATTAAATCTTATCATGAAACATAGAAATGAGATGCGATATCGCGTTTTAAGAATCATAAGAACTCTATTGCTACGATACGCAGACATCTGCAAACGCTATTTCCTTGCAAGGAAGTGTCGCATTTACATTCATTTGAAGTGTAGACGAGAAATGCATATCACTTCGCAATGAATATTATATCTTATCATGAAACATAGATATGAGATGCAATATCTCGTTTTAAGAAGCATTTCAACTCTATTGCTACGATAGGTAGACATTTGCAGACGCTATTTCCTAGCGAGGAAGTGTCGCATTTACATTCATTTGAAGTGTAGACGAGGAATACATGACACTTCGCAAATCATATTATATCTTACCATGAAACATAGATAAGAGATGCAATATCTCTTTTTTAAGAAGCATTTGAACTCTATTGCTTCGATACGTAGACATCTGCAAACGCTATTTCCTAGCAAGTAAGTGTCGCATTTACATTCATTTGAAGTGTAGGCGAGGAATACATAACACTTCGCAATGAATATTACATCTTATCATGAAACATAGAAATGAGATGCGATATCTTGTTTTAAGAAGCATTTGAAACCTATTGCTTCGATACGTAGACATCTGCAAACGCTATTTCCTAGCAACGAAGTGTCGCATTTACATTCATTTGAAGTATAGACGAGGACTACATAACACTTCGCAAATCATATTATATCTTACCATGAAACATAGAAATGTGATGCGATATCGCGTTTTAAGAATCATAAGAACTCTATTGCTACGATACGTAGACATCTGCAAACGCTATTTCCTTGCAAGGAAGTGTCGCATTTACATTCATTTGAATCGTAGACGAGGAATGCATAACACTTCGCAACGAATATTATATCTTATCATGAAACATAGAAATGAGATGCGATATCGCGTTTTAAGAATCATAAGAACTCTATTGCTACGATACGTAGACATCTGCAAACGCTATTTCCTTGCAAGGGAGTGTCGCATTTACATTCATTTGAAGTGTAGACGAGGAATGCATAACACTTCGCAATGAATATTATATCTTACCATGAAACATAGAAATGAGATGCGATATCGCGTTTTAAGAACATAAGAACTCTATTGCTACGATACGTAGACATCAGCAAACGCTATTTCCTTGCAAGAAAGTGTCGCATTTACATTCATTTGAATCGTAGACGAGGCATGCATAACACTTCGCAACGAATATTAAATCTTATCATGAAACATAGAAATGAGATGCGATATCGCGTTTTAAGAATCATAAGAACTCTATTGCTACGATACGTAGACATCTGCAAACGCCATTTCCTTGCAAGGAAGTGTCGCATTTACATTCATTTGAATCGTAGACGAGGAATGCATAACACTTCGCAAAGAATATTATATCTTATCATGAAACATAGATAAGAGATAGAATATCTCTTTTAAAGAAGCATTTGACCTCTATTGCTTCGATACGTAGACATCTGCAAACGCTATTTCTTAGCAACGAAGTGTCGCATTTACATTCATTTGAAGTGTAGACGAGGACTACATAACACTTCGCAATGAATATTACATCTTATCATGAAACATAGAAATGAGATGCGATATCTTGTTTTAAGAAGCATTTGAACTCTATTGCTTCGATACGTAGACATCTGCAAACGCTATTTCCTAGCAACGAAGTGTCGCATTTACATTCATTTGAAGTGTAGACGAGGACTACATAACACTTCGCAAATCATATTATATCTTACCATGAAACATAGAAATGAGATGCGATATCGCGTTTTAAGAATCATAAGAACTCTATTGCTACGGTACGTAGACATCTGCAAACGCTATGTCCTTGCAGGGAAGTGTCGCATTTACATTCATTTGAATCGTAGACGAGGCATGCATAACACTTCGCAACGAATATTAAATCTTATCATGAAACATAGAAATGAGATGCGATATCGCGTTTTAAGAATCATAAGAACTCTATTGCTACGATACGCAGACATCTGCAAACGCTATTTCCTTGCAAGGAAGTGTCATATTTACATTCATTTGAATCGTAGACGAGGAATGCATATCACTTCGCAATGAATATTATATCTTATCATGAAACATAGATATGAGATGCAATATCTCGTTTTAAGAAGCATTTCAACTCTATTGCTACGATACGTAGACATCTGCAAACGCTATTTCCTTGCAAGGGAGTGTCGCATTTACATTCACTTGAAGTGTAGACGAGGAATACATGACACTTCGCAAATCATATTATATCTTACCATGAAACATAGAAATGAGATGCGATATCGCGTTTTAAGAAGCGTTAGAAATCTATTGCTACGATACGTAGACATCTGCAAACGCTATTTCCTTGCAAGGAAGTGTCGCATTTACACTCATTTGAAGTGTAGACGAGGAATACATAACACTTCGCACATCATATTATATCTTACCATGAAACATAGAAATGAGATGCGATATCGCGTCTTAAGAAGCATTAGAACACTATTGCTACGATAGGTAGAAATTTGCAAACGCTATTTCCTTGCGAGGAAGTGTCGCATTTACATTCGTTTGCAGTGTAGACGAGGAATACATAACACATTGCAAATCATATTATATCTTACCATGAAACATGGAAATGAGTTGCGATATCGCGTTTTAAGAATCATAAGAACTCTATTGCTACGATATCTAGACATCTGCAGACGCTATTTCCTTGCAAGGAAGTGTCGCATTTACATTAATTTGAAGTGTAGACGAGGAATACATGACACTTCGCAAATCATAATATATCTTACCATGAAACATAGAAATGAGATGCGATATCGCGTTTTTAAGAAGCATTAGAACTCTATTGCTACGATAGGTAGACATTTGCAGACGCTATTTCCTAGCGAGGAAGTGTCGCATTTACATTCATTTGAAGGGCGGACGAGGAATACATGACACTTCGCAAATCATATTATATCTTACCATGAAACATAGATAAGAGATGCAATTACTCTTTTTTAAGAAGCATTTGTACTCTATTGCTTCGATACGTAGACATCTGCAAACGCTATTTCCTAGCAAGGAAGTGTCGCATTACATTCATTTGAAGTGTAGGCGAGGAATACATAACACTTCGCAATGAATATTACATCTTATCATGAAACATAGAAATGAGATGCGATATCTTGTTTTAAGAAGCATTTGAACTCTACTTCTTCGATACGTAGACATCTGCAAACGCTATTTCCTAGCAACGAAGTGTCGCATTTACATTCATTTGAAGTGTAGACGAGGACTACATAACACTTCGAAAATCATATTATATCTTACCATGAAACATAGAAATGAGATGCAATATCTCGTTTTAAGAAGCATTTCAACTCTATTGCTACGATACGTTGACATCTGCAAACGCTATTTCCTTGCAAGGGAGTGTCGCATTTACATTCATTTGAAGTGTAGACGAGGAATACATGACACTTCGCAAATCATATTATATCTTACCATGAAACATAGAAATGAGATGCGATATCGCGTTTCAGAAGCATTAGAACTCTATTGCTACGATAGGTAGACATTTGCAGACGCTATTTCCTAGCGAGGAAGTGTCGCATTTACATTCATTTGAAGTGTAGACGAGGCATGCATAACACTTCGCAACGAATATTAAATCTTATCATGAAACATAGAAATGAGATGCGATATCGCGTTTTAAGAACATAAGAACTCTATTGCTACGATACGTAGACATCAGCAAACGCTATTTCCTTGCAAGAAAGTGTCGCATTTACATTCATTTGAATCGTAGACGAGGCATGCATAACACTTCGCAACGAATATTAAATCTTATCATGAAACATAGAAATGAGATGCGATATCGCGTTTTAAGAATCATAAGAACTCTATTGCTACGATACGCAGACATCTGCAAACGCTATTTCCTTGCAAGGAAGTGTCGCATTTACATTCATTTGAAGTGTAGACGAGAAATGCATATCACTTCGCAATGAATATTATATCTTATCATGAAACATAGATATGAGATGCAATATCTCGTTTTAAGAATCATTTCAACTCTATTGCTACGATAGGTAGACATTTGCAGACGCTATTTCCTAGCGAGGAAAGTGTCGCATTTACATTCATTTGAAGTGTAGACGAGGAATACATGACACTTCGCAAATCATATTATATCTTACCATGAAACATAGATAAGAGATGCAATATCTCTTTTTTAAGAAGCATTTGAACTCTATTGCTTCGATACGTAGACATCTGCAAACGCTATTTCCTAGCAAGTAAGTGTCGCATTTACATTCATTTGAAGTGTAGGCGAGGAATACATAACACTTCGCAATGAATATTACATCTTATCATGAAACATAGAAATGAGATGCGATATCTTGTTTTAAGAAGCATTTGAACTCTATTGCTTCGATACGTAGACATCTGCAAACGCTATTTCCTAGCAACGAAGTGTCGCATTTACATTCATTTGAAGTGTAGACGAGGACTACATAACACTTCGCAAATCATATTATATCTTACCATGAAACATAGAAATGAGATGCGATATCGCGTTTTAAGAATCATAAGAACTCTATTGCTACGATACGTAGACATATGCAAACGCTATTTCCTTGCAAGGAAGTGTCGCATTTACATTCATTTGAATCGTAGACGAGGAATGCATATCACTTCGCAATGAATATTATATCTTATCATGAAGCATAGATATGAGATGCAATATCTCGTTTTAAGAGGCATTTGAACTCTATTGCTACGATACGTAGACATCTGCAAACGCTATTTCCTTGCAAGGGAGTGTCGCATTTACATTCATTTGAAGTGTAGACGAGGAATGCATAACACTTCGCAATGAATATTATATCTTACCATGAAACATAGAAATGAGATGCGATATCGCGTTTTAAGAAGCATTAGAAATCTATTGCTACGATACGTAGACATCTGCAAACGCCATTTCCTAGCGAGGAAGTGTCGCATTCACATTCATTTGAAGCGTAGACGAGGAATACATGATACTTCGCAAATCATATTATATCTTGCCATGAAACATGGGAATGAGATGCGATATCGCGTTCTAAGAATATAAGAACTCTATTGCTACGATACGTAGACATCTGCAAACGCTATTTCCTTGCAAGGAAGTGTCGCTTTTACATTCATTTGAATCGTAGACGAGGAATGCATAACACTTCGCAAAGAATATTATATCTTATCATGAAACATAGATAAGAGATGGAATATCTCTTTTAAAGAAGCATTTGAACTCTATTGCTTCGATACGTAGACATCTGCAAACGCTATTTCTTAGCAACGAAGTGTCGCATTTACATTCATTTGAAGTGTAGACGAGGACTACATAACACTTCGCAATGAATATTACATCTTATCATGAAACATAGAAATGAGATGCGATATCTTGTTTTAAGAAGCATTTGAACTCTATTGCTTCGATACGTAGACATCTGCAAACGCTATTTCCTAGCAACGAAGTGTCGCATTTACATTCATTTGAAGTGTAGACGAGGACTACATAACACTTCGCAAATCATATTATATCTTACCATGAAACATAGAAATGAGATGCGATATCGCGTTTTAAGAATCATAAGAACTCTATTGCTACGGTACGTAGACATCTGCAAACGCTATTTCCTTGCAGGGAAGTGTCGCATTTACATTCATTTGAATCGTAGACGAGGCATGCATAACACTTCGCAACGAATATTAAATCTTATCATGAAACATAGAAATGAGATGCGATATCGCGTTTTTAAGAATCATAAGAACTCTATTGCTACGATACGCAGACATCTGCAAACGCTATTTCCTTGCAAGGAAGTGTCGCATTTACATTCATTTGAAGTGTAGACGAGAAATGCATATCACTTCGCAATGAATATTATATCTTATCATGAAACATAGATATGAGATGCAATATCTCGTTTTAAGAAGCATTTCAACTCTATTGCTACGATAGGTAGACATTTGCAGACGCTATTTCCTAGCGAGGAAGTGTCGCATTTACATTCATTTGAAGTGTAGACGAGGAATACATGACACTTCGCAAATCATATTATATCTTACCATGAAACATAGATAAGAGATGCAATATCTCTTTTTTAAGAAGCATTTGAACTCTATTGCTTCGATACGTAGACATCTGCAAACGCTATTTCCTAGCAAGTAAGTGTCGCATTTACATTCATTTGAAGTGTGTAGGCGAGGAATACATAACACTTCGCAATGAATATTACATCTTATCATGAAACATAGAAATGAGATGCGATATCTTGTTTTAAGAAGCATTTGAAACCTATTGCTTCGATACGTAGACATCTGCAAACGCTATTTCCTAGCAACGAAGTGTCGCATTTACATTCATTTGAAGTATAGACGAGGACTACATAACACTTCGCAAATCATATTATATCTTACCATGAAACATAGAAATGTGATGCGATATCGCGTTTTAAGAATCATAAGAACTCTATTGCTACGATACGTAGACATCTGCAAACGCTATTTCCTTGCAAGGAAGTGTCGCATATACATTCATTTGAATCGTAGACGAGGAATGCATAACACTTCGCAACGAATATTATATCTTATCATGAAACATAGAAATGAGATGCGATATCGCGTTTTAAGAATCATAAGAACTCTATTGCTACGATACGTAGACATCTGCAAACGCTATTTCCTTGCAAGGGAGTGTCGCATTTACATTCATTTGAAGTGTAGACGAGGAATGCATAACACTTCGCAATGAATATTATATCTTACCATGAAACATAGAAATGAGATGCGATATCGCTTTTTAAGAACATAAGAACTCTATTGCTACGATACGTAGACATCAGCAAACGCTATTTCCTTGCAAGAAAGTGTCGCATTTACATTCATTTGAATCGTAGACGAGGCATGCATAACACTTCGCAACGAATATTAAATCTTATCATGAAACATAGAAATGAGATGCGATATCGCGTTTTAAGAATCATAAGAACTCTATTGCTACGATACGCAGACATCTGCAAACGCTATTTCCTTGCAAGGAAGTGTCGCATTTACATTCATTTGATGTGTAGACGAGAAATGCATATCACTTCGCAATGAATATTATATCTTATCATGAAACATAGATATGAGATGCAATATCTCGTTTTAAGAAGCATTTCAACTCTATTGCTACGATACGTAGACATCTGCAAACGCTATTTCCTTGCAAGGGAGTGTCGCATTTACATTCACTTGAAGTGTAGACGAGGAATACATGACACTTCGCAAATCATATTATATCTTACCATGAAACATAGAAATGAGATGCGATATCGCGTTTTAAGAAGCGTTAGAAATCTATTGCTACGATACGTAGACATCTGCAAACGCTATTTCCTTGCAAGGAAGTGTCGCATTTACACTCATTTGAAGTGTAGACGAGGAATACATAACACTTCGCACATCATATTATATCTTACCATGAAACATAGAAATGAGATGCGATATCGCGTTTTAAGAAGCATTAGAAATCTATTGCTACGATACGTAGACATCTGCAAACGCCATTTCCTAGCGAGGAAGTGTCGCATTCACATTCATTTGAAGTGTAGACGAGGAATACATGATACTTCGCAAATCATATTATATCTTACCATGAAACATGGGAATGAGATGCGATATCGCGTTCTAAGAATATAAGAACTCTATTGCTACGATACGTAGACATCTGCAAACGCTATTTCCTTGCAAGGAAGTGTCGCTTTTACATTCATTTGAATCGTAGACGAGGAATGCATAACACTTCGCAAAGAATATTATATCTTATCATGAAACATAGATAAGAGATGGAATATCTCTTTTAAAGAAGCATTTGAACTCTATTGCTTCGATACGTAGACATCTGCAAACGCTATTTCTTAGCAACGAAGTGTCGCATTTACATTCATTTGAAGTGTAGACGAGGACTACATAACACTTCGCAATGAATATTACATCTTATCATGAAACATAGAAATGAGATGCGATATCTTGTTTTAAGAAGCATTTGAACTCTATTGCTTCGATACGTAGACATCTGCAAACGCTATTTCCTAGCAACGAAGTGTCGCATTTACATTCATTTGAAGTGTAGACGAGGACTACATAACACTTCGCAAATCATATTATATCTTACCATGAAACATAGAAATGAGATGCGATATCGCGTTTTAAGAATCATAAGAACTCTATTGCTACGGTACGTAGACATCTGCAAACGCTATTTCCTTGCAGGGAAGTGTCGCATTTACATTCATTTGAATCGTAGACGAGGCATGCATAACACTTCGCAACGAATATTAAATCTTATCATGAAACATAGAAATGAGATGCGATATCGCGTTTTAAGAATCATAAGAACTCTATTGCTACGATACGCAGACATCTGCAAACGCTATTTCCTTGCAAGGAAGTGTCGCATTTACATTCATTTGAAGTGTAGACGAGAAATGCATATCACTTCGCAATGAATATTATATCTTATCATGAAACATAGATATGAGATGCAATATCTCGTTTTAAGAAGCATTTCAACTCTATTGCTACGATAGGTAGACATTTGCAGACGCTATTTCCTAGCGAGGAAGTGTCGCATTTACATTCATTTGAAGTGTAGACGAGGAATACATGACACTTCGCAAATCATATTATATCTTACCATGAAACATAGATAAGAGATGCAATATCTCTTTTTTAAGAAGCATTTGAACTCTATTGCTTCGATACGTAGACATCTGCAAACGCTATTTCCTAGCAAGTAAGTGTCGCATTTACATTCATTTGAAGTGTAGGCGAGGAATACATAACACTTCGCAATGAATATTACATCTTATCATGAAACATAGAAATGAGATGCGATATCTTGTTTTAAGAAGCATTTGAAACCTATTGCTTCGATACGTAGACATCTGCAAACGCTATTTCCTAGCAACGAAGTGTCGCATTTACATTCATTTGAAGTATAGACGAGGACTACATAACACTTCGCAAATCATATTATATCTTACCATGAAACATAGAAATGTGATGCGATATCGCGTTTTAAGAATCATAAGAACTCTATTGCTACGATACGTAGACATCTGCAAACGCTATTTCCTTGCAAGGAAGTGTCGCATTTACATTCATTTGAATCGTAGACGAGGAATGCATAACACTTCGCAACGAATATTATATCTTATCATGAAACATAGAAATGAGATGCGATATCGCGTTTTAAGAATCATAAGAACTCTATTGCTACGATACGTAGACATCTGCAAACGCTATTTCCTTGCAAGGGAGTGTCGCATTTACATTCATTTGAAGTGTAGACGAGGAATGCATAACACTTCGCAATGAATATTATATCTTACCATGAAACATAGAAATGAGATGCGATATCGCTTTTTAAGAACATAAGACTCTATTGCTACGATACGTAGACATCAGCAAACGCTATTTCCTTGCAAGAAAGTGTCGCATTTACATTCATTTGAATCGTAGACGAGGCATGCATAACACTTCGCAACGAATATTAAATCTTATCATGAAACATAGAAATGAGATGCGATATCGCGTTTTAAGAATCATAAGAACTCTATTGCTACGATACGCAGACATCTGCAAACGCTATTTCCTTGCAAGGAAGTGTCGCATTTACATTCATTTGATGTGTAAGACGAGAAATGCATATCACTTCGCAATGAATATTATATCTTATCATGAAACATAGATATGAGATGCAATATCTCGTTTTAAGAAGCATTTCAACTCTATTGCTACGATACGTAGACATCTGCAAACGCTATTTCCTTGCAAGGGAGTGTCGCATTTACATTCACTTGAAGTGTAGACGAGGAATACATGACACTTCGCAAATCATATTATATCTTACCATGAAACATAGAAATGAGATGCGATATCGCGTTTTAAGAAGCGTTAGAAATCTATTGCTACGATACGTAGACATCTGCAAACGCTATTTCCTTGCAAGGAAGTGTCGCATTTACACTCATTTGAAGTGTAGACGAGGAATACATAACACTTCGCACATCATATTATATCTTACCATGAAACATAGAAATGAGATGCGATATCGCGTCTTAAGAAGCATTAGAACACTATTGCTACGATAGGTAGAAATTTGCAAACGCTATTTCCTTGCGAGGAAGTGTCGCAATTACATTCGTTTGCAGTGTAGACGAGGAATACATAACACATCGCAAATCATATTATATCTTACCATGAAACATGGAAATGAGTTGCGATATCGCGTTTTAAGAATCATAAGAACTCTATTGCTACGATATCTAGACATCTGCAGACGCTATTTCCTTGCAAGGAAGTGTCGCATTTACATTAATTTGAAGTGTAGACGAGGAATACATGACACTTCGCAAATCATAATATATCTTACCATGAAACATAGAAATGAGATGCGATATCGCGTTTTAAGAAGCATTAGAACTCTATTGCTACGATAGGTAGACATTTGCAGACGCTATTTCCTAGCGAGGAAGTGTCGCATTTACATTCATTTGAAGTGCAGACGAGGAATACATGACACTTCGCAAATCATATTATATCTTACCATGAAACATAGATAAGAGATGCAATTACTCTTTTTAAGAAGCATTTGTACTCTATTGCTTCGATACGTAGACATCTGCAAACGCTATTTCCTAGCAAGGAAGTGTCGCATTTACATTCATTTGAAGTGTAGGCGAGGAATACATAACACTTCGCAAATCATATTACATCTTATCATGAAACATAGAAATGAGATGCGATATCTTGTTTTAAGAAGCAATTTGAACTCTACTTCTTCGATACGTAGACATCTGCAAACGCTATTTCCTAGCAACGAAGTGTCGCATTACATTCATTTGAAGTGTAGACGAGGACTACATAACACTTCGAAAATCATATTATATCTTACCATGAAACATAGAAATGAGATGCAATATCTCGTTTTAAGAAGCATTTCAACTCTATTGCTACGATACGTTGACATCTGCAAACGCTATTTTCCTTGCAAGGGAGTGTCGCATTTACATTCATTTGAAGTGTAGACGAGGAATACATGACACTTCGCAAATCATATTATATCTTACCATGAAACATAGAAATGAGATGCGATATCGCGTTTCAGAAGCATTAGAACTCTATTGCTACGATAGGTAGACATTTGCAGACGCTATTTCCTAGCGAGGAAGTGTCGCATTTACATTCATTTGAAGTGTAGACGAGGAATACATGACACTTCGCAAATCATATTATGTCTTACCATGAAACATAGACAAGAGATGCAATATCTCTTTTTTAAGAAGCATTTGAACTCTATTGCTTCGATACGTAGACATCTGCAACGCTATTTCCTAGCAAGGAAGTGTCGCATTTACATTCATTTGAAGTGTAGGCGAGGAATACATAACACTTCGCAATGAATATTACATCTTATCATGAAACATAGAAATGAGATGCGATATCTTGTTTTAAGAAGCATTTGAACTCTATTGCTTCGATACGTAGACATCTGCAAACGCTATTTCCTAGCAACGAAGTGTCGCATTTACATTCATTTGAAGTGTAGACGAGGACTACATAACACTTCGCAAATCATATTATATCTTACCATGAAACATAGAAATGAGATGCGATATCGCGTTTTAAGAATCATAAGAACTCTATTGCTACGATACGTAGACATCTGCAAACGCTATTTCCTTGCAAGGAAGTGTCGCATTTACATTCAGTTGAATCGTAGACGAGGAATGCATAACACTTCGCAACGAATATTATATCTTATCATGAAACATAGAAATGAGATGCGATATCGCTTTTTAAGAATCATAAGAGCTCTATTGCTACGATACGCAGACATCTGCAAACGCTATTTCCTTGCAAGGAAGTGTCGCATTTACATTCATTTGAATCGTAGACGAGGAATGCATATCACTTCGCAATGAATATTATATCTTATCATGAAACATAGATATGAGATGCAATATCTCGTTTTAAGAAGCATTTGAACTCTATTGCTACGATACGTAGACATCTGCAAACGCTATTTCCTAGCAAGGAAGTGTCGCAGTTACATTCATTTGAAGTGTAGACGAGGAATACATAACACTTTGCAAATCATATTATATCTTACCATGAAATATAGAAATGAGATGCGATTTCGCGTTTTAAGAAGCATTAGAAATCTATTGCTACGATACCTAGACATCTGCAGACGCTATTTCCTTGCAAGGAAGTGTCGCATTTACATTCATTTGAATCGTACCATGAAACATAGAAATGAGATGCAATATCGCGATTTAAGAGTCATAAGAACTCTATTGCTACGATACGCAGACATCTGCAAACGCTATTTCCTTGCAAGGAAGTGTCGCATTTACATTCATTTGAATCGTAGACGAGGAATACATGATACTTCGCAAATCATATTATATCTTACCATGAAACATAGAAATGAGATGCGATATCGCGTTTTAAGAAGCGTTAGAACTCTACTGCTACGATACCTAGACTTCTCCAGACGCTATTTCCTAGCAAGGAAGTGCAGCATTTACATTCATTTGAAGTGTAGACGAGGAATACATGACACTTCGCAAATCATATAATATCTTACCATGAATCATAGGAATGAGATGCGATATCGCGTTATAAGAATCATAAGAACTCTATTGCTACGATACGTAGACACCTGCAAACGCTATTTCCTTGCAAGGAAGTGTCGCATTTACATTCATTTGATGTGTAGACGAGGAATACATATCACTTCGCAATGAATATTACATCTTATCATGAAACATAGATAAGAGATGCAATATCTCTTTTAAAGAAGCATTTGAACTCTATTGCTTCGATACGTAGACATCTGCAAACGCTATTTCCTAGCAACGAAGTGTCGCATTTACATTCATTTGAAGTGTAGACGAGGACTACATAACACTTCGCAATGAATATTACATCTTATCATGAAACATAGAAATGAGATACGATATCTTGTTTTAAGAAGCATTTGAACTCTATTGCTTCGATACGTAGACATCTGCAAACGCTATTTCCTAGCAAGTAAGTGTCGCATTTACATTCATTTGAAGTGTAGGCGAGGAATACATAACACTTCGCAATGAATATTACATCTTATCATGAAACATAGAAATGAGATGCGATATCTTGTTTTAAGAAGCATTTGAAACCTATTGCTTCGATACGTAGACATCTGCAAACGCTATTTCCTAGCAACGAAGTGTCGCATTTACATTCATTTGAAGTGTAGACGAGGAATACATGACACTTCGCAAATCATATTATATCTTACCATGAAACATAGAAATGAGATGCGATATCGCGTTTCAGAAGCATTATAACTCTATTGCTACGATAGGTAGACATTTGCAGACGCTATTTCCTAGCGAGGAAGTGTCGCATTTACATTCATTTGAAGTGTAGACGAGGAATACATGACACTTCGCAAATCATATTATGTCTTACCATGAAACATAGACAAGAGATGCAATATCTCTTTTTTAAGAAGCATTTGAACTCTATTGCTTCGATACGTAGACATCTGCAAACGCTATTTCCTAGCAAGGAAGTGTCGCATTTACATTCATTTGAAGTGTAGGCGAGGATACATAACACTTCGCAATGAATATTACATCTTATCATGAAACATAGAAATGAGATGCGATATCTTGTTTTAAAGAAGCATTTGAACTCTATTGCTTCGATACGTAGACATCTGCAAACGCTATTTCCTAGCAACGGAGTGTCGCATTTACATTCATTTGAAGTGTAGACGAGGACTACATAACACTTCGCAAATCATATTATATCTTACCATGAAACATAGAAATGAGATGCGATATCGCGTTTTAAGAATCATAAGAAACTCTATTGCTACGATACGTAGACATCTGCAAACGCTATTTCCTTGCAAGGAAGTGTCGCATTTCATTCAGTTGAATCGTAGACGAGGAATGCATAACACTTCGCAACGAATATTATATCTTATCATGAAACATAGAAATGAGATGCGATATCGCTTTTTAAGAATCATAAGAGCTCTATTGCTACGATACGTAGACACCTGCAAACGCTATTTCCTTGCAAGGAAGTGTCGCATTTACATTCATTTGATGTGTAGACGAGGAATACATATCACTTCGCAATGAATATTACATCTTATCATGAAACATAGATATGAGATGCAATATCTCGTTTTAAGAGGCATTTGAACTCTATTGCTACGATACGTAGACATCTGCAAACGCTATTTCCTTGCAAGGGAGTATCGCATTTACATTCATTTGAAGTGTAGACGAGGAATGCATAACACTTCGCAATGAATATTATATCTTACCATGAAACATAGAAATGAGATGCGATATCGCGTTTTAAGAAGCATTAGAAATCTATTGCTACGATACGTAGACATCTGCAAACGCCATTTCCTAGCGAGGAAGTGTCGCATTCACATTCATTTGAAGTGTAGACGAGGAATACATGATACTTCGCAAATCATATTATATCTTACCATGAAACATAGAAATGTGATGCGATATCGCGTTTTAAGAATCATAAGAACTCTATTGCTACGATACGTAGACATCTGCAAACGCTATTTCCTTGCAAGGAAGTGTCGCATTTACATTCATTTGAATCGTAGACGAGGAATGCATAACACTTCGCAAAGAATATTATATCTTATCATGAAACATAGATAAGAGATGCAATATCTCTTTTAAAGAAGCATTTGAACTCTATTGCTTCGATACGTAGACATCTGCAAACGCTATTTCCTAGCAACGAAGTGTCGCATTTACATTCATTTGAAGTGTAGACGAGGCATGCATAACACTTCGCAACGAATATTAAATCTTATCATGAAACATAGAAATGAGATGCGATATCGCGTTTTAAGAATCATAAGAACTCTATTGCTACGATACGCAGACATCTGCAAACGCTATTTCCTTGCAAGGAAGTGTCGCATTTACATTCATTTGAAGTGTAGACGAGAAATGCATATCACTTCGCAATGAATATTATATCTTATCATGAAACATAGGTATGAGATGCAATATCTCGTTTTAAGAAGCATTTCAACTCTATTGCTACGATAGGTAGACATTTGCAGACGCTATTTCCTAGCGAGGAAGTGTCGCATTTACATTCATTTGAAGTGTAGACGAGGAATACATGACACTTCGCAAATCATATTATATATTTTACCATGAAACATAGATAAGAGATGCAATATCTCTTTTTTAAGAAGCATTTGAACTCTATTGCTTCGATACGTAGACATCTGCAAACGCTATTTCCTAGCAAGTAAGTGTCGCATTTACATTCATTTGAAGTGTAGGCGAGGAATACATAACACTTCGCAATGAATATTACATCTTATCATGAAACATAGAAATGAGATGCGATATCTTGTTTTAAGAAGCATTTGAACACTATTGCTTCGATACGTAGACATCTGCAAACGCTATTTCCTAGCAACGAAGTGTCGCATTTACATTCATTTGAAGTGTAGACGAGGACTACATAACACTTCGCAAACCATATTATATCTTACCATGAAACATAGAAATGAGATGCGATATCGCGTTTTAAGAATCATAAGAACTCTATTGCTACGATACGTAGACATATGCAAACGCTATTTCCTTGCAAGGAAGTGTCGCATTTACATTCATTTGAATCGTAGACGAGGAATGCATGACACTTCGCAACGAATATTATATCTTATCATGAAACATAGAAATGAGATGTGATATCGCGTTTTAAGAATCATAAGAACTCTATTGCTACGATACGCAGACATCTGCAAACGCTATTTCCTTGGAAGGAAGTGTGGCATTTACATTCATTTGAATCGTAGACGAGGAATGCATATCACTTCGCAATGAATATTATATCTTATCATGAAACATAGATATGAGATGCAATATCTCGTTTTAAGAGGCATTTGAACTCTATTGCTACGATACGTAGACATCTGCAAACGCTATTTCCTAGCGAGGAAGTGTCGCATTCACATTCATTTGAAGTGTAGACGAGGAATACATGATACTTCGCAAATCATATTATATCTTACCCTGAAACATGGGAATGAGATGCGATATCGCGTTCTAAGAATATAAGAACTCTATTGCTACGATACGTAGACATCTGCAAACGCTATTTCCTTGCAAGGAAGTGTCGCATTTACATTCATTTGAATCGTAGACGAGGAATGCATAACACTTCGCAAGGAATATTATATCTTATCATGAAACATAGATATGAGATGCAATATCTCGTTTTAAGAAGCATTTGAAATCTATTGCTACGATACGTAGACATCTGCAAACGCTATTTCCTTGCAAGGGAGTGTCGCATTTACATTCACTTGAAGTGTAGACGAGGAATACATGACACTTCGCAAATCATATTATATCTTACCATGAAACATAGAAATGAGATGCGATATCGCGTTTTAAGAAGCGTTAGAAATCTATTGCTACGATACGTAGACATCTGCAAACGCTATTTCCTTGCAAGGAAGTGTCGCATTTACACTCATTTGAAGTGTAGACGAGGAATACATAACACTTCGCACATCATATTATATCTTACCATGAAACATAGAAATGAGATGCGATATCGCGTCTTAAGAATCATAAGAACTCTATTGCTACGTTACGCAGACATCTGCAAACGCTATTTCCTTGCAAGAAAGTGTCGCATTTACATTCATTTGAAGTGTAGACGAGGAATACATGACACTTCGCAAATCATATTATATCTTACCATGAAACATAGAAATGAGATGCGATATCGCGTTTCAGAAGCATTAGAACTCTATTGCTACGATAGGTAGACATTTGCAGACGCTATTTCCTAGCGAGGAAGTGTCGCATTTACATTCATTTGAAGTGTAGACGAGGAATATATGACACTTCGCAAATCATATTATGTCTTACCATGAAACATAAATAAGAGATGCAATATCTCTTTTTTAAGAAGCATTTGAACTCTATTGCTTCGATACGTAGACATCTGCAAACGCTATTTCCTAGCAAGGAAGTGTCGCATTTACATTCATTTGAAGTGTAGGCGAGGAATACATAACACTTCGCAATGAATATTACATCTTATCATGAAACATAAAAATGAGATGCGATATCTTGTTTTAAGAAGCATTTGAACTCTATTGCTTCGATACGTAGACATCTGCAAACGCTATTTCCTAGCAACGAAGTGTCGCATTTACATTCATTTGAAGTGTAGACGAGGACTACATAACACTTCGCAAATCATATTATATCTTACCATGAAACATAGAAATGAGATGCGATATCGCGTTTTAAGAATCATAAGAACTCTATTGCTACGATACGTAGACATCTGCAAACGTTATTTCCTTGCAAGGAAGTGTCGCATTTACACTCAGTTGAATCGTAGACGAGGAATGCATAACACTTCGCAACGAATATTATATCTTATCATGAAACATAGAAATGAGATGCGATATCGCTTTTTAAGAATCATAAGAGCCCTATTGCTACGATACGCAGACATCTGCAAACGCTATTTCCTTGCAAGGAAGTGTCGCATTTACATTCATTTGAATCGTAGACGAGGAATGCATATCACTTCGCAATGAATATTATATCTTATCATGAAACATAGATATGAGATGCAATATCTCGTTTTAAGAAGCATTTGAACTCTATTGCTACGATACGTAGACATCTGCAAACGCTATTTCCTAGCAAGGAAGTGTCGCAGTTACATTCATTTGAAGTGTAGACGAGGAATACATAACACTTTGCAAATCATATTATATCTTACCATGAAACATAGAAATGAGATGCGATATCGCGTTCTAAGAAGCATTAGAACTCTATTGCTACGATACCTAGACATCTGCAAACGCTATTTCCTAGCAAGGAAGTGTCGCAGTTACATTCATTTGAAGTGTAGACGAGGAATACATAACACTTCGCAAATCATATTATATCTTACCATGAAACATAGAAATGAGATGCGATATCGCGTTTTAAGAGCCATTAGAACTCTATTGCTACGATACCTATACACCTGCAGACGCTATTTCCTAGCAAGGTAGTGTCACATTTACATTCATTTGAAGTGTAGACGAGGAATACATAACACTTCGCAAATCATATTATATCTTACCATGAAACATAGAAATGAGATGCGATATCGCGTTTTAAGAAGCATTTGAACTCTATTGCTTCGATACGTAGACATCTGCAAACGCTATTTCCTAGCGAGGAAGTGTCGCATTTACATTCATTTGAAGTGTAGACGAGGAATACATAACACTTCGCAAATCATATTATATCTTACCATGAAACATAGAAATGAGATGCGATATCGCGTTTTAAGAAGCACTTGAACTCTATTGCTTCGATACGTAGACATCTGCAAACGCTATTTCCTAGCGAGGAAGTGTCGCATTTACATTCAATTGAAGTGTAGACGAGGAATACATAACACTTCGCAAATCATATTATATCTTACCATGAAACATAGAAATGAGATGCGATATCGCGTTTTAAGTAGCATTAGAACTCTATTGCTACGATACCTAGACATCTGCAAACGCTATTTCCTTGCAAGGTAGTATCGCATTTACATTCATTTGAAGTGTAGACGTGGAATACATGACACTTCGCAAATAATATCATATCTTACCATGAAACATAGAAATGAGATGCGATATCGCGTTTTAAGAAGCATTAGAATTCTATTGCTACGATACGTAGACATCTGCAAACGCTATTTCCTAGCGAGGAAGTGTCGCATTCACATTCATTTGAAGTGTAGACGAGGAATACATAATACGTCGCGAATCATATTATATCTTACCATGAAACATAGAAATGAGATGCGATATCGCGTTTTAAGAATCATATGAACTCTATTGCTACGATACGTAGACATCTGCAAACGCAATTTCCTTACAAGGAAGTGTCGCATTTACATTGATTTGAATCGTAGACGAGGAATGCATAACACTTCGCAATGAATATTATATCTTATCATGAAACATAGATATGAGATGCAATATCTCGTTTTAAGAAGCATTAGAACTCTATCCCTACGATACGTAGACATCTGCAAACGCTATTTCCTTGCAAGGTAGTGTCGCATTTACGTTCATTTGAATCGTAGACGAGGAATGCATAACACTTCGCAAGGAATATAATATCTTATCATGAGACATAGATAAGAGATGCAATATCTCGTTTTAAGAAGCATTTGAACTCTATTGCTTCGATACGTAGACATCTGCAAACGCTATTTCCTAGCAACGAAGTGTCGCATTTACATTCATTTGAAGTGTAGACGAGGACTACATAACACTTCGCAAATCATATTATATCTTACCATGAAACATAGAAATGAGATGCGATATCGCGTTTTAAGAAGCATTTGAACTCTATTGCTTCGATACGTAGACATCTGCAAACGCTAATTCCTAGCGAGGAAGTGTCGCATTTACATTCAATTGAAGTGTAGACGAGGAATACATAACACTTCGCAAATCATATTATATCTTACCATGAAACATAGAAATGAGATTCGATATCGCGTTTTAAGAAGCATTAGAAAGCTATTGCTATGATACGTAGACATCTGTAAACGCTATTTCCTAGCGAGGAAGTATCGCATTCACATTCATTTGAAGTGTAGACGAGGAATACATAACACTTCGCAAATCATGTTATATCTTACCATGAAACATAGAAATGAGATGCGATATCGCGTTCTAAGAAGCATTAGAACTCTATTGCTACGATACCTAGACATCTGCAGACGCTATTTCCTAGCAAGGAAGTGTCGCATTTACAATCATTTGAAGTGTAGACGAGGAATACATGACACTTCGCAAATCATATTATATCTTACCATGAAACATAGAAATGAGATGCGATATCGCGTTTTAAAGAGCATTAGAAATCTATTGCTACGATACTTAGACATCTGCAAACGCTATTTCCTTGCAAGAAAGAGACGCATTTACATTCATTTGAAATGTAGACGAGGAATACATAACACATCGCAAATCATATTATACCTTACCATGAAACATAGAAATGAGATGCGATATCGCGTTTTAAGAAGCAGCAGAAATCCATTGCTACGATACGTAGACATCTGCAAACGCTATTTACTTGCAAGAAAGAGTCGCATTTACATTCATTTGAAGTGTAGACGAGGAATGCATAACACTTCGCAAAGAATATTATACCTTACCATGGAACATAGAAATGAGATGCGATATCGCGCTTTAAGAAGCACTGGAACTCTATTGCTACGATACGTAGACATCTGCAAACGCTATTTCCTTGCAAGGAAGTGTCGCATTTACATTCATTTGAAACGTAGACGAGGAATGCATAACACTTCGCAATGAATATTATATCTTATCAAGAAACATATATATGAGATGCAATATCTCGTTTTAAGAAGCATTTGAACTCTATTGCTTCGATACGTAGACATCTGGAAACGCTATTTCCTTGCAAGGTAGTGTCGCATTTACATTCATTTGAATCGTAGACGAGGAATGCATAACACTTCGCAAAGAATATAATATCTTATCATGAGACATAGATAAGAGATGCAATATCTCGTTTTAAGAAGCATTTGGACTCTATTGCTTCGATACGTAGACATCTGCAAACGCTATTTCCTAGCAACGAAGTGTCGCATTTACATTCATTTGAATTGTAGACGAGGACTACATAACACTTCGCAAATCATATTATATCTTACCATGAAACATAGAAATGAGATGCGATATCGCGTTTTAAGAGCCATTAGAACTCTATTGCTACGATACCTATACACCTGCAGACGCTATTTCCTAGCAAGGTAGTGTCACATTTACATTCATTTGAAGTGTAGACGAGGAATACATAACACTTCGCAAATCATATTATATCTTACCATGAAACATAGAAATGAGATGCGATATCGCGTTTTAAGAAGCATTTGAACTCTATTGCTTCGATACGTAGACATCTGCAAACGCTATTTCCTAGCGAGGAAGTGTCGCATTTACATTCATTTGAAGTGTAGACGAGGAATACATAACACTTCGCAAATCATATTATATCTTACCATGAAACATAGAAATGAGATGCGATATCGCGTTTTAAGAAGCACTTGAACTCTATTGCTTCGATACGTAGACATCTGCAAACGCTATTTCCTAGCGAGGAAGTGTCGCATTTACATTCAATTGCAGTGTAGACGAGGAATACATAACACTTCGCAAATCATATTATATCTTACCATGAAACATAGAAATGAGATGCGATATCGCGTTTTAAGTAGCATTAGAACTCTATTGCTACGATACCTAGACATCTGCAAACGCTATTTCCTTGCAAGGTAGTATCGCATTTACATTCATTTGAAGTGTAGACGTGGAATACATGACACTTCGCAAATAATATCATATCTTACCATGAAACATAGAAATGAGATGCGATATCGCGTTTTAAGAAGCATTAGAATTCTATTGCTACGATACGTAGACATCTGCAAACGCTATTTCCTAGCGAGGAAGTGTCGCATTCACATTCATTTGAAGTGTAGACGAGGAATACATAATACGTCGCGAATCATATTATATCTTACCATGAAACATAGAAATGAGATGCGATATCGCGTTTTAAGAATCATAAGAACTCTATTGCTACGATACGTAGACATCTGCAAACGCAATTTCCTTACAAGGAAGTGTCGCATTTACATTGATTTGAATCGTTGACGAGGAATGCATAACACTTCGCAATGAATATTATATCTTATCATGAAACATAGATATGAGATGCAATATCTCGTTTTAAGAAGCATTAGAACTCTATCCCTACGATACGTAGACATCTGCAAACGCTATTTCCTTGCAAGGTAGTGTCGCATTTGACATTCATTTGAATCGTAGACGAGGAATGCATAACACTTCGCAAGGAATATAATATCTTATCATGAGACATAGATAAGAGATGCAATATCTCGTTTTAAGAAGCATTTGAACTCTATTGCTTCGATACGTAGACATCTGCAAACGCTATTTCCTAGCAACGAAGTGTCGCATTTACATTCATTTGAAGTGTAGACGAGGACTACATAACACTTCGCAAATCATATTATATCTTACCATGAAACATAGAAATGAGATGCGATATCGCGTTTTAAGAAGCATTTGAACTCTATTGCTTCGATACGTAGACATCTGCAAACGCTAATTCCTAGCGAGGAAGTGTCGCATTTACATTCAATTGAAGTGTAGACGAGGAATACATAACACTTCGCAAATCATATTATATCTTACCATGAACATAGAAATGAGATTCGATATCGCGTTTTAAGAAGCATTAGAAAGCTATTGCTATGATACGTAGACATCTGTAAACGCTATTTCCTAGCGAGGAAGTATCGCATTCACATTCATTTGAAGTGTAGACGAGGAATACATAACACTTCGCAAATCATGTTATATCTTACCATGAAACATAGAAATGAGATGCGATATCGCGTTCTAAGAAGCATTAGAACTCTATTGCTACGATACCTAGACATCTGCAGACGCTATTTCCTAGCAAGGAAGTGTCGCATTTACAATCATTTGAAGTGTAGACGAGGAATACATGACACTTCGCAAATCATATTATATCTTACCATGAAACATAGAAATGAGATGCGATATCGCGTTTTAAAGAGCATTAGAAATCTATTGCTACGATACGTAGACATCTGCAAACGCTATTTCCTTGCAAGAAAGAGACGCATTTACATTCATTTGAAATGTAGACGAGGAATACATAACACATCGCAAATCATATTATACCTTACCATGAAACATAGAAATGAGATGCGATATCGCGTTTTAAGAAGCAGCAGAAATCCATTGCTACGATACGTAGACATCTGCAAACGCTATTTACTTGCAAGAAAGAGTCGCATTTACATTCATTTGAAGTGTAGACGAGGAATGCATAACACTTCGCAAAGAATATTATACCTTACCATGGAACATAGAAATGAGATGCGATATCGCGTTTTAAGAAGCATTAGAACTCTATTGCTACGATACGTAGACATCTGCAAACGCTATTTCCTTGCAGGGAAGTGTCGCATTTACATTCATTTGAATCGTAGACGAGGAAAGGATAACACTTCGCAATGAATATTATATCTTACCATGAAACATAGAAATGAGATGCGATATCGCGTTCTAAGAAGCATTAGAACTCTATTGCTACGATACCTAGACATCTGCAGACGCTATTTCCTAGCAAGGAAGTGTCGCATTTACAATCATTTGAAGTGTAGACGAGGAATACATGACACTTCGCAAATCATATTATATCTTACCATGAAACATAGAAATGAGATGCGATATCGCGTTTTAAGAAGCAGCAGAAATCCATTGCTACGATACGTAGACATCTGCAAACGCTATTTCCTTGCAAGAAAGAGTCGCATTTACATTCATTTGAAATGTAGACGAGGAATACATAACACTCCGCAAATCATATTATATCTTACCATGAAACATAGAAATGAGATCCGATATCGCGTTTTAAGAAGCATTAGAACACTATTGCTACGACAGGTAGACATTTGCAAACGCTATTTCCTTGCAAGGAAGTGTCGCATTTACATTCATTTGAAGTGTAGACGAGGAATACATGACACTCCGCAAATCATATTATATCTTACCATGAAACATAGGAATGAGAGGCGATATCGCGTTTTAAGAATCATAAGAACTCTATTGCTACGATACGTAGACATCTGCAAACGCTATTTCCATGCAGGGAAGTGTCGCATTTACATTCATTTGAAGTGTAGACGAGGAATACATGACACTTCGCAAATCATATTATATCTTACCATGAATCATAGAAGTGAGATGCGATATCGCGTTTTAAGAAGCATCAGAAATCCATTGCTACGATACGTAGACATCTGCAAACGCTATTTCCTTGCAAGAAAGTGTCGCATTTACATTCATTTGAAGTGTAGACGAGGAATACATGATACTTCGCAAATCATATTATATCTTACCATGAAACATAGGAATGAGATGCGATATCGCGATTTAAGAATCATAAGAACTCTATTGCTACGATACGTAGACATCTGCATACGCTATTTCCTTGCAAGGAAGTGTCGCATTTACATTCATTTGAAGTGCAGACGAGGAATACATAACACTTCGCAAATCATATTATATCTTACCATGAAACATGGGAATGAGATGCGATATCGCGTTCTAAGAATCATAAGAACTCTATTGCTACGATACGTAGACATCTGCAAACGCTATTTCCCTGCAAGGAAGTGTCGCATTTACATTCATTTGAACCGTAGACGAGGAATGCATAACACTTCGCAAAGAATATTATATCTTATCATGAAACATAGATAAGAGATGCAATATCTCTTTTTAAGAAGCATTTGAACTCTATTGCTTCGATACGTAGACATCTGCAAACGCTATTTCCTAGCAAGGAAGTGTCGCATTTACATTCATTTGATGTGTAGACGAGGAATACATAACACTTCGCCAATCATATTATATCTTACCATGAAACATAGAAAAGAGATGCGATATCGCGTTTTAAGAAGCATTAGAACACCATTGCTACGATATGTAGACATTTGCAAACGCTATTTCCTTGCAAGGAAGTGTCGCATTTACATTCATTTGAAGTGTAGACGAGGAATACATAACACTTCGCAAATCATATTATATCTTACCATGAAACATAGAAATGAGATGCGATATCGCGTTTTAAGAAGCATTAGAACTCTATTGCTACGATACGTAGACATCTGCAAACGCTATTTCCTTGCAAGGAAGTGTCGCATTTACATTCATTTGAAACGTAGACGAGGAATGCATAACACTTCGCAATGAATATTATATCTTATCAAGAAACATAGATATGAGATGCAATATCTCGTTTTAAGAAGCATTTGAACTCTATTGCTTCGATACGTAGACATCTGGAAACGCTATTTCCTTGCAAGGTAGTGTCGCATTTACATTCATTTGAATCGTAGACCAGGAATGCATAACACTTCGCAAAGAATATAATATCTTATCATGAGACATAGATAAGAGATGCAATATCTCGTTTAAGAAGCATTTGAACTCTATTGCTTCGATAGGTAGACATCTGCAAACGCTATTTCCTAGCAACGAAGTGTCGCATTTACTTTCATTTGAAGTGTAGACGAGGACTACATAACACTTCGCAAATCATATTATATATTACCATGAAACATAGAAATGAGATGCGATATCGCGTTTTAAGAGCCATTAGAACTCTATTGCTACGATACCTATACATCTGCAGACGCTATTTCCTAGCAAGGTAGTGTCGCATTTACATTCATTTGAAACGTAGACGAGGAATGCATAACACTTCGCAATGAATATTATATCTTATCAAGAAACATAGATATGAGGTGCAATATCTCGTTTTAAGAAGCATTTGAACTCTATTGCTTCGATACGTAGACATCTGGAAACGCTATTTCCTAGCAAGGAAGTGTCGCATTTACATTCATTTGAAGTGTAGGCGAGGAATACATAATACTTTGCAATGAATATTACATCTTATCATGAAGCATAGAAATGAGATGCGATATCTTGTTTTAAGAAGCATTTGAACCCTATTGCTTCGATACGTAGACATCTGCAAACGCTATTTCCTTGCAAGGTAGTGTCGCATTTACATTCATTTGAAGTGTAGACGTGGAATACGTGACACTTCGCAAATCATATTACATCTTACCATGAAACATAGAAATGGGATGCGATATCGCGTTTTAAGAAGCATTAGAACTCTATTGCTACGATACCTAGACATCTGCAGACGCTATTTCCTAGCAAGGATGTGTCGCATTTACATTCATTTGAAGTGTAGACGAGGAATACATGATACTTCGCAAGTCATATTATATCTTACCATGAAACATAGAAATGAGATGCAATATCGCGATTTAAGAATCATAAGAACTCTATTGCTACGATACGTAAACATCTGCATACGCTATTTCCTTGCAAGGAAGTGTTGCATTTACATTCATTTGAAGTGCAAACGAGGAATACATAACACTTCGCAAATCATATTATATCTTACCATGAAACATGGGAATGAGATGCGATATCGCGTTCTAAGAATCATAAGAACTCTATTGCTACGATACGTAGACATCTGCAAACGCTATTTCCTAGCAAGGAAGTGTCGCATTTACATTCATTTGTAGTGTAGACGAGGAATACATAACACTTCGCCAATCATATTATATCTTACCATGAAACATAGAAATGAGATGCGATATCGCGTTTTAAGAAGCATTAGAACACCATTGCTACGATATGTAGACATTTGCAAACGCTATTTCCTTGCAAGGAAGTGTCGCATTTACATTCATTTGAAGTGTAGACGAGGAATACATAACACTTCGCAAATCATATTATATCTTACCATGAGATGCGATATCGCGCTTTAAGAAGCATTTGAACTCTATTGCTTCGATACGTAGACATCTGCAAACGCTATTTCCTAGCGAGGAAGTGTCGCATTTACATTCATTTGAAGTGTAGACGAGGAATACATAACACTTCGCAAATCATATTATATCTTACCATGAAACATAGAAATGAGATGCGATATCGCGTTTTAAGAAGCACTTGAACTCTATTGCTTCGATACGTAGACATCTGCAAACGCTATTTCCTAGCGAGGAAGTGTCGCATTTACATTCAATTGAAGTGTAGACGAGGAATACATAACACTTCGCAAATCTATTATATCTTACCATGAAACATAGAAATGAGATGCGATATCGCGTTTTAAGTAGCATTAGAACTCTATTGCTACGATACCTAGACATCTGTAAACGCTATTTCCTTGCAAGGTAGTATCGCATTTACATTCATTTGAAGTGTAGACGTGGAATACATGACACTTCGCAAATCATATCATATCTTACCATGAAACATAGAAATGAGATGCGATATCGCGTTTTTAAGAAGCATTAGAATTCTATTGCTACGATACGTAGACATCTGCAAACGCTATTTCCTAGCGAGGAAGTGTCGCATTCACATCATTGAAGTGTAGACGAGGAATACATAATACGTCGCGAATCATATTATATCTTACCATGAACATAGAAATGAGATGCGATATGCGGTTTTAAGAATCATAAGAACTCTATTGCTACGATACGTAGACATCTGCAAACGCAATTTCCTTACAAGGAAGTGTCGCATTTACATTGATTTGAATCGTAGACGAGGAATGCATAACACTTCGCAATGAATATTATATCTTATCATGAAACATAGATATGAGATGCAATATCTCGTTTTAAGAAGCATTAGAACTCTATCCTACGATACGTAGACATCTGCAAACGCTATTTCCTTGCAAGGTAGTGTCGCATTTACATTCATTTGAATCGTAGACGAGAATGCATAACACTTCGCAAGGAATATAATATCTTATCATGAGACATAGATAAGAGATGCAATATCTCGTTTTAAGAAGCATTTGAACTCTATTGCTTCGATACGTAGACATCTGCAAACGCTATTTCCTAGCAACGAAGTGTCGCATTTACATTCATTTGAAGTGTAGACGAGGACTACATAACACTTCGCAAATCATATTATATCTTACCATGAAACATAGAAATGAGATGCGATATCGCGTTTTAAGAAGCATTTGAACTCTATTGCTTCGATACGTAGACATCTGCAAACGCTAATTCCTAGCGAGGAAGTGTCGCATTTACATTCAATTGAAGTGTAGACGAGGAATACATAACACTTCGCAAATCATATTATATCTTACCATGAAACATAGAAATGAGATTCGATATCGCGTTTTAAGAAGCATTAGAAAGCTATTGCTATGATACGTAGACATCTGTAAACGCTATTTCCTAGCGAGGAAGTATCGCATTCACATTCATTTGAAGTGTAGACGAGGAATACATAACACTTCGCAAATCATGTTATATCTTACCATGAAACATAGAAATGAGATGCGATATCGCGTTCTAAGAAGCATTAGAACTCTATTGCTACGATACCTAGACATCTGCAGACGCTATTTCCTAGCAAGGAAGTGTCGCATTTACAATCATTTGAAGTGTAGACGAGGAATACATGACACTTCGCAAATCATATTATATCTTACCATGAAACATAGAAATGAGATGCGATATCGCGTTTTAAAGAGCATTAGAAATCTATTGCTACGATACGTAGACATCTGCAAACGCTATTTCCTTGCAAGAAAGAGACGCATTTACATTCATTTGAAATGTAGACGAGGAATACATAACACATCGCAAATCATATTATACCTTACCATGAAACATAGAAATGAGATGCGATATCGCGTTTTAAGAAGCAGCAGAAATCCATTGCTACGATACGTAGACATCTGCAAACGCTATTTACTTGCAAGAAAGAGTCGCATTTACATTCATTTGAAGTGTAGACGAGGAATGCATAACACTTCGCAAAGAATATTATACCTTACCATGGAACATAGAAATGAGATGCGATATCGCGTTTTAAGAAGCATTAGAACTCTATTGCTACGATACGTAGACATCTGCAAACGCTATTTCCTTGCAGGGAAGTGTCGCATTTACATTCATTTGAATCGTAGACGTGGAAAGGATAACACTTCGCAATGAATATTATATCTTACCATGAAACATAGAAATGAGATGCGATATCGCGTTCTAAGAAGCATTAGAACTCTATTGCTACGATACCTAGACATCTGCAGACGCTATTTCCTAGCAAGGAAGTGTCGCATTTACAATCATTTGAAGTGTAGACGAGGAATACATGACACTTCGCAAATCATATTATATCTTACCATGAAACATAGAAATGAGATGCGATATCGCGTTTTAAGAAGCAGCAGAAATCCATTGCTACGATACGTAGACATCTGCAAACGCTATTTCCTTGCAAGAAAGAGTCGCATTTACATTCATTTGAAATGTAGACGAGGAATACATAACACTCCGCAAATCATATTATATCTTACCATGAAACATAGAAATGAGATCCGATATCGCGTTTTAAGAAGCATTAGAACACTATTGCTACGACAGGTAGACATTTGCAAACGCTATTTCCTTGCAAGGAAGTGTCGCATTTACATTCATTTGAAGTGTAGACGAGGAATACATGACACTCCGCAAATCATATTATATCTTACCATGAAACATAGGAATGAGAGGCGATATCGCGTTTTAAGAATCATAAGAACTCTATTGCTACGATACGTAGACATCTGCAAACGATATTTCCATGCAGGGAAGTGTCGCATTTACATTCATTTGAAGTGTAGACGAGGAATACATGACACTTCGCAAATCATATTATATCTTACCATGAATCATAGAAGTGAGATGCGATATCGCGTTTTAAGAAGCATCAGAAATCCATTGCTACGATACGTAGACATCTGCAAACGCTATTTCCTTGCAAGAAAGTGTCGCATTTACATTCATTTGAAGTGTAGACGAGGAATACATGATACTTCGCAAATCATATTATATCTTACCATGAAACATAGGAATGAGATGCGATATCGCGATTTAAGAATCATAAGAACTCTATTGCTACGATACGTAGACATCTGCATACGCTATTTCCTTGCAAGGAAGTGTCGCATTTACATTCATTTGAAGTGCAGACGAGGAATACATAACACTTCGCAAATCATATTATATCTTACCATGAAACATGGGAATGAGATGCGATATCGCGTTCTAAGAATCATAAGAACTCTATTGCTACGATACGTAGACATCTGCAAACGCTATTTCCCTGCAAGGAAGTGTCGCATTTACATTCATTTGAACCGTAGACGAGGAATGCATAACACTTCGCAAAGAATATTATATCTTATCATGAAACATAGATAAGAGATGCAATATCTCTTTTTAAGAAGCATTTGAACTCTATTGCTTCGATACGTAGACATCTGCAAACGCTATTTCCTAGCAAGGAAGTGTCGCATTTACATTCATTTGATGTGTAGACGAGGAATACATAACACTTCGCCAATCATATTATATCTTACCATGAAACATAGAAAAGAGATGCGATATCGCGTTTTAAGAAGCATTAGAACACCATTGCTACGATATGTAGACATTTGCAAACGCTATTTCCTTGCAAGGAAGTGTCGCATTTACATTCATTTGAAGTGTAGACGAGGAATACATAACACTTCGCAAATCATATTATATCTTACCATGAAACATAGAAATGAGATGCGATATCGCGTTTTAAGAAGCATTAGAACTCTATTGCTACGATACGTAGACATCTGCAAACGCTATTTCCTTGCAAGGAAGTGTCGCATTTACATTCATTTGAAACGTAGACGAGGAATGCATAACACTTCGCAATGAATATTATATCTTATCAAGAAACATAGATATGAGATGCAATATCTCGTTTTAAGAAGCATTTGAACTCTATTGCTTCGATACGTAGACATCTGGAAACGCTATTTCCTTGCAAGGTAGTGTCGCATTTACATTCATTTGAATCGTAGACCAGGAATGCATAACACTTCGCAAAGAATATAATATCTTATCATGAGACATAGATAAGAGATGCAATATCTCGTTTTAAGAAGCATTTGAACTCTATTGCTTCGATAGGTAGACATCTGCAAACGCTATTTCCTAGCAACGAAGTGTCGCATTTACTTTCATTTGAAGTGTAGACGAGGACTACATAACACTTCGCAAATCATATTATATATTACCATGAAACATAGAAATGAGATGCGATATCGCGTTTTAAGAGCCATTAGAACTCTATTGCTACGATACCTATACATCTGCAGACGCTATTTCCTAGCAAGGTAGTGTCGCATTTACATTCATTTGAAACGTAGACGAGGAATGCATAACACTTCGCAATGAATATTATATCTTATCAAGAAACATAGATATGAGGTGCAATATCTCGTTTTAAGAAGCATTTGAACTCTATTGCTTCGATACGTAGACATCTGGAAACGCTATTTCCTAGCAAGGAAGTGTCGCATTTACATTCATTTGAAGTGTAGGCGAGGAATACATAATACTTTGCAATGAATATTACATCTTATCATGAAGCATAGAAATGAGATGCGATATCTTGTTTTAAGAAGCATTTGAACCCTATTGCTTCGATACGTAGACATCTGCAAACGCTATTTCCTTGCAAGGTAGTGTCGCATTTACATTCATTTGAAGTGTAGACGTGGAATACGTGACACTTCGCAAATCATATTACATCTTACCATGAAACATAGAAATGGGATGCGATATCGCGTTTTAAGAAGCATTAGAACTCTATTGCTACGATACCTAGACATCTGCAGACGCTATTTCCTAGCAAGGATGTGTCGCATTTACATTCATTTGAAGTGTAGACGAGGAATACATGATACTTCGCAAGTCATATTATATCTTACCATGAAACATAGAAATGAGATGCAATATCGCGATTTAAGAATCATAAGAACTCTATTGCTACGATACGTAAACATCTGCATACGCTATTTCCTTGCAAGGAAGTGTTGCATTTACATTCATTTGAAGTGCAAACGAGGAATACATAACACTTCGCAAATCATATTATATCTTACCATGAAACATGGGAATGAGATGCGATATCGCGTTCTAAGAATCATAAGAACTCTATTGCTACGATACGTAGACATCTGCAAACGCTATTTCCTAGCAAGGAAGTGTCGCATTTACATTCATTTGAAGTGTAGACGAGGAATACATAACACTTCGCAAATCATATTATATCTTACCATGAAACATAGAAATGAGATGCGATATCGCGTTTTAAGAAGCACTTGAACTCTATTGCTTCGATACGTAGACATCTGCAAACGCTATTTCCTAGCGAGGAAGTGTCGCATTTACATTCAATTGAAGTGTAGACGAGGAATACATAACACTTCGCAAATCATATTATATCTTACCATGAAACATAGAAATGAGATGCGATATCGCGTTTTAAGTAGCATTAGAACTCTATTGCTACGATACCTAGACATCTGTAAACGCTATTTCCTTGCAAGGTAGTATCGCATTTACATTCATTTGAAGTGTAGACGTGGAATACATGACACTTCGCAAATCATATCATATCTTACCATGAAACATAGAAATGAGATGCGATATCGCGTTTTAAGAAGCATTAGAATTCTATTGCTACGATACGTAGACATCTGCAAACGCTATTTCCTAGCGAGGAAGTGTCGCATTCACATTCATTTGAAGTGTAGACGAGGAATACATAATACGTCGCGAATCATATTATATCTTACCATGAAACATAGAAATGAGATGCGATATCGCGTTTTAAGAATCATAAGAACTCTATTGCTACGATACGTAGACATCTGCAAACGCAATTTCCTTACAAGGAAGTGTCGCATTTACATTGATTTGAATCGTAGACGAGGAATGCATAACACTTCGCAATGAACATTATATCTTATCATGAAACATAGATATGAGATGCAATATCTCGTTTTAAGAAGCATTAGAACTCTATCCCTACGATACGTAGACATCTGCAAACGCTATTTCCTTGCAAGGTAGTGTCGCATTTACATTCATTTGAATCGTAGACGAGGAATGCATAACACTTCGCAAGGAATATAATATCTTATCATGAGACATAGATAAGAGATGCAATATCTCGTTTTAAGAAGCATTTGAACTCTATTGCTTCGATACGTAGACATCTGCAAACGCTATTTCCTAGCAACGAAGTGTCGCATTTACATTCATTTGAAGTGTAGACGAGGACTACATAACACTTCGCAAATCATATTATATCTTACCATGAAACATAGAAATGAGATGCGATATCGCGTTTTAAGAAGCATTTGAACTCTATTGCTTCGATACGTAGACATCTGCAAACGCTAATTCCTAGCGAGGAAGTGTCGCATTTACATTCAATTGAAGTGTAGACGAGGAATACATAACACTTCGCAAATCATATTATATCTTACCATGAAACATAGAAATGAGATTCGATATCGCGTTTTAAGAAGCATTAGAAAGCTATTGCTATGATACGTAGACATCTGTAAACGCTATTTCCTAGCGAGGAAGTATCGCATTCACATTCATTTGAAGTGTAGACGAGGAATACATAACACTTCGCAAATCATGTTATATCTTACCATGAAACATAGAAATGAGATGCGATATCGCGTTCTAAGAAGCATTAGAACTCTATTGCTACGATACCTAGACATCTGCAGACGCTATTTCCTAGCAAGGAAGTGTCGCATTTACAATCATTTGAAGTGTAGACGAGGAATACATGACACTTCGCAAATCATATTATATCTTACCATGAAACATAGAAATGAGATGCGATATCGCGTTTTAAAGAGCATTAGAAATCTATTGCTACGATACGTAGACATCTGCAAACGCTATTTCCTTGCAAGAAAGAGACGCATTTACATTCATTTGAAATGTAGACGAGGAATACATAACACATCGCAAATCATATTATACCTTACCATGAAACATAGAAATGAGATGCGATATCGCGTTTTAAGAAGCAGCAGAAATCCATTGCTACGATACGTAGACATCTGCAAACGCTATTTACTTGCAAGAAAGAGTCGCATTTACATTCATTTGAAGTGTAGACGAGGAATGCATAACACTTCGCAAAGAATATTATACCTTACCATGGAACATAGAAATGAGATGCGATATCGCGTTTTAAGAAGCATTAGAACTCTATTGCTACGATACGTAGACATCTGCAAACGCTATTTCCTTGCAGGGAAGTGTCGCATTTACATTCATTTGAATCGTAGACGAGGAAAGGATAACACTTCGCAATGAATATTATATCTTACCATGAAACATAGAAATGAGATGCGATATCGCGTTCTAAGAAGCATTAGAACTCTATTGCTACGATACCTAGACATCTGCAGACGCTATTTCCTAGCAAGGAAGTGTCGCATTTACAATCATTTGAAGTGTAGACGAGGAATACATGACACTTCGCAAATCATATTATATCTTACCATGAAACATAGAAATGAGATGCGATATCGCGTTTTAAGAAGCAGCAGAAATCCATTGCTACGATACGTAGACATCTGCAAACGCTATTTCCTTGCAAGAAAGAGTCGCATTTACATTCATTTGAAATGTAGACGAGGAATACATAACACTCCGCAAATCATATTATATCTTACCATGAAACATAGAAATGAGATCCGATATCGCGTTTTAAGAAGCATTAGAACACTATTGCTACGACAGGTAGACATTTGCAAACGCTATTTCCTTGCAAGGAAGTGTCGCATTTACATTCATTTGAAGTGTAGACGAGGAATACATGACACTCCGCAAATCATATTATATCTTACCATGAAACATAGGAATGAGAGGCGATATCGCGTTTTAAGAATCATAAGAACTCTATTGCTACGATACGTAGACATCTGCAAACGCTATTTCCATGCAGGGAAGTGTCGCATTTACATTCATTTGAAGTGTAGACGAGGAATACATGACACTTCGCAAATCATATTATATCTTACCATGAATCATAGAAGTGAGATGCGATATCGCGTTTTAAGAAGCATCAGAAATCCATTGCTACGATACGTAGACATCTGCAAACGCTATTTCCTTGCAAGAAAGCGTCGCATTTACATTCATTTGAAGTGTAGACGAGGAATACATAACACTTCGCAAATCATATTATATCTTACCATGAAACATAGAAATGAGATCCTATATCGCGTTTTAAGAATCATAAGAACTCTATTGCTACGATACGTAGACATCTGCAAACGCTATTTCCTTGCAACGAAGTGTCGCATTTACATTCATTTGAAGCCTGGACGAGGAATACATGACACTTCGCAAATCATATTATATCTTACCATGAATCATAGAAATGAGATGCGTTATCGCGTTTTAAGAAGCATCAGAAATCCATTGCTACGATACGTAGACATCTGCAAACGCTATTTCCTTGCAAGAAAGTGTCGCATTTACATTCATTTGAAGTGTAGACGAGGAATACATAACACTTCGCAAATCATATTATATCTTACCATGAAACATAGAAATGAGATCCTATATCGCGTTTTAAGAATCATAAGAACTCTATTGCTACGATACGTAGACATCTGCAAACGCTATTTCCTTGCAATGAAGTGTCGCATTTACATTCATTTGAAGCCTGGACGAGGAATACATGACACTTCGCAAATCATATTATACCTTACCATGGAACATAGAAATGAGATGCGATATCGCGTTTTAAGAAGCATTAGAACTCTATTGCTACGATACGTAGACATCTGCAAATGCTATTTCCTTGCAAGGGAGTGTCGCATTTACATTCATTTGAATCATAGACGAGGAATGCATAACACTTCGCAAATCATATTATATCTTACCATGAAACATAGAAATGAGATGCGATATCGCGTTTTAAGAAGTATTAGAACTCTATTGCTACGATACCTAGACATCTGCCGACGCTATTTCCTTGCAAGGAAGTGTCGCATTTACATTCATTTGAAGCCTGGACGAGGAATACATGACACTTCGCAAATCATATTATATCTTACCATGAAACATAGAAATGAGATGCGTTATCGCGTTTTAAGAAGCATCAGAAATCCATTGCTACGATACGTAGACATCTGCAAACGCTATTTCCTTGCAAGAAAGTGTCGCATTTACATTCATTTGAAGTGTAGACGAGGAATACATAACACTTCGCAAATCATATTATATCTTACCATGAAACACAGAAATGAGATGCAATATCGCGATTTAAGAATCATAAGAACTCTATTGCTACGATACTCAGACATCTGCAAACGCTATTTCCTTGCAAGGAAGTGTCGCATTTACATTCATTTGAAGTGTAGACGAGGAATACATAACACTTCGCAAATCATATTATATCTTACCATGAAACATAGAAATGAGATGCAATATCGCGATTTAAGAATCATAAGAACCCTATTGCTACGATACCTAGACATCTGCGGACGCTATTTCCTAGGAAGGAAGTGTCGCATTTACATTCATTTGAAGTGTAGACGAGGAATACATAACACTTCGCAAATCATATTACATCTTACCATGAAACATAGAAATGAGATGCGATATCGCGTTTTAAGAAGCATTAGAACTGTATTGCTACGATACCTAGACATCTGCAAACGCTATTTCCTTGCAAGGAAGTGTCGCATTTACTTTCATTTGAAGTGTAGACGAGGAATACACACCACTTCGCAAATCATATTATATCTTACCATGAAACATAGAAATAAGATCCGATATCGCGTTTTAAGAATCATAAGAACTCTATTGCTACGATACGTAGACATCTGCAAACGCTATTTCCTTGCAGGGAAGTGTCGCATTTACATTTATTTGAAGTGTAGACGAGGAATACATGACACTTCGCAAATCATATTATATCTTACCATGAATCATAGAAGTGAGATGCGATATCGCATTTTAAGAAGCATTAGAACTCTACTGCTACGATACGTAGACATTTGAAAACGCTATTTCCTATCGAGGAAGTGTCGCATTCACATTCATTTGAATCGTAGACGAGGAATGCATAACACTTCGCAATGAATATTATATCTTATCATGAAACATAGATATGAGATGCAATATCTCGTTTTAAGAAGCATTTGAACTCTATTTCGTCGATACGTAGAGAACTGCGAACTCTATTTCCTGGCAAGGAAGTGTCGCATTTACATTCATTTGAAGTGTAGACGAGGAATACATAACACTTCGCAAATCATATTATATCTTACCATGAAACATAGAAATGAGATGCGACATCGCGTTCTAAGAAGCATTAGAACACTACTGCTACGATAGGTAGACATTTGCAAACGCTATTTCCTTGCAAGGAAGTGTCGCATTTACATTCATTTGAAATGTAGACGAGGAATACATAACACTCCGCAAATCATATTATATCTTACCATGAAACATAGAAAAGAGATGCGATATCGCGTTTTAAGAATCATAAGAACTCTATTGCTACGATACGTAGACATCTGCAAACGCTATTTCCTTGCAGGGAAGTGTCGCATTTACATTAATTTGAAGTGTAGACGAGGAATACATGACACTTCGCAAATCATATTATATCTTACCATGAATCATAGAAGTGAGATGCGATATCGCGTTTTAAGAAGCAGCAGAAATCCATTGCTACGATACGTAGACATCTGCAAACGCTATTTACTTGCAAGAAAGTGTCGCATTTACATTCATTTGAAGTGTAGACGAGGAATACATAACACTTCGCAAATCATATTATATCTTACCATGAAACATAGAAATGTGATCCGATATCGCGTTTTAAGAATCATAAGAACTCTATTGCTACGATACGTAGACATCTGCAAACGCTATTTCCTTGCAACGAAGTGTCGCATTTACATTCATTTGAAGCCTGGACGAGGAATACATGACACTTCGCAAATCATATTATATCTTACCATGAAACATAGAAATGAGATGCGTTATCGCGTTTTAAGAAGCATCAGAAATCCATTGCTACGATACGTAGACATCTGCAAACGCTATTTCCTTGCAAGAAAGTGTCGCATTTACATTCATTTGAAGTGTAGACGAGGAATACATAACACTTCGCAAATCATATTATACCTTACCATGAAACAGAAATGAGATGCGATATCGCGTTTTAAGAAGCAGCAGAAATCCATTGCTACGATACGTAGACATCTGCAAACGCTATTTCCTTGCAAGAAAGAGACGCCTTTACATTCATTTGAAATGTAGACGAGGAATACATAACACTCCGCAAATCATATTATATCTTACCATGAAACATAGAAAAGAGATACGATATCGCGTTTTAAGAATCATAAGAACTCTATTGCTACGATACGTAGACATCTGCAAACGCTATTTCCTTGCAGGGAAGTGTCGCATTTACATTAATTTGAAGTGTAGACGAGGAATACATGACACTTCGCAAATCATATTATATCTTACCATGAATCATAGAAGTGAGATGCGATATCGCGTTTTAAGAAGCAGCAGAAATCCATTGCTACGATACGTAGACATCTGCAAACGCTATTTCCTTGCAAGAAAGTGTCGCATTTACATTCATTTGAAGTGTAGACGAGGAATACATAACACTTCGCAAATCATATTATATCTTACCATGAAACATAGAAATGTGATCCGATATCGCGTTTTAAGAATCATAAGAACTCTATTGCTACGATACGTAGACATCTGCAAACGCTATTTCCTTGCAACGAAGTGTCGCATTTACATTCATTTGAAGCCTGGACGAGGAATACATGACACTTCGCAAATCATATTATATCTTACCATGAAACATAGAAATGAGATGCGTTATCGCGTTTTAAGAATCATAAGAACTCTATTGCCACGATACGTAGACATCTGCAAACGCTATTTCTTTGCAAAGAAGTGTCGCATTTACATTCATTTGAAGTGTAGACGAGGAATACATAACACTTCGCAAATCATATTATATCTTACCATGAAACATAGAAATGAGATCCGATATCGCGTTTTAAGAATCAAAAGAACTCTATTGCTACGATACGTAGACATCTGCAAACGCTATTTCCTTGCAAGGATGTGCGCATTTACATTTAGGTGATGTGTAGACGAGGAATACATAACACTTCGCAAATCATATTATACCTTACCATGAAACATAGAAATAAGATCCGATATCGCGTTTTAAGAATCATAAGTACTCTATTGCTACGATACGTAGACATCTGCAAACGCTATTTCCTTGCAGGGAAGTGTCGCATTTATATTCATTTGAAGTGTAGACGAGGAATACATGACACTTCGCAAATCATATTATATCTTACCATGAAACATAGAAATGAGATCCGATATCGCGTTTGAAGTATCATAAGAACTCTATTGCTACGATACGTAGACATCTGCAAACGCTATTTCCTTGCAAGGAAGTGTCGCACTTACATTCATTTGAAGCCTGGACGTGGAATACATGACACTTCGCAAATCATACTATATCTTACCATGAAACATAGAAATGGGATGCGTTATCGCGTTTTAAGAAGCATCAGAAATCCATTGCTACGATACGTAGACATCTGCAAACGCTATTTCCTTGCAAGAAAGAGTCGCATTTACAATCATTTGAATCGTAGACGAGGAATGCATAACACTTCGCAAATCATATTATATCTTACCATGAAACATAGAAATGAGATGCGATATCGCGTTTTAAGAAGCATTAGAACTCTATTGCTACGATACCTAGACATCTGCAGACGCTATTTCCTAGTAAGGAAGTGTCGCATTTACATTCATTTGAAGTGTAGACGAGGAATACATAACACTTCGCAAATCATATTATACCTTACCATGAAACATAGAAATGAGATGCGATATCGCGTTTAAAGAAGCAGCAGAAATCCATTGCTACGATACGTAGACATCTGCAAACGCTATTTCCTTGCAAGAAAGTGTCGCATTTACATTCATTTGAAGTGCAGACGACGTATACATAACACTTCGCAAATAATATTATACCTTACCATGAAACATGGAAATGAGATGCGATATCGCGTTTTAAGAATCATAAGAACTCTATTGCTACGATACGTAGACATCTGCAAACGCTATTTC
Source organism: Xylocopa sonorina (assembly GCF_050948175.1). Taxonomy (NCBI): domain Eukaryota; kingdom Metazoa; phylum Arthropoda; class Insecta; order Hymenoptera; family Apidae; genus Xylocopa; species Xylocopa sonorina. The sequence goes on from NW_027490162.1 coordinate 1,106,293, forward strand.
CTTGCAAGGAAGTGTCGCATTTACATTGATTTGAAGTGTTGACGAGGAATACATGACACTTCGCAAATCATATAATATCTTACCATGAAACATAGAAATGAGATGCGATATCGCGTTTTAAGAATCATAAGAACTCTATTGCTACGATACGTAGACATCTGCAAACGCTATTTCCTTACAAGGAAGTGTCGCATTTACATTCATTTGATGTGTAGACGAGGAATACATAACACTTCGCAAATCATATTATATCTTATCATGAAACATAGATATGAGGTGCAATATCTCGTTTTAAGAATCATAAGAACTCTATTGCTACGATACGTAGACATCTGCAAACGCTATTTCCTTACAAGGAAGTGTCGCATTTACATTCATTTGATGTGTAGACGAGAAATACATAACACTCCGCAAATCATATTATATCTTACCATGAAACATAGAAATGTGATGCGATATCGCGTTTTAAGAATCATAAGAACTCTATTGCTACGATACGTAGACATCTGCAAACGCTATTTCCTTGCAAAGAAGTGTCACATTTACATTCATTTGAATCGTAGACGAGGAATGCATAACACTTCGCAATGAATATTATATCTTATCATGAAACATAGATATGAGATGCAATATCTCGTTTTAAGAAGCATTTGAACTCTATTGCTTCGATACGTAGACATCTGCAAACGCTATTTCCTTGCAAGGAAGTGTCGCATTTACATTCATTTGAGGTGTAGACGAGGAATACATAACACTTCGCAAATCATATTATATCTTACCATGAAACATAGAAATGAGATCCGTTATCGCGTTTTAAGAATCATATGAACTCTATTGCTACGATACGTAGACATCTGCAAACGCTATTTCCTTGCAGGGAAGTATCGCATTTACATTCATTTGAAGTGTAGACGAGGAATACATGACACTTCGCAAATCATATTATATCTTACCATGAAACATAGAAATGAGATGCGATATCGCGTTTTAAGAAGCAGCAGAAATCCATTGCTACGATACGTAGACATCTGCAAACGCTATTTCCTTGCAAGAAAGTGTCGCATTTACATTCATTTGATGTGTAGACGAGGAATACATAACACTTCGCAAATCATATTATATCTTACCATGAAACATAGAAATGAGATGCGATATCGCGTTTTAAGAACCATAAGAACTCTCTTGCTACGATACGTAGACATCTGCAAACGCCATTTCCTTGCAAGTGTGACGTCAGGCGTAGCGCCTGCCACCCATCAGCCTCCTCGCCGCCTCCAGCATCAACCCCTGCACGCAGGCAACCTGCCGTACACGCCTGCAGATTCAGCAACCAGCAGCGTTCGCGCGCGCACAGGTGCACGCGCTCACACGCACGTAGGAACACCTCTTTCTCGCTCGCGCCAACAAGCAACGCTGTCTCGCTGGCACCTACGAGCATCCCCGCCTCCCTCGCATCGAGGACTCCGTCCAGAGGGAAGAAGTCGCAGCCCGTCACCGGAATGGGGACTGTTCCAGTTTAGGGAACCAACATTGCCAGACCCTGTATACTATTTTTAACTCATATATTACATCTATGTACATGTATTATAATCCTAAATCTAAGTACTCATGACACATGTTGTAACACACCACAACACACACGTAATTCTAAGTCCGTAGGTATATGATTATATATTAAGACGCGCCTGCGCCAACGACACGCGCAGCTAGCCCCACCACGAGCCGCGAGTCCCCACTCGCTGGACCACGCGCTCCCCACTACGAGCGCCCGCGACCGAAGCGCCTCGCGAACCGAGGAGGTCCGAGACGCGACTCCAGAAAGTCAGTCTACTTCGAGATTCCAGTCCGAGGAGTCGAATCCTCCAGTACCATTTCTTATACTCGAGCCATTAGCCGCCTCAATGTGGGGTCTAGGCTACGCGCTAGTATTTCTATTTCCTTAGTTCTAACTTAGAATAATTTCAACTTTGTATAATTTTAACTTAGAATATATTCCATTTATTTTACTACATCTAGTTTTTGAGTTTAATACCATATCTACTAATTCCTATATCTACTAAATCAAATACCACTTCTCGCGCTTAATACAAACAGTAACAACGAATTCTTCCACGTGTCTCTTCCATACAACTGGGTAGCTTCCCATCACCTCGAAGGAGTATAGAACTCAGCTTTGCAGGGTTGCGATAGAGCGGACCGCCGCTTATCCTTCCGAGCATTGTCTGTTAGTACAGAAAACTCTGGGTGAATGCGGAGTGATTCCGGTTCGCGAAGAACACGACGCGCGGGTAGGAAGAATTTCCTTCGCTCACTTGTGCGTGGATACGTGGGTAACGTATCCCGGATCCCCGTGTACCAGCAACCTGTCTCCGCACCTGTTCAGCAGCATCTTTCCGAAGTCTCTAGCAACGCCGAGTCTCCTGTTTCCGCAACCGAGGTTGCTGCGATATCTACAGTCTCCACCGAATCCGCTTCGCATCCGAGTCGCCGTTTACCGCTTCGCTGGAAGCTCATTGAATTATCAACCTCAATCAACAGGCCAGCACCTACGTCGATACCAATCAACGATCCACGGCGAAAATTTTACCAACGTATCGAGAACGAAATCAGCAAAGGTAACATTTCCAACTCCTAATATCCGCAAATCGCGAGTGTTTTGTCCGTGTCGCGTTAGCTGAAATAGTCGAACCCGGTCGTAACGCGTTTCCGCGGACCGAATTTCGAACAAATAGGCTAGTGTCGTGAAGCCTCCGGATAAACGAAAAGTTATTTCGCCGGACGTGACACAAGGAAGTGTCGCATTTACATTCATTTGATGTGTAGACGAGGAATACATAACACTTAGCAATGAATATTATATCTTATCATGAAACATAGATATGAGATGCAATATCGCGTTTTAAGAAGCATTAGAATTCTACTGCTACGATACGCAGACATCTGCAAACGCTATTTCCTTGCAAGGAAGTGTCGCATTTACATTCATTTGAATCGTAGACGAGGAATGCATAACACTTCGCAATGAATATTATATCTTATCATGAAACATATATATGAGATGCAATATCGCGTTTTAAGAAGCATTAGAATTCTACTGCTACGATACGCAGACATCTGCAAACGCTATTTCGTTGCAAGGAAGTGTCGCATTTACATTCATTTGAAGCGTGGACGAGGAATACATGACACTTCGCAAATCATATTATATCTTACCATGAAACATAGAAATGAGATGCGATATCGCGTTTTAAGAAGCATCAGAAATCCATTGCTACGATACGTAGACATCTGCAAACGCTATTTCCTTGCAAGGAAGTGTCGCATTTACATTCATTTGATGTGTTGACGAGGAATACATAACACTTCGCAAATCATATTATATCTTACCATGAAACATAGAAATGGTTTGCGATATCGCGTTTTAAGAAGCATTAGAACTCTATTGCTACGATACCTAGACATCTGCAGACGCTATTTCCTAGTAAGGAAGTGTCGCATTTACATTCATTTGAAGTGTAGACGAGGAATACATAACACTTCGCAAATCATATTATACCTTACCATGAAACACAGAAATGAGATGCGATATCGCGTTTAAAGAAGCAGCAGAAATCCATTGCTACGATACGTAGACATCTGCAAACGCTATTTCCTTGCAAGAAAGTGTCGCATTTACATTCATTTGAAGTGCAGACGACGTATACATAACACTTCGCAAATAATATTATACCTTACCATGAAACATGGAAATGAGATGCGATATCGCGTTTTAAGAATCATAAGAACTCTATTGCTACGATACGTAGACATCTGCAAACGCTATTTCCTTGCAAGGAAGTGTCGCATTTACATTGATTTGAAGTGTTGACGAGGAATACATGACACTTCGCAAATCATATAATATCTTACCATGAAACATAGAAATGAGATGCGATATCGCGTTTTAAGAATCATAAGAACTCTATTGCTACGATACGTAGACATCTGCAAACGCTATTTCCTTACAAGGAAGTGTCGCATTTACATTCATTTGATGTGTAGACGAGGAATACATAACACTTCGCAAATCATATTATATCTTATCATGAAACATAGATATGAGGTGCAATATCTCGTTTTAAGAATCATAAGAACTCTATTGCTACGATACGTAGACATCTGCAAACGCTATTTCCTTACAAGGAAGTGTCGCATTTACATTCATTTGATGTGTAGACGAGGAATACATAACACTTCGCAAATCATATTATATCTTACCATGAAACATAGAAATGAGATGCGATATCGCGTTTTAAGAAGCATTAGAACTCTACTGATACGATACGTAGACATCTGCAAACGCTATTTCCTAGCAAGGAATTGTCGCATTCGCATTCATTTGAAGTGTAGACGAGAAATACATAACACTCCGCAAATCATATTATATCTTACCATGAAACATAGAAATGTGATGCGATATCGCGTTTTAAGAATCATAAGAACTCTATTGCTACGATACGTAGACATCTGCAAACGCTATTTCCTTGCAAAGAAGTGTCACATTTACATTCATTTGAATCGTAGACGAGGAATGCATAACACTTCGCAATGAATATTATATCTTATCATGAAACATAGATATGAGATGCAATATCTCGTTTTAAGAAGCATTTGAACTCTATTGCTTCGATACGTAGACATCTGCAAACGCTATTTCCTTGCAAGGAAGTGTCGCATTTACATTCATTTGAGGTGTAGACGAGGAATACATAACACTTCGCAAATCATATTATATCTTACCATGAAACATAGAAATGAGATCCGTTATCGCGTTTTAAGAATCATATGAACTCTATTGCTACGATACGTAGACATCTGCAAACGCTATTTCCTTGCAGGGAAGTGTCGCATTTACATTCATTTGAAGTGTAGACGAGGAATACATGACACTTCGCAAATCATATTATATCTTACCATGAAACATAGAAATGAGATGCGATATCGCGTTTTAAGAAGCAGCAGAAATCCATTGCTACGATACGTAGACATCTGCAAACGCTATTTCCTTGCAAGAAAGTGTCGCATTTACATTCATTTGATGTGTAGACGAGGAATACATAACACTTCGCAAATCATATTATATCTTACCATGAAACATAGAAATGAGATGCGATATCGCGTTTTAAGAACCATAAGAACTCTCTTGCTACGATACGTAGACATCTGCAAACGCCATTTCCTTGCAAGTGTGACGTCAGGCGTAGCGCCTGCCACCCATCAGCCTCCTCGCCGCCTCCAGCATCAACCCCTGCACGCAGGCAACCTGCCGTACACGCCTGCAGATTCAGCAACCAGCAGCGTTCGCGCGCGCACAGGTGCACGCGCTCACACGCACGTAGGAACACCTCTTTCTCGCTCGCGCCAACAAGCAACGCTGTCTCGCTCGCACCTACGAGCATCCCCGCCTCCCTCGCATCGAGGACTCCGTCCAGAGGGAAGAAGTCGCAGCCCGTCACCGGAATGGGGACTGTTCCAGTTTAGGGAACCAACATTGCCAGACCCTGTATACTATTTTTAACTCATATATTACATCTATGTACATGTATTATAATCCTAAATCTAAGTACTCATGACACATGTTGTAACACACCACAACACACACGTAATTCTAAGTCCGTAGGTATATGATTATATATTAAGACGCGCCTGCGCCAACGACACGCGCAGCTAGCCCCACCACGAGCCGCGAGTCCCCACTCGCTGGACCACGCGCTCCCCACTACGAGCGCCCGCGACCGAAGCGCCTCGCGAACCGAGGAGGTCCGAGACGCGACTCCAGAAAGTCAGTCTACTTCGAGATTCCAGTCCGAGGAGTCGAATCCTCCAGTACCATTTCTTATACTCGAGCCATTAGCCGCCTCAATGTGGGGTCTAGGCTACGCGCTAGTATTTCTATTTCCTTAGTTCTAACTTAGAATAATTTCAACTTTGTATAATTTTAACTTAGAATATATTCCATTTATTTTACTACATCTAGTTTTTGAGTTTAATACCATATCTACTAATTCCTATATCTACTAAATCAAATACCACTTCTCGCGCTTAATACAAACAGTAACAACGAATTCTTCCACGTGTCTCTTCCATACAACTGGGTAGCTTCCCATCACCTCGAAGGAGTATAGAACTCAGCTTTGCAGGGTTGCGATAGAGCGGACCGCCGCTTATCCTTCCGAGCATTGTCTGTTAGTACAGAAAACTCTGGGTGAATGCGGAGTGATTCCGGTTCGCGAAGAACACGACGCGCGGGTAGGAAGAATTTCCTTCGCTCACTTGTGCGTGGATACGTGGGTAACGTATCCCGGATCCCCGTGTACCAGCAACCTGTCTCCGCACCTGTTCAGCAGCATCTTTCCGAAGTCTCTAGCAACGCCGAGTCTCCTGTTTCCGCAACCGAGGTTGCTGCGATATCTACAGTCTCCACCGAATCCGCTTCGCATCCGAGTCGCCGTTTACCGCTTCGCTGGAAGCTCATTGAATTATCAACCTCAATCAACAGGCCAGCACCTACGTCGATACCAATCAACGATCCACGGCGAAAATTTTACCAACGTATCGAGAACGAAATCAGCAAAGGTAACATTTCCAACTCCTAATATCCGCAAATCGCGAGTGTTTTGTCCGTGTCGCGTTAGCTGAAATAGTCGAACCCGGTCGTAACGCGTTTCCGCGGACCGAATTTCGAACAAATAGGCTAGTGTCGTGAAGCCTCCGGATAAACGAAAAGTTATTTCGCCGGACGTGACACAAGGAAGTGTCGCATTTACATTCATTTGATGTGTAGACGAGGAATACATAACACTTAGCAATGAATATTATATCTTATCATGAAACATAGATATGAGATGCAATATCGCGTTTTAAGAAGCATTAGAATTCTACTGCTACGATACGCAGACATCTGCAAACGCTATTTCCTTGCAAGGAAGTGTCGCATTTACATTCATTTGAATCGTAGACGAGGAATGCATAACACTTCGCAATGAATATTATATCTTATCATGAAACATATATATGAGATGCAATATCGCGTTTTAAGAAGCATTAGAATTCTACTGCTACGATACGCAGACATCTGCAAACGCTATTTCGTTGCAAGGAAGTGTCGCATTTACATTCATTTGAAGCGTGGACGAGGAATACATGACACTTCGCAAATCATATTATATCTTACCATGAAACATAGAAATGAGATGCGATATCGCGTTTTAAGAAGCATCAGAAATCCATTGCTACGATACGTAGACATCTGCAAACGCTATTTCCTTGCAAGGAAGTGTCGCATTTACATTCATTTGATGTGTTGACGAGGAATACATAACACTTCGCAAATCATATTATATCTTACCATGAAACATAGAAATGGTTTGCGATATCGCGTTTTAAGAAGCATTAGAACTCTACTGCTACGATACGTAGACATCTGCAAACGCTATTTCCTAGCGAGGAAGTGTCGCGTTTGCATTCATTTGAAGTGTAGACGAGGAACACATAACACTCCGCAAATCATATTATATCTTACCATGAAACATAGAAATGAGATGCGATATCGCGTTTTAAGAACCATAAGAACTCTACTGCTACGATACGCAGACATCTGCAAACGCTATTTCCTTGCAAGGAAGTGTCGCATTTACATTCATTTGAATCGTAGACGAGGAATGCATAACACTTCGCAATGAATATTATATCTTATCATGAAACATAGATATGAGATGCAATATCGCGTTTTAAGAAGCATTAGAATTCTACTGCTACGATACGCAGACATCTGCAAACGCTATTTCGTTGCAAGGAAGTGTCGCATTTACATTCATTTGAAGCGTGGACGAGGAATACATGACACTTCGCAAATCATATTATATCTTACCATGAAACATAGAAATGAGATGCGATATCGCGTTTTAAGAAGCATCAGAAATCCATTGCTACGATACGTAGACATCTGCAAACGCTATTTCCTTGCAAGGAAGTGTCGCATTTACATTCATTTGATGTGTTGACGAGGAATACATAACACTTCGCAAATCATATTATATCTTACCATGAAACATAGAAATGGTTTGCGATATCGCGTTTTAAGAAGCATTAGAACTCTACTGCTACGATACGTAGACATCTGCAAACGCTATTTCCTAGCGAGGAAGTGTCGCGTTTGCATTCATTTGAAGTGTAGACGAGGAACACATAACACTCCGCAAATCATATTATATCTTACCATGAAACATAGAAATGACATGCGATATCGCGTTTTAAGAACCATAAGAACTCTACTGCTACGATACGTAGACATCTGCAATCGCTATTTCCTTGCAAAGAAGTGTCGCATTTACATTCATTTGAAGTGTAGACGAGGAATACATAACACTTCGCAAATCATATTATATCTTACCATGAAACATAGAAATGAGATGCGATATCGCGTTTTAAGAAGCATTAGAACTCTATTGCTACGATACGTAGACATCTGCAATCGCTATTTCCTTGCAACGAAGTGTCGCATTTACCTTCATTTGAATTGTAGACGAGGAATGCATAACACTTCGCAATGAATATTATATCTTATCTTGAAACATAGATATGAGATGCGATATCGCGTTTTAAGAATCATATGAACTCTGTTGATACGATACGTAGACATCTCCAAACGCTATTTCCTTGCAAGGAAGTGTCGCATTTACGTTCATTTAAATCGTAGACGAGGAATGCATAACACTTCGCAATGAATATTATATCTTATCATGAAACATAGATATGAGATGCAATATCTCGTTTTAAGAAGCATTTGAACTCTATTGCTTCGATACGTAGACATCTGCAAACGCTATTTCCTTGCAAGGAAGTGTCGCATTTACATTCATTTGAAGTGTAGACGAGGAATACATGACACTTCGCAAATCATATTATATCCTACCATGAAACATAGAAATGAGATGCGATATCGCGTTTTAAGAAGCATTAGAACTCTATTGCTACGATACGTAGACATCTGCAAACGCTATTTCCTTGCAAGGAAGTGTCGCATTTACATTCATTTGAAGTGCAGACGAGGAATACATAACACTTCGCAAATCATATTATATCTTACCATGAAACATAGATATGAGATGCAATATCTCGTTTTAAGAAGCATTTGAACTCTATTGCTTCGATACGTAGACATCTGCAAACGCTATTTCCTTGCAAGGAAGTGTCGCAGTTACTTTCATTTGAATCGTAAACGAGGAATACATAACACTTCGCAAATCATATTATATCTTACCATGAAACATAGAAATGAGATGCGATATCGCGTTTTAGCAAGCATTAGAACTCTATTGCTACGATACGTAGACATCTGCAAACGCTATTTCCTTGCAAGGAATTGTCGCATTTACATTCATTTGAAGTGTAGACGAGGAATACATGACACTTCGCAAATCATATTATATATTACCATGAAACATTGAAATGAGATGCGATATCGCGTTTTAAGAATCATAAGAACTCTATTGCTACGATACGTAGACATCTGCAAATGCTATTTCCTTGCAAGGAAGTGTCGCATTCACATTCATTTGAAGTGTAGACGAGGAATACATAACACTTCGCAAATCATATTATATCTTACCATGAAACATTGAAATGAGATGCGATATCGCGTTCTAAGAATCATAAGAACTCTACTGTTACGATACGTAGACATCTGCAAACGCTATTTCCTTGCAAGGAAGTGTCGCATTTACGTTCATTTGAATCGTAGACGAGGAATGCATAACACATCGCAATGAATATTATATCTTATCATGACACATAGATATGAGATGCAATATCTCGTTTTAAGAAGCATTTGAACTCTATTGCTTCGATACGTAGACATCTGCAAACGCTATTTCCTTGCAAGGAAGTGTCGCATTTACATTCATTTGAAGTGTAGACGAGGAATACATGATACTTCGCAAATCATATTATATCTTACCATGAAACATAGAAATGAGGTGCGATATCGCGTTTTAAGAAGCATCAGAAATCCATTGCTACGATACGTAGACATCTGCAATCGCTATTTCCTTGCAACGAAGTGTCGCATTTACTTTCATTTGAATCGTAGACGAGGAATGCATAACACTTCGCAATGAATATTATATCCTATCTTGAAACATAGATATGAGATGCGATATCGCGTTTTAAGAATCATATGAACTCTATTATTACGATACGTAGACATCTCCAAACGCTATTTCCTTGCAAGGAAGTGTCGCATTTACGTTCATTTGAATCGTAGACGAGGAATGCATAACACTTCGCAATGAATATTATATCTTATCATGAAACATAGATATGAGATGCAATATCTCGTTTTAAGAAGCATTTGAACACTATTGCTTCGATACGTAGACATCTGCAAACGCTATTTCCTTGCAAGGAAGTGTCGCATTTACATTCATTTGAAGTGCAGACGAGGAATACATGACACTTCGCAAATCATATTATATCCTACCATGAGACATAGAAATGAGATGCGATATCGCGTTTTAAGAAGCATTAGAACTCTATTGCTACGATACGTAGACATTTGCAAACGCTATTTCCTTGCAAGGAAGTGTCGCATTTACATTCATTTGAAGTGCAGACGAGGAATACATAACACTTCGCAAATCATTTTATATCTTACCATGAAACATAGAAATGAGATCCGATATCGCGTTGTAAGAATCATAAGAACTCTATTGCTACGATACGTAGACATCTGCAAACGCTATTTCCTTGCAGGGAAGTATCGCATTTACATTCATTTGAAGTGTAGACGAGGAATACATGACACTTCGCAATGAATATTATATCTTATCATGACACATAGATATGAGATGCAATATCTCGTTTTAAGAAGCATTTGAACTCTATTGCTTCGATACGTAGACATCTGCAAACGCTATTTCCTTGCAAGGAAGTGTCGCATTTACGTTCATTTGAATCGTAGACGAGGAATGCATAACACATCGCAATGAATATTATATCTTATCATGACACATAGATATGAGATGCAATATCTCGTTTTAAGAAGCATTTGAACTCTATTGCTTCGATACGTAGACATCTGCAAACGCTATTTCCTTGCAAGGAAGTGTCGCATTTACATTCATTTGATGTGTAGACGAGGAATACATGATACTTCGCAAATCATATTATATCTTACCATGAAACATAGAAATGAGATGCGATATCGCGTTTTAAGAAGCATCAGAAATCCATTGCTACGATACGTAGACATCTGCAAACACTATTTCCTTGCAAGGAAGTGTCGCGTTTGCATTCATTTGAAGTGTAGACGAGGAACACATAACACTCCGCAAATCATATTATATCTTACCATGAAACATAGAAATGAGGTGCGATATCGCGTTTTAAGAACCATAAGAACTCTACTGCTACGATACGTAGACATCTGCAATCGCTATTTCCTTGCAAAGAAGTGTCGCATTTACATTCATTTGAAGTGTAGACGAGGAATACATAACACTTCGCAAATCATATTATATCTTACCATGAAACATAGAAATGAGATGCGATATCGCGTTTTAAGAAGCATTAGAACTCTATTGCTACGATACGTAGACATCTGCAATCGCTATTTCCTTGCAACGAAGTGTCGCATTTACCTTCATTTGAATCGTAGACGAGGAATGCATAACACTTCGCAATGAATATTATATCTTATCTTGAAACATAGATATGAGATGCGATATCGCGTTTTAAGAATCATATGAACTCTATTGATACGATACGTAGACATCTCCAAACGCTATTTCCTTGCAAGGAAGTGTCGCATTTACGTTCATTTAAATCGTAGACGAGGAATGCATAACACTTCGCAATGAATACTATATCTTATCATGAAACATAGATATGAGATGCAATATCTCGTTTTAAGAAGCATTTGAACTCTATTGCTTCGATACGTAGACATCTGCAAACGCTATTTCCTTGCAAGGAAGTGTCGCATTTACATTCATTTGAAGTGTAGACGAGGAATACATGACACTTCGCAAATCATATTATATCCTACCATGAAACATAGAAATGAGATGCGATATCGCGTTTTAAGAAGCATTAGAACTCTATTGCTACGATACGTAGACATCTGCAAACGCTATTTCCTTGCAAGGAAGTGTCGCATTTACATTCATTTGAAGTGCAGACGAGGAATACATAACACTTCGCAAATCATATTATATCTTACCATGAAACATAGAAATGAGATCCGATATCGCGATCTAAGAATCATAAGAACTCTATTGCTACGATACGTAGACATCTGCAAACGCTATTTCCTTGCAGGGAAGTGTCGCATTTACATTCATTTGAAGTGTAGACGAGGAATACATGACACTTCGCAAAACATATTATATCTTACCATGAAACGTAGAAATGAGATGCGATATCGCTTTTTAAGAATCATAAGAACTCTATTGCTACGATACGTAGACATCTGCAAACGCTATTTCCTTGCAAGGAATTGTCGCATTTACATTCATTTGAAGTGTAGACGAGGAATACATGACACTTCGCAAATCATATTATATATTACCATGAAACATTGAAATGAGATGCGATATCGCGTTTTAAGAATCATAAGAACTCTATTGCTACGATACGTAGACATCTGCAAATGCTATTTCCTTGCAAGAAAGTGTCGCATTCACATTCATTTGAAGTGTAGACGAGGAATACATAACACTTCGCAAATCATATTATATCTTACCATGAAACATTGAAATGAGATGCGATATCGCGTTCTAAGAATCATAAGAACTCTACTGTTACGATACGTAGACATCTGCAAACGCTATTTCCTTGCAAGGAAGTGTCGCATTTACGTTCATTTGAATCGTAGACGAGGAATGCATAACACATCGCAATGAATATTATATCTTATCATGACACATAGATATGAGATGCAATATCTCGTTTTAAGAAGCATTTGAACTCTATTGCTTCGATACGTAGACATCTGCAAACGCTATTTCCTTGCAAGGAAGTGTCGCATTTACATTCATTTGAAGTGTAGACGAGGAATACATGATACTTCGCAAATCATATTATATCTTACCATGAAACATAGAAATGAGATGCGATATCGCGTTTTAAGAAGCATCAGAAATCCATTGCTACGATACGTAGACATCTGCAATCGCTATTTCCTTGCAAAGAAGTGTCGCATTTACCTTCATTTGAAGTGTAGACGAGGAATACATAACACTTCGCAAATCATATTATATCTTACCATGAAACATAGAAATGAGATGCGATATCGCGTTTTAAGAAGCATTAGAACTCTATTGCTACGATACGTAGACATCTGCAATCGCTATTTCCTTGCAACGAAGTGTCGCATTTACTTTCATTTGAATCGTAGACGAGGAATGCATAACACTTCGCAATGAATATTATATCCTATCTTGAAACATAGATATGAGATGCGATATCGCGTTTTAAGAATCATATGAACTCTATTATTACGATACGTAGACATCTCCAAACGCTATTTCCTTGGAAGGAAGTGTCGCATTTACGTTCATTTGAATCGTAGACGAGGAATGCATAACACTTCGCAATGAATATTATATCTTATCATGAAACATAGATATGAGATGCAATATCTCGTTTTAAGAAGCATTTGAACTCTATTGCTTCGATACGTAGACATCTGCAAACGCTATTTCCTTGCAAGGAAGTGTCGCATTTACATTCATTTGAAGTGCAGACGAGGAATACATGACACTTCGCAAATCATATTATATCCTACCATGAGACATAGAAATGAGATGCGATATCGCGTTTTAAGAAGCATTAGAACTCTATTGCTACGATACGTAGACATTTGCAAAGGCTATTTCCTTGCAAGGAAGTGTCGCATTTACATTCATTTGAAGTGTAGACGAGGAATACATGATACTTCGCAAATCATATTATATCTTACCATGAAACATAGGAATGAGATGCGATATCGCGATTTAAGAATCATAAGAACTCTATTGCTACGATACGTAGACATCTGCATACGCTATTTCCTTGCAAGGAAGTGTCGCATTTACATTCATTTGAAGTGCAGACGAGGAATACATAACACTTCGCAAATCATATTATATCTTACCATGAAACATGGGAATGAGATGCGATATCGCGTTCTAAGAATCATAAGAACTCTATTGCTACGATACGTAGACATCTGCAAACGCTATTTCCCTGCAAGGAAGTGTCGCATTTACATTCATTTGAACCGTAGACGAGGAATGCATAACACTTCGCAAAGAATATTATATCTTATCATGAAACATAGATAAGAGATGCAATATCTCTTTTTAAGAAGCATTAGAACTCTACTGCTACGATACGTAGACATCTGCAAACGCTATTTCCTAGCGAGGAAGTGTCGCGTTTGCATTCATTTGAAGTGTAGACGAGGAACACATAACACTCCGCAAATCATATTATATCTTACCATGAAACATAGAAATGACATGCGATATCGCGTTTTAAGAACCATAAGAACTCTACTGCTACGATACGTAGACATCTGCAATCGCTATTTCCTTGCAAAGAAGTGTCGCATTTACATTCATTTGAAGTGTAGACGAGGAATACATAACACTTCGCAAATCATATTATATCTTACCATGAAACATAGAAATGAGATGCGATATCGCGTTTTAAGAAGCATTAGAACTCTATTGCTACGATACGTAGACATCTGCAATCGCTATTTCCTTGCAACGAAGTGTCGCATTTACCTTCATTTGAATCGTAGACGAGGAATGCATAACACTTCGCAATGAATATTATATCTTATCTTGAAACATAGATATGAGATGCGATATCGCGTTTTAAGAATCATATGAACTCTGTTGATACGATACGTAGACATCTCCAAACGCTATTTCCTTGCAAGGAAGTGTCGCATTTACGTTCATTTAAATCGTAGACGAGGAATGCATAACACTTCGCAATGAATATTATATCTTATCATGAAACATAGATATGAGATGCAATATCTCGTTTTAAGAAGCATTTGAACTCTATTGCTTCGATACGTAGACATCTGCAAACGCTATTTCCTTGCAAGGAAGTGTCGCATTTACATTCATTTGAAGTGTAGACGAGGAATACATGACACTTCGCAAATCATATTATATCCTACCATGAAACATAGAAATGAGATGCGATATCGCGTTTTAAGAAGCATTAGAACTCTATTGCTACGATACGTAGACATCTGCAAACGCTATTTCCTTGCAAGGAAGTGTCGCATTTACATTCATTTGAAGTGCAGACGAGGAATACATAACACTTCGCAAATCATATTATATCTTACCATGAAACATAGATATGAGATGCAATATCTCGTTTTAAGAAGCATTTGAACTCTATTGCTTCGATACGTAGACATCTGCAAACGCTATTTCCTTGCAAGGAAGTGTCGCAGTTACTTTCATTTGAATCGTAAACGAGGAATACATAACACTTCGCAAATCATATTATATCTTACCATGAAACATAGAAATGAGATGCGATATCGCGTTTTAGCAAGCATTAGAACTCTATTGCTACGATACGTAGACATCTGCAAACGCTATTTCCTTGCAAGGAATTGTCGCATTTACATTCATTTGAAGTGTAGACGAGGAATACATGACACTTCGCAAATCATATTATATATTACCATGAAACATTGAAATGAGATGCGATATCGCGTTTTAAGAATCATAAGAACTCTATTGCTACGATACGTAGACATCTGCAAATGCTATTTCCTTGCAAGGAAGTGTCGCATTCACATTCATTTGAAGTGTAGACGAGGAATACATAACACTTCGCAAATCATATTATATCTTACCATGAAACATTGAAATGAGATGCGATATCGCGTTCTAAGAATCATAAGAACTCTACTGTTACGATACGTAGACATCTGCAAACGCTATTTCCTTGCAAGGAAGTGTCGCATTTACGTTCATTTGAATCGTAGACGAGGAATGCATAACACATCGCAATGAATATTATATCTTATCATGACACATAGATATGAGATGCAATATCTCGTTTTAAGAAGCATTTGAACTCTATTGCTTCGATACGTAGACATCTGCAAACGCTATTTCCTTGCAAGGAAGTGTCGCATTTACATTCATTTGAAGTGTAGACGAGGAATACATGATACTTCGCAAATCATATTATATCTTACCATGAAACATAGAAATGAGGTGCGATATCGCGTTTTAAGAAGCATCAGAAATCCATTGCTACGATACGTAGACATCTGCAATCGCTATTTCCTTGCAACGAAGTGTCGCATTTACTTTCATTTGAATCGTAGACGAGGAATGCATAACACTTCGCAATGAATATTATATCCTATCTTGAAACATAGATATGAGATGCGATATCGCGTTTTAAGAATCATATGAACTCTATTATTACGATACGTAGACATCTCCAAACGCTATTTCCTTGCAAGGAAGTGTCGCATTTACGTTCATTTGAATCGTAGACGAGGAATGCATAACACTTCGCAATGAATATTATATCTTATCATGAAACATAGATATGAGATGCAATATCTCGTTTTAAGAAGCATTTGAACACTATTGCTTCGATACGTAGACATCTGCAAACGCTATTTCCTTGCAAGGAAGTGTCGCATTTACATTCATTTGAAGTGCAGACGAGGAATACATGACACTTCGCAAATCATATTATATCCTACCATGAGACATAGAAATGAGATGCGATATCGCGTTTTAAGAAGCATTAGAACTCTATTGCTACGATACGTAGACATTTGCAAACGCTATTTCCTTGCAAGGAAGTGTCGCATTTACATTCATTTGAAGTGCAGACGAGGAATACATAACACTTCGCAAATCATTTTATATCTTACCATGAAACATAGAAATGAGATCCGATATCGCGTTGTAAGAATCATAAGAACTCTATTGCTACGATACGTAGACATCTGCAAACGCTATTTCCTTGCAGGGAAGTATCGCATTTACATTCATTTGAAGTGTAGACGAGGAATACATGACACTTCGCAATGAATATTATATCTTATCATGACACATAGATATGAGATGCAATATCTCGTTTTAAGAAGCATTTGAACTCTATTGCTTCGATACGTAGACATCTGCAAACGCTATTTCCTTGCAAGGAAGTGTCGCATTTACGTTCATTTGAATCGTAGACGAGGAATGCATAACACATCGCAATGAATATTATATCTTATCATGACACATAGATATGAGATGCAATATCTCGTTTTAAGAAGCATTTGAACTCTATTGCTTCGATACGTAGACATCTGCAAACGCTATTTCCTTGCAAGGAAGTGTCGCATTTACATTCATTTGATGTGTAGACGAGGAATACATGATACTTCGCAAATCATATTATATCTTACCATGAAACATAGAAATGAGATGCGATATCGCGTTTTAAGAAGCATCAGAAATCCATTGCTACGATACGTAGACATCTGCAAACACTATTTCCTTGCAAGGAAGTGTCGCGTTTGCATTCATTTGAAGTGTAGACGAGGAACACATAACACTCCGCAAATCATATTATATCTTACCATGAAACATAGAAATGAGGTGCGATATCGCGTTTTAAGAACCATAAGAACTCTACTGCTACGATACGTAGACATCTGCAATCGCTATTTCCTTGCAAAGAAGTGTCGCATTTACATTCATTTGAAGTGTAGACGAGGAATACATAACACTTCGCAAATCATATTATATCTTACCATGAAACATAGAAATGAGATGCGATATCGCGTTTTAAGAAGCATTAGAACTCTATTGCTACGATACGTAGACATCTGCAATCGCTATTTCCTTGCAACGAAGTGTCGCATTTACCTTCATTTGAATCGTAGACGAGGAATGCATAACACTTCGCAATGAATATTATATCTTATCTTGAAACATAGATATGAGATGCGATATCGCGTTTTAAGAATCATATGAACTCTATTGATACGATACGTAGACATCTCCAAACGCTATTTCCTTGCAAGGAAGTGTCGCATTTACGTTCATTTAAATCGTAGACGAGGAATGCATAACACTTCGCAATGAATACTATATCTTATCATGAAACATAGATATGAGATGCAATATCTCGTTTTAAGAAGCATTTGAACTCTATTGCTTCGATACGTAGACATCTGCAAACGCTATTTCCTTGCAAGGAAGTGTCGCATTTACATTCATTTGAAGTGCAGACGAGGAATACATGACACTTCGCAAATCATATTATATCCTACCATGAGACATAGAAATGAGATGCGATATCGCGTTTTAAGAAGCATTAGAACTCTATTGCTACGATACGTAGACATTTGCAAAGGCTATTTCCTTGCAAGGAAGTGTCGCATTTACATTCATTTGAAGTGCAGACGAGGAATACATAACACTTCGCAAATCATTTTATATCTTACCATGAAACATAGAAATGAGATCCGATATCGCGTTGTAAGAATCATAAGAACTCTATTGCTACGATACGTAGACATCTGCAAACGCTATTTCCTTGCAGGGAAGTATCGCATTTACATTCATTTGAAGTGTAGACGAGGAATACATGACACTTCGCAATTCATATTATATCTTACCATGAAACGTAGAAATGATATGCGATATCGCGTTTTAAGAATCATAAGAACTCTATTGCTACGATACGTAGACATCTGCAAACGCTATTTCCTTGCAAGGAAGTGTCGCATTTACATTCATTTGAAGTGTAGACGAGGAGTACATGACACTTCGCAAATCATATTATATCTTACCATGAAACATTGAAATGAGATGCGATATCGCGTTTTAAGAATCATAAGAACTCTATTGCTACGATACGTAGACATCTGCAAATGCTATTTCCTTGCAAGGAAGTGTCGCATTCACATTCATTTGAAGTGTAGGCGAGGAATACATAACACTTCGCAAATCATATTATATCTTACCATGAAACATAGAAATGAGATGCGATATCGCCTTTTAAGAAGCATTAGAACTCTATTGCTACGATACGTAGACATCTGCAATCGCTATTTGCTTGCAACGAAGAGTCGCATTTACTTTCATTTGAATCGTAGACGAGGAATGCATAACACTTCGCAATGAATATTATATCCTATCTTGAAACATAGATATGAGATGCGATATCGCGTTTTAAGAACCATATGGACTCTATTGTTACGATACGTAGACATCTCCAAACGCTATTTCCTTGCAAGGAAGTGTCGCATTTACGTTCATTTGAATCGTTGACGAGGAATGCATAACACATCGCAATGAACATTATATCTTATCATGACACATAGATATGAGATGCAATATCTCGTTTTATGAAGCATTTGAACACTATTGCTTCGATACGTAGAGATCTGCAAACGCTATTTCCTTGCAAGGAAGTGTCGCATTTACACTCATTTGAATCGTATACGAGGAATGCATAACACTTCGCAATGAATATTATATCTTATCATGAAACATAGATATGAGATGCAATATCTCGTTCTAAGAAGCATTTGATCTCTATTGCTACGATACCTAGACATCTGCAGACGCTGTTTCCTAGCAAGGAAGTGTCGCATTTACATTCATTTGAAGAGTAGACTAGGAATACATAACACTTCGCAAATCATATTATATCTTACCATGAAACATAGAAATGAGATTC
Organism: Xylocopa sonorina; assembly: GCF_050948175.1. NCBI lineage: Eukaryota > Metazoa > Arthropoda > Insecta > Hymenoptera > Apidae > Xylocopa > Xylocopa sonorina. The sequence goes on from NW_027490162.1 coordinate 1,126,057, forward strand.
GACATCGCTTTTAAAGAAGCATTAGAACTCTATTGCTTCGATACGTAGACATCTGCAAACGCTATTTCCTTGCAAGGAAGTGTCGCATTTACATTCATTTGAAGTGTGGACGAGGAATACATGACACTTCACAAATCATATTATATCTTATCATGAAACATAGATATGAGATTCGATATCGCGTTTTAAGAAGCATTAGAACTCTATCGCTACGATACGTAGACATCTGCAATCGCTATTTCCTTGCAAGGAAGTGTCGCATTCACATTCATTTGAAGTGTAGACGAGGAATACATAACACTTCGCAAATCATATTATATCCTACCATGAAACATAGAAATGAGACGCGATATCGCGTTTTAAGAAGCATTAGAACTCTATCGCTACGATTCCTAGACATCTCCAGACACTATTTCCTAGCAAGGAAGTGTCGCATTTACATTCATTTGAAGTGTAGACGAGGAATACATAACACTTCGCAAATCATATTATATCCTACCATAAAACATAGAAGTGAGATGCGATATCGCGTTTTAAGAATCATAAGACCTCTATTGCTACGATACGTAGACATCTGCAAGCGCTATTTCCTAGCGAGGAAGTGTCGCATTTACACTAATTTGAATCGTATACGAGGAATGCATAACACTTCGCAATGAATATTATATCTTATCATGAAACATAGATATGAGATGCAATATCTCGTTTTAAGAAGCATTTGAACTCTATTGCTACGATACCTAGACATCTGCAGACGCTGTTTCCTAGCAAGGAAGTGTCGCATTTACATTCATTTGAATCGTAGACGAGGAATGCATAACACTTCGCAATGAATATTATATCTTACCATGAAACATAGAAATGAGATCCGATATCGAGTTTTAAGAAGCATTAGAAATCTATCGCTACGATACGTAGACATCTGCAAACGCTATTTCCTTGCAAGGAAGTGTCGCATTTACATTCATTTGAAGTGTGGACGAGGAATACATGACACTTCGCAAATCATATTATATCTTATCATGAAACATAGATATGAGATTCGATATCGCGTTTTAAGAAGCATTAGAACTCTATCGCTACGATACGTAGACATCTGCAATCGCTATTTCCTTGCAAGGAAGTGTCGCATTCACATTCATTTGAAGTGTAGACGAGGAATACATAACACTTCGCAAATCATATTATATCCTACCATGAAACATAGAAATGAGACGCGATATCGCGTTTTAAGAAGCATTAGAACTCTATCGCTACGATTCCTAGACATCTCCAGACACTATTTCCTAGCAAGGAAGTGTCGCATTTACATTCATTTGAAGTGTAGACGAGGAATACATAACACTTCGCAAATCATATTATATCCTACCATAAAACATAGAAGTGAGATGCGATATCGCGTTTTAAGAATCATAAGACCTCTATTGCTACGATACGTAGACATCTGCAAGCGCTATTTCCTAGCGAGGAAGTGTCGCATTTACACTAATTTGAATCGTATACGAGGAATGCATAACACTTCGCAATGAATATTATATCTTATCATGAAACATAGATATGAGATGCAATATCTCGTTTTAAGAAGCATTTGAACTCTATTGCTACGATACCTAGACATCTGCAAACACTATTTCCTTGCAAGGAAGTGTCGCATTTACATTCATTTGAATCGTAGACGAGGAATGCATAACACTTCGCAATGAATATTATATCTTACCATGAAACATAGAAATGAGATCCGATATCGAGTTTTAAGAAGCATTAGAAATCTATCGCTACGATACGTAGACATCTGCAAACGCTATTTCCTTGCAAGGAAGTGTCGCATTTACATTCATTTGAAGTGTAGACGAGGAATACATGACACTTCGCAAATCATATTATATCTTTCCATGAAACATAGAAATGGGATGCGATATCGCGTTTTATGAAGCATTAGAACTCTATCGCTACGATACCTAGACATCTCCAGACACTATTTCCTAGCAAGGAAGTGTCGCATTTACATTCATTTGAATCGTAGACGAGGAATGCATAACACTTTGCAATGAATATTATATCTTATCATGAATCATAGATATGGGATGCAATATCTCGTTTTAAGAAGCATTTGAACTCTATTGCTTCGATACATAGACATCTGCAAACGCTACTTCCTTGCAAGGAAGTGTCGCATTTACATTCATTTGAAGTGTAGACTAGGAATACATAACACTTCGCAAATCATATTATATCTTACCATGAAACATAGAAATGAGATTCGATATCGCTTTTAAAGAAGCATTAGAACTCTATTGCTTCGATACGTAGACATCTGCAAACGCTATTTCCTTGCAAGGAAGTGTCGCATTTACATTCATTTGAAGTGTAGACGAGGAATACGTAACAATTCGCAAATCATATTATATCCTATCATGAAACATAGAAATGAGACGCGATATCGCGTTTTAAGAAGCATTAGAACTCTATCGCTACGATACCTAGACATCTCCAGACACTGTTTCCTAGCAAGGAAGTGTCGCATTTACAATCATTTGAAGTGTAGACGAGGAATACATAACACTTCGCAAATCATATTATATCCTACCGTAAAACATAGAAGTGAGATGCGATATCGCGTTTTAAGAATCATAAGAACTCTATTGCTACGATATGTAGATATCTGCAAGCGCTATTTCCTAGCGAGGAAGTGTCGCATTTACACTCATTTGAATCGTATACGAGGAATGCATAACACTTCGCAATGAATATTATATCTTATCATGAAACATAGATATGAGATGCAATATCTCGTTTTAAGAAGCATTTGAACTCTATTGCTACGATACCTAGACATATGCAAACACTATTTCCTTGCAAGGAAGTGTCGCATTTACATTCATTTGAATCGTAGACGAGGAATGCATAACACTTCGCAATGAATATTATATCTTACCATGAAACATAGAAATGAGATCCGATATCGAGTTTTAAGAAGCATTAGAAATCTATTGCTACGATACGTAGACATCTGCAAACGCTATTTCCTTGCAAGGAAGTATCGCATTTACATTCATTTGAATCGTATACGAGGAATGCATAACACTTCGCAATGAATATTATATCTTATCATGAAACATAGATATGAGATGCAATATCTCGTTTTAAGAAGCATTTGAACTCTATTGCTACGATACCTAGACATCTGCAGACGCTGTTTCCTAGCAAGAAAGTGTCGCATTTACATTCATTTGAAGTGTAGACGAGGAATACATGACACTTCGCAAATCATATTATATCTTGCCATGATACATAGAAATGAGATGCGATATCGCGTTTTAAGAAGCATTAGAACTCCACTGCTACGATTCGTAGACATCTGCAAATGCTATTTCCTTGCAAGGAAGTGTCGCATTTACACTCATTTGAATCGTATACGAGGAATGCATAACACTTCGCAATGAATATTATATCTTATCATGAAACATAGATATGAGATGCAATATCTCGTTTTAAGGAGCATTTGAACTCTATTGCTACGATACCTAGACATCTGCAGACGCTATTTCCTGGCAAGGAAGTGTCGCATTTACATTCACTTGAAGTGTAGACGAGGAATACATGACACTTCGCAAATCAAATTATATCTTACCATGAAACATAGAAATGAGATGCGATATCGCGTTTTAAGAAGCATTTGAACTCTATTGCTTCGATACATAGACATCTCCAAACGCTACTTCCTTGCAAGGAAGTGTCGCATTTACATTCATTTGAAGTGTAGACTAGGAATACATAACACTTCGCAAATCATATTATATCTTACCATGAAACATAGAAATGAGATTCGATATCGCTTTTAAAGAAGCATTAGAACTCTATTGCTTCGATACGTAGACATCTGCAAACGCTATTTCCTTGCAAGGAAGAGTCGCATTTACATTCATTTGAAGTGTAGACGAGGAATACATGACACTTCGCAAATCATATTATATCTTATCATGAAACATAGATATGAGATTCGATCTCGCGTTTTAAGAAGCATTAGGACTCTATCGCTACGATACGTAGACATCTGCAATCGCTATTTCCTTGCAAGGAAGTGTCGCATTTACTTTCATTTGAATCGCAGACGAGGAATGCATAACACTTCGCAATGAATATTATATCTTATCATGAAACATAGAAATGAGATGCAATATCTCGTTTTAAGAAGCATTTCAACTCTATTGCTTCGGTACGTAGACATCTGCAAACGCTATTTCCTTGCAAGGAAGTGTAGCATTCACATTCATTTGAAGTGTAGACGAGGAATTCATAACACTTCGCAAATTATATTATATCCTACCATGAAACATAGAAATGAGACGCGATATCGCGTTTTAAGAAGCATTAGAACTCTATCGCTACGATACCTAGACATCTCCAGACACTGTTTCCTAGCAAGGAAGTGTCGCATTTACATTCATTTGAAGTGTAGACGAGGAATACATAACACTTCGCAAATCATATTATATCCTACCGTAAAACATAGAAGTGAGATGCGATATCGCGTTTTTAGAATCATAAGAACTCTATTGCTACGATACGTAGATCTCTGCAAGCGCTATTTCCTAGCGAGGAAGTGTCGCATTTACACTCATTTGAATCGTATACGAGGAATGCATAACACTTCGCAATGAATATTATATCTTATCATGAAACATAGATATGAGATGCAATATCTCGTTTTAAGAAGCATTTGAACTCTATTGCTACGATACCTAGACATCTGCAAACACTATTTCCTTGCAAGGAAGTGTCGCATTTACATTCATTTGAATCGTAGACGAGGAATGCATAACACTTCGCAATGAATATTATATCTTACCATGAAACATAGAAATGAGATCCGGTATCGAGTTTTAAGAAGCATTAGAAATCTATTGCTACGATACGTAGACATCTGCAAACGCTATTTCCTTGCAAGGAAGTGTCGCATTTACATTCATTTGAATCGTATACGAGGAATGCATAACACTTCGCAATGAATATTATATCTTATCATGAAACATAGATATGAGATGCAATATCTCGTTTTAAGAAGCATTAGAACTCTATTGCTACGATACCTAGACATCTGCAGACGCTGTTTCCTAGCAAGGAAGTGTCGCATTTATATTCATTTGAAGTGTAGACGAGGAATACATGACGCTTCGCAAATCATATTATATCTTGCCATGATACATAGAAATGAGATGCGATATCGCGTTTTAAGAAGCATTAGAACTCCACTGCTACGATTCGTAGACATCTGCAAACGCTATTTCCTTGCAAGGAAGTGTCGCATTTACACTCATTTGAATCGTATACGAGGAATGCATAACACTTCGCAAATCATGTTATATCTTACCATGAAACATAGAAATGAGATGCGATATCGCGTTTTAAGAATCATATGAACTCTATTGCTACGATACCTAGACATCTGCAAACGCTCTTTCCTTGCAAGGAAGTGTCGCATTTACATTCACTTGAAGTGTAGACGAGGAATACATGACACTTCGCAAATCAAATTATATCTTACCATGAAACATAGAAATGAGATGCGATATCGCGTTTTAAGAAGCATTTGAACTCTATTGCTTCGATACATAGACATCTGCAAACGCTACTTCCTTGCAAGGAAGTGTCGCATTTACATTCATTTGAAGTGTAGACTAGGAATACATAACACTTCGCAAATCATATTATATCTTACCATGAAACATAGAAATGAGATTCGATATCGCTTTTAAAGAAGCATTAGAACTCTATTGCTTCGATACGTAGACATCTGCAAACGCTATTTCCTTGCAAGGAAGAGTCGCATTTACATTCATTTGAAGTGTAGACGAGGAATACATGACACTTCGCAAAACATATTATATCTTATCATGAAACATAGATATGAGATTCGATATCGCGTTTTAAGAAGCATTAGGACTCTATCGCTACGATACGTAGACATCTGCAATCGCTATTTCCTTGCAAGGAAGTGTCGCATTTACTTTCATTTGAATCGCAGACGAGGAATGCATAACACTTCGCAATGAATATTATATCTTACCATGAAACATAGAAATGAGATGCGATATCAAGTTTTAAGAATCATAAGAACTCTATTGCTACGATACGTAGACATCTGCAATCGCTATTTCCTTGCAAGGAAGTGTCGCATTTACTTTCACTTGAATCGCAGACGAGGAATGCATAACACTTCGCAATGAATATTATATCTTATCATGAAACATAGAAATGAGATGCAATATCTCGTTTTAAGAAGCATTTCAACTCTATTGCTTCGGTACGTAGACATCTGCAAACGCTATTTCCTTGCAAGGAAGTGTAGCATTCACATTCATTTGAAGTGTAGACGAGGAATTCATAACACTTCGCAAATCATATTATATCCTACCATGAAACATAGAAATGAGACGCGATATCGCGTTTTAAGAAGCATTAGAACTCTATCGCTACGATACCTAGACATCTCCAGACACTGTTTCCTAGCAAGGAAGTGTCGCATTTACATTCATTTGAAGTGTAGACGAGGAATACATAACACTTCGCAAATCATATTATATCCTACCGTAAAACATAGAAGTGAGATGCGATATCGCGTTTTAAGAATCATAAGAACTCTATTGCTACGATACGTAGACATCTGCAAGCGCTATTTCCTAGCGAGGAAGTGTCGCATTTACACTCATTTGAATCGTATACGAGGAATGCATAACACTTCGCAATGAATATTATATCTTATCATGAAACATAGATATGAGATGCAATATCTCGTTTTAAGAAGCATTTGAACTCTATTGCTACGATACCTAGACATCTGCAGACGCTGTTTCCTAGCAAGGAAGTGTCGCATTTACATTCATTTGAAGTGTAGACGAGGAATACATGACACTTCGCAAATCATATTATATCTTGCCATGATACATAGAAATGAGATGCGATATCGCGTTTTAAGAAGCATTAGAACTCCACTGCTACGATTCGTAGACATCTGCAAACGCTATTTCCTTGCAAGGAAGTGTCGCATTTACACTCATTTGAATCGTATACGAGGAATGCATAACACTTCGCAATGAATATTATATCTTATCATGAAACATAGATATGAGACGCAATATCTCGTTTTAAGGAGCATTTGAACTCTATTGCTACGATACCTACACATCTGCAGACGCTATTTCCTGGCAAGGAAGTGTCGCATTTACATTCACTTGAAGTGTAGACGAGGAATACATGACACTTCGAAAATCAAATTATATCTTACCATGAAACACAGAAATGAGATGCGATATCGCGTTTTAAGAAGCATTAGAAATCTATTGCTACGATACCTAGACATCTGCAAACGCTATTTCCATGCAAGGAAGTGTCGCATTTACACTCATTTGAATCGTAGACGAGGAATGCATAACACTTCGCAATGAATATTATATCTTATCATGAAACATAGATATGAGATGCAATATCTTGTTTTAAGAAGCATTTGAACTCTATTGCTACGATACCTAGACATCTGCAGACGCTGTTTCCTAGCAAGGAAGTGTCGCATTTACATTCATTTGAAGTGTGGACGAGGAATAAATGACACTTCGCAAATCATATTATATCTTACCATGAAACATAGAAATGAGATTCGACATCGCGTTCTAAGAAGCATTAGAACCCTATTGCTACGATACGTTGACATCTGCAAACGCTATTTCCTTGCTAGGAAGTGTCGTATTTTCATTCATTTGAAGTGTAGACGAGGAATACATAACACTTCGCAAATCATGTTATACCTTACCATGAAACATAGAAATGAGATGCGATATCGCGTTTTAAGAATCATATGAACTCTATTGCTACGATACCTAGACATCTGCAAACGCTCTTTCCTTGCAAGGAAGTGTCGCATTAACATTCATATGAAGTGTAGACGAGGAATACATAACACTTCGCAAATAATATTATATCTTACCATGAAACATACAAATGAGATGCGATATCGCGTTTTAGGAAGCATTAGAACTCTATTGCTACGATACCTAGACATCTGCAAACGCTATTACCTTGCAAGGAAGTGTCGCATTTACATTCATTTGAAGTGTAGACAAGGAATACATAACACTTTGCAAATCATATTATATCTTACGATGAAACATAGAAATGAGATGCGATATCGCGTTTTAAGAATCATAAGAACTCTATTGCTACGATACGTAGACAGCTGCAAACGCTCTTTCCTTGCAAGGAAGTGTCGCATTAACATTCATATGAAGTGTAGACGAGGAATACATAACACTTCGCAAATAATATTATATCTTACCATGAAACATAGAAATGAGATTCGATATCGCGTTTTAAGAAGCATTAGAACTCTATTGCTACGATACGTAGACATCTGCAAACGCTATTTCCTTGCTAGGAAGTGTCGCATTTTCATTCATATGAAGTGTAAACGAGGAATACATAACACTTCGCAAATAATATTATATCTTACCATGAAGCATACAAATGAGATGCGATATCGCGTTTTAGGAAGCATTAGAACTCTATTGCTACGATACCTAGACATCTGCAAACGCTATTTCCTTGCAAGGAAGTGTCGCATTTACATTCATTTGAAGTGTAGACGAGGAATACATAACACTTTGCAAATCATATTATATCTTACGATAAAACGTAGAAATGAGATGCGATATCGCGTTTTAAGAATCATAAGAACACAATTGCTACGATACGTAGACAGCTGCAAACGCTCTTTCCTTGCAAGGAAGTGTCGCATTAACATTCATATGAAGTGTAGACGAGGAATACATAACACTTTGCAAATAATATTATATCTTACCATGAAACATAGAAATGAGATGCGATATCGCGTTTTAAGAAGCATTATAACTCTATCGCTACGATACCTAGACATCTCCAGACACTATTTCCTAGCAAGGAAGTGTCGCATTTACATTCATTTGAAGTGTAGACGAGGAATACATAACACTTCGCAAATCATATTATATCCTACCATAAAACATAGAAGTGAGATGCGATATCGCGTTTTAAGAATCATAAGAAAGCTATTGCTACGATACGTAGACATCTGCAAACGCTATTTCCTTGCAAGGAAGTGTCGCATTTACATTCATTTGAAGTGTAGACGAGGAATACATGACACTTCGCAAATCATATTATATCTTTCCATGAAACATAGAAATGAGATGCGATATCGCGTTTTATGAAGCATTAGAACTCTATCGCTACGATACCTAGACATCTCCAGACACTATTTCCTAGCAAGGAAGTGTCGCATTTACATTCATTTGAAGTGTAGACGAGGAATACATAACACTTCACAAATCATATTATATCTTACCATGAAACATAGAAATGAGATGCGATATCAAGTTTTAAGAATCATAAGAACTCTATTGCTACGATAGGTAGACATCTGCAAACGCTATTTCCTTGCAAGGAAGTGTCGCATTTACATTCATATGAAGTGTAGACGAGGAATACATAACACTCGGCAAATCATATTATATCTTACCATGAAACATAGAAATGAGATGCGATATCGCGTTTTAAGAAGCATTAGAACTCTATCGCTACGATACCTAGACATCTGCAGACGCTATTTCCTGGCAAGGAAGTGTCGCATTTACATTCATTTGAATCGTAGACGAGGAATGCATAACACTTTGCAATGAATATTATATCTTATCATGAAACATAGATATGGGATGCAATATCTCGTTTTAAGAAGCATTTGAACTCTATTGCTTCGATACGTAGACATCTGCAAACGCTATTTCCTTGCATGGAAGTGTCGCATTTACATTCATTTGAAGTGTAGACGAGGAATACATAACACTTCGCAAATCATATTATATCTTACCATGAAACATAGAAATGAGATTCGATATCGCGTTTTAAGAATCATAAGAACTCTATTGCTACTATACGTAGACATCTGCAAACGCTATTTCCTTGCAAGGAAGTGTCGCATTTACATTCATTTGAATCGTAGACGAGGAATGCATAACAATTCGCAATGAATATTATATCTTATCATGAAACATAGATATGAGATGCAATATCTCGTTTTAAGAAGCATTTGAACTCTATTGCTTCGATACGTAGACATCTGCAAACGCTATTTCCCTGCAAGGAAGTGTCGCATTTACATTCATTTGAAGTGTAGACGAGGAATACATGACACTTCGCAAATCATATTATATCTTACCATGAAACATAGAAATGAGATGCGATATCAAGTTTTAAGAATCATAAGAACTCTATTGCTACGATACGTAGACATCTGCAAACGCTATTTCCTTGCAAGGAAGTGTCGCATTTACACTCATTTGAATCGTATACGAGAAATGCATAACACTTCGCAATGAATATTATATCTTATCTTGAAACAAAGATATGAGATGCAATATCTCGTTTTAAGAAGCATTTGAACCCTATTGCTACGATACCTAGACATCTGCAGACGCTGTTTCCTAGCAAGGAAGTGTCGCATTTACATTGATTTGAAGTGTAGACGAGGAATACATAACACTCCGCAAATCATATTATATCTTACCATGAAACATAGAAATGAGATGCGATATCGCGTTTTAAGAAGCATTAGAACTCTATCGCTATGATACCTAGACATCTGCAGACGCTATTTCCTGGCAAGGAAGTATCGCATTTACATTCATTTGAATCGTAGACGAGGAATGCATAACACTTTGCAATGAATATTATATCTTATCATGAAACATAGATATGGGATGCAATATCTCGTTTTAAGAAGCATTTGAACTCAATTGCTTCGATACGTAGACATCTGCAAACGCTATTTCCTTGCAAGGAAGTGTCGCATTTACATTCATTTGAAGTGTAGACGAGGAATACATAACACTTCGCAAACCATATTATATCTTACCATGAAACATAGAAATGAGATTTGATATCGCGTTTTAAGAATCATAAGAACTCTATTGCTACTATACGTAGACATCTGCAAACGCTATTTCCTTGCAAGGAAGTGTCGCATTTACATTCATTTGAATCGTAGACGAGGAATGCATAACAATTCGCAATGAATATTATATCTTATCATGAAACATAGATATGAGATGCAATATCTCGTTTTAAGAAGCATTTGAACTCTATTGCTTCGATACGTAGACATCTGCAAACGCTATTTCCTTGCAAGGAAGTGTCGCAGTTACTTTCATTTGAATCGTAAACGAGGAATACATAACACTTCGCAAATCATATTATATCTTACCATGAAACATAGAAATGAGATGCGATATCGCGTTTTAGCAAGCATTAGAACTCTATTGCTACTATACCTAGACATCTGCAAACGCTATTTCCTTGCAAGGACGTGTCGCATTTACGTTCATTTGAATCATAGACGAGGAATGCATAACACTTCGCAATGAATATTATATCTTATCATGAAACATAAATATGAGATGCAATATCTCGTTTTAAGAATCATAAGAACTCTATTGCTACGATACGTAGACAGCTGCAAACCCTCTTTCCTTGCAAGGAAGTGTCGCATTAACATTCATATGAAGTGTAGACGAGGAATACATGACACTTCGCAAATAATATTATATCTTACCATGAAACATAAAAATGAGATTCGATATCGCGTTTTAAGAAGCATTAGAACTCTATTGCTACGATACGTAGACATCTGCAAACGCTATTTCCTTGCTAGGAAGTGTCGCATTTTCATTCATTTGAAGTGTAGACGAGGAATACATAACACTTCGCAAATCATGTTATATCTTACCATGAAACATAGAAATGAGGTGCGATATCGCGTTTTAAGAATCATATGAACTCTATTGCTACGATACCTAGACATCTGCAAACGCTCTTTCCTTGCAAGGAAGTGTCGCATTAACATTCATATGAAGTGTAGACGAAGAATACATAACACTTCGCAAATAATATTATATCTTACCATGAAACATACAAATGAGATGCGATATCGCGTTTTAGGAAGCATTAGAACTCTATTGCTACGATACCTAGACATCTGCAAACGCTATTTCCTTGCAAGGAAGTGTCGCATTTACATTCATTTGAAGTGTAGACGAGGAATACATAACACTTTGCAAATCATATTATATCTTACGATGAAACATAGAAATGAGATGCGATATCGCGTTTTAAGAATCATAAGAACTCTATTGCTACGATACGTAGACAGCTGCAAACGCTCTTTCCTTGCAAGGAAGTGTCGCATTAACATTCATATGGAGTGTAGACGAGGAATACATAACACTTCGCAAATAATATTATATCTTACCATGAAACATAGAAATGAGATGCGATATCGCGTTTTAAGAATCATATGATCTCTATCGCTACGATACCTAGATATCTCCAGACACTATTTCCTAGCAAGGAAGTGTCGCATTTACATTCATTTGAAGTGTAGACGAGGAATACATAACACTTCGCAAATCATATTATATCTTACCATGAAACATAGAAATGAGATGCGATATCAAGTTTTAAGAATCATAAGAACACTATTGCTACGATAGGTAGACATCTGCAAACGCTATTTCCTTGCAAGGAAGTGTCGCATTTACATTCATATGAAGTGTGGACGAGGAATACATAACACTCGGCAAATCATATTATATCTTACCATGAATCATAGAAATGAGATGCGATATCGCGTTTTAAGAAGCATTAGAACTCTATCGCTACGATACCTAGACATCTGCAGACGCTATTTCCTGGCAAGGAAGTGTCGCATTTACATTCATTTGAATCGTAGACGAGGAATGCATAACACTTTGCAATGAATATTATATCTTATCATAAAACATAGATATGGGATGCAATATCTCGTTTTAAGAAGCATTTGAACTCTATTGCTTCGATACGTAGACATCTGCAAACGCTATTTCCTTGCAAGGAAGTGTCGCATTTACATTCATTTGAAGTGTAGACGAGGAATACATAACACTTCGCAAATCATATTATATCTTACCATGAAACATAGAAATGAGATTCGATATCGCGTTTTAAGAATCATAAGAACTCTATTGCTACTATACGTAGACATCTGCAAACGCTATTTCCTTGCAAGGAAGTGTCGCATTTACATTCATTTGAATCGTAGACGAGGAATGCATAACAATTCGCAATGAATATTATATATTATCATGAAACATAGATATGAGATGCAATATCTCGTTTTAAGAAGCATTTGAACCCTATTGCTTCGATACGTAGACATCTGCAAACGCTATTTCCCTGCAAGGAAGTGTCGCATTTACATTCATTTGAAGTGTAGACGAGGAATACATGACACTTCGCAAATCATATTATATCTTACCATGAAACATAGAAATGAGATGCGATATCAAGTTTTAAGAATCATAAGAACTCTATTGCTACGATACGTAGACATCTGCAAACGCTATTTCCTTGCAAGGAAGTGTCGCATTTACACTCATTTGAATCGTATACGAGAAATGCATAACACTTCGCAATGAATATTATATCTTATCATGAAACAAAGGTATGAGATGCAATATCTCGTTTTAAGAAGCATTTGAACTCTATTGCTACGATACCTAGACATCTGCAGACGCTGTTTCCTAGCAAGGAAGTGTAGCATTTACATTCATTTGAAGTGTAGACGCGGAATACATGACACTTCGCAAATCATATTATATCTTACCATGAAACATAGAAATGAAATGCGATATCGCGTTTTAAGAAGCATTAGAACTCTATTACTACGATAGGTAGACATCTGCAAACGCTATTTCCTTGCAAGGAAGTGTCGCATTTACATTCATATGAAGTGTAGACGAGGAATACATAACACTCCGCAAATCATATTATATCTTACCATGAAACATAGAAATGAGATGCGATATCGCGTTTTAAGAAGCATTAGAACTCTATCGCTACGATACCTAGACATCTGCAGACGCTATTTCCTGGCAAGGAAGTGTCGCATTTACATTCATTTGAATCGTAGACGAGGAATGCATAACACTTTGCAATGAATATTATATCTTATCATGAAACATAGATATGGGATGCAATATCTCGTTTTAAGAAGCATTTGAACTCTATTGCTTCGATACGTAGACATCTGCAAACGCTATTTCCTTGCAAGGAAGTGTCGCATTTACATTCATTTGAAGTGTAGACGAGGAATACATAACACTTCGCAAATCATATTATATCTTACCATGAAACATAGAAATGAGATTTGATATCGCGTTTTAAGAATCATAAGAACTCTATTGCTACTATACGTAGACATCTGCAAACGCTATTTCCTTGCAAGGAAGTGTCGCATTTACATTCATTTGAATCGTAGACGAGGAATGCATAGCAATTCGCAATGAATATTATATCTTATCATGAAACATAGATATGAGATGCAATATCTCGTTTTAAGAAGCATTTGAACTCTATTGCTTCGATACGTAGACATCTGCAAACGCTATTTCCCTGCAAGGAAGTGTCGCATTTACATTCGTTTGAAGTGTAGACGAGGAATACATAACACTTCGCAAATAATATTATATCTTACCATGAAACATACAAATGAGATGCGATATCGCGTTTTAAGAATCATATGAACTCTACTGCTACGATACGTAGACATCTGCAATCGCTATTTCCTTGCAAGGAAGTGTCGCAGTTACTTTCATTTGAATCGTAGACGAGGAATACATATCACTTCGCAAATCATATTATATCTTACCATGAAACATAGAAATGAGATGCGATATCGCGTTTTAGGAAGCATTAGACCTCTATTGCTACTATACCTAGACATCTGCAAACGCTATTTCCTTGCAAGGACGTGTCGCATTTACGTTCATTTGAATCATAGACGAGGAATGCATAACACTTCGCAATGAATATTATATCTTATCATGAAACATAAATATGAGATGCAATATCTCGTTTTAAGAAGCATTTGAACTCTATTGCTTCGATACGTAGACATTTGCAAACGCCATTTCTTTGCAAGGAAGTGTCGCATTTACATTCATTTGAAGTGTAGACGAGGAATACATAACACTTGGCAAATCATATTATATCTTACCATGAAACATAGAACTGAGATGCGATATCGCGTTTTAAGAAGCATTAGAAATCTATTGCTACGATACCTAGACATCTGCACACGCTATTTCCTTGCAAAGAAGTGTCGCATTTACATTCATTTGAATCGTAGACGAGGAATGCATAACACTTCGCAATGAATATTAAATCTTACCATGAAACATAGAAATGAGATGCGATATCGCGTTTTAAGAATCATATGAACTCTATTGCTACGATACGTAGACATCTGCAAACGCTCTTTCCTTGCAAGGAAGTGTCGCATTAACATTCATATGAAGTGTAGACGAGGAATACATAACACTTCGCAAATAATATTATATCTATCCATGAAACATAGAAATGAGATTCGATATCGCGTTTTAAGAAGCATTAGAACTCTATTGCTACGATACGTAGACATCTGCAAACGCTATTTCCTTGCTAGGAAGTGTCGCATTTTCATTCATTTGAAGTGTAGACGTGGAATACATAACACTTCGCAAATCATGTTATATCTTACCATGAAACATAGAAATGAGATGCGATATCAAGTTTTAAGAATCATAAGAACTCTATTGCTACGATACGTAGACATCTGCAAACGCTATTTCCTTGCAAGGAAGTGTCGCATTTACACTCATTTGAATCGTATACGAGAAATGCATAACACTTCGCAATGAATATTATATCTTATCTTGAAACAAAGATATGAGATGCAATATCTCGTTTTAAGAAGCATTTGAACCCTATTGCTACGATACCTAGACATCTGCAGACGCTGTTTCCTAGCAAGGAAGTGTCGCATTTACATTCATTTGAAGTGTAGACGAGGAATACATAACACTCCGCAAATCA
Organism: Xylocopa sonorina; assembly: GCF_050948175.1. Lineage (NCBI taxonomy): Eukaryota > Metazoa > Arthropoda > Insecta > Hymenoptera > Apidae > Xylocopa > Xylocopa sonorina. The sequence continues at coordinate 1,142,029 of NW_027490162.1, forward strand.
TATTATATCTTACCATGAAACATAGAAATGAGATGCGATATCGCGTTTTAAGAAGCATTAGAACTCTATCGCTATGATACCTAGACATCTGCAGACGCTATTTCCTGGCAAGGAAGTATCGCATTTACATTCATTTGAATCGTAGACGAGGAATGCATAACACTTTGCAATGAATATTATATCTTATCATGAAACATAGATATGGGATGCAATATCTCGTTTTAAGAAGCATTTGAACTCTATTGCTTCGATACGTAGACATCTGCAAACGCTATTTCCTTGCAAGGAAGTGTCGCATTTACATTCATTTGAAGTGTAGACGAGGAATACATAACACTTCGCAAATCATATTATATCTTACCATGAAACATAGAAATGAGATTTGATATCGCGTTTTAAGAATCATAAGAACTCTATTGCTACTATACGTAGACATCTGCAAACGCTATTTCCTTGCAAGGAAGTGTCGCATTTACATTCATTTGAATCGTAGACGAGGAATGCATAACAATTCGCAATGAATATTATATCTTATCATGAAACATAGATATGAGATGCAATATCTCGTTTTAAGAAGCATTTGAACTCTATTGCTTCGATACGTAGACATCTGCAAACGCTATTTCCTTGCAAGGAAGTGTCGCAGTTACTTTCATTTGAATCGTAAACGAGGAATACATAACACTTCGCAAATCATATTATATCTTACCATGAAACATAGAAATGAGATGCGATATCGCGTTTTAGGAAGCATTAGAACTCTATTGCTACTATACCTAGACATCTGCAAACGCTATTTCCTTGCAAGGACGTGTCGCATTTACGTTCATTTGAATCATAGACGAGGAATGCATAACACTTCGCAATGAATATTATATCTTATCATGAAACATAAATATGAGATGCAATATCTCGTTTTAAGAATCATAAGAACTCTATTGCTACGATACGTAGACAGCTGCAAACCCTCTTTGCTTGCAAGGAAGTGTGGCATTAACATTCATATGAAGTGTAGACGAGGAATACATGACACTTCGCAAATAATATTATATCTTACCATGAAACATAAAAATGAGATTCGATATCGCGTTTTAAGAAGCATTAGAACTCTATTGCTACGATACGTAGACATCTGCAAACGCTATTTCCTTGCTAGGAAGTGTCGCATTTTCATTCATTTGAAGTGTAGACGAGGAATACATAACACTTCGCAAATCATGTTATATCTTACCATGAAACATAGAAATGAGGTGCGATATCGCGTTTTAAGAATCATATGAACTCTATTGCTACGATACCTAGACATCTGCAAACGCTCTTTCCTTGCAAGGAAGTGTCGCATTAACATTCATATGAAGTGTAGACGAAGAATACATAACACTTCGCAAATAATATTATATCTTACCATGAAACATACAAATGAGATGCGATATCGCGTTTTAGGAAGCATTAGAACTCTATTGCTACGATACCTAGACATCTGCAAACGCTATTTCCTTGCAAGGAAGTGTCGCATTTACATTCATTTGAAGTGTAGACGAGGAATACATAACACTTTGCAAATCATATTATATCTTACGATGAAACATAGAAATGAGATGCGATATCGCGTTTTAAGAATCATAAGAACTCTATTGCTACGATACGTAGACAGCTGCAAACGCTCTTTCCTTGCAAGGAAGTGTCGCATTAACATTCATATGGAGTGTAGACGAGGAATACATAACACTTCGCAAATAATATTATATCTTACCATGAAACATAGAAATGAGATGCGATATCGCGTTTTAAGAATCATATGAACTCTACTGCTACGATACGTAGACATCTGCAATCGCTATTTCCTTGCAAGGAAGTGTCGCAGTTACTTTCATTTGAATCGTAGACGAGGAATACATATCACTTCGCAAATCATATTATATCTTACCATGAAACATAGAAATGAGATGCGATATCGCGTTTTAGGAAGCATTAGAACTCTATTGCTACTATACCTAGACATCTGCAAACGCTATTTCCTTGCAAGGACGTGTCGCATTTACGTTCATTTGAATCATAGACGAGGAATGCATAACACTTCGCAATGAATATTATATCTTATCATGAAACATAAATATGAGATGCAATATCTCGTTTTAAGAAGCATTTGAACTCTATTGCTTCGATACGTAGACATTTGCAAACGCCATTTCTTTGCAAGGAAGTGTCGCATTTACATTCATTTGAAGTGTAGACGAGGAATACATAACACTTGGCAAATCATATTATATCTTACCATGAAACACAGAACTGAGATGCGATATCGCGTTTTAAGAAGCATTAGAAATCTATTGCTACGATACCTAGACATCTGCACACGCTATTTCCTTGCAAAGAAGTGTCGCATTTACATTCATTTGAATCGTAGACGAGGAATGCATAACACTTCGCAATGAATATTAAATCTTACCATGAAACATAGAAATGAGATGCGATATCGCGTTTTAAGAATCATATGAACTCTATTGCTACGATACGTAGACATCTGCAAACGCTCTTTCCTTGCAAGGAAGTGTCGCATTAACATTCATATGAAGTGTAGACGAGGAATACATAACACTTCGCAAATAATATTATATCTAACCATGAAACATAGAAATGAGATTCGATATCGCGTTTTAAGAAGCATTAGAACTCTATTGCTACGATACGTAGACATCTGCAAACGCTATTTCCTTGCTAGGAAGTGTCGCATTTTCATTCATTTGAAGTGTAGACGTGGAATACACAACACTTCGCAAATCATGTTATATCTTACCATGAAACATAGAAATGAGGTGCGATATCGCGTTTTAAGAATCATATGAACTCTATTGCTACGATACCTAGACATCTGCAAACGCTCTTTCCTTGCAAGGAAGTGTCGCATTAACATTCATATGAAGTGTAGACGAGGAATACATAACACTTCGCAAATAATATTATATCTTACCATGAAACATACAAATGAGATGCGATATCGCGTTTTAGGAAGCATTAGAACTCTATTGCTACGATACCTAGACATCTGCAAACGCTATTTCCTTGCAAGGAAGTGTCGCATTTACATTCATTTGAAGTGTAGACGAGGAATACATAACACTTTGCAAATCATATTATATCTTACGATGAAACATAGAAATGAGATGCGATATCGCGTTTTAAGAATCATAAGAACCCTATTGCTACGATACGTAGACAGCTGCAAACGCTCTTTCCTTGCAAGGAAGTGTCGCATTAACATTCATATGAAGTGTAGACGAGGAATACATAACACTTCGCAAATAATATTATATCTTACCATGAAACATAAAAATGAGATTCGATATCGCGTTTTAAGAAGCATTAGAACTCTATTGCTACGATACGTAGACATCTGCAAACGCTATTTCCTTGCTAGGAAGTGTCGCATTTTCATTCATTTGAAGTGTAGACGAGGAATACATAACACTTTGCAAATCATGTTATATCTTACCATGAAACATAGAAATGAGGTGCGATATCGCGTTTTAAGAATCATATGAACTCCATTGCTACGATAACTAGACATCTGCAAACGCTCTTTCCTTGCAAGGAAGTGTCGCATTAACATTCATATGAAGTGTAGACGAAGAATACATAACACATCGCAAATAATATTATATCTTACCATGAAACATACAAATGAGATGCGATATCGCGTTTTAGGAAGCATTAGAACTCTATTGCTACGATACCTAGACATCTGCAAACGCTATTTCCTTGCAAGGAAGTGTCGCATTTACATTCATTTGAAGTGTAGACGAGGAATACATAACACTTTGCAAATCCTATTATATCTTACGATGAAACATAGAAATGAGATGCGATATCGCGTTTTAAGAATCATAAGAACTCTATTGCTACGATACGTAGACAGCTGCAAACGCTCTTTCCTTGCAAGGAAGTGTCGCATTAACATTCATATGAAGTGTAGACGAGGAATACATAACACTTCGCAAATAATATTATATCTTACCATGAAACATAGAAATGAGATGCGATATCGCGTTTTAAGAATCATATGATCTCTATTGCTACGATACGTAGACATCTGCAATCGCTATTTCCTTGCAAGGAAGTGTCGCAGTTACTTTTATTTGAATCGTTGACGAGGAATACATAACACTTCGCAAATCATATTATATCTTACCATGAAACATAGAAATGAGATGCGATAACGCGTTTTATGAAGCATTAGAACTCTATTGCTACTATACCTAGACATCTGCAAACGCTATTTCCTTGCAAGGACGTGTCGCATTTACGTTCTTTTGAATCATAGACGAGGAATGCATAACACTTCGCAATGAATATTATATCTTATCATGAAACATAGAAATGAGATGCGATATCGCGTTTTAAGAATCGTAAGAACTCTATTGCTACGATACGTAGACATCTGCAAACGCTCTTTCCTTGCAAGGAAGTGTCGCATTAACTTTCATATGAAGTGTATACGTGGAATACATAACACTTCGCATATAATATTATATCTAACCATGAAACATAGAAATGAGATTCGATATCGCGTTTTAAGAAGCATTAGAACTCTATTGCTACGATACGTAGACATCTGCAAACGCTATTTCCTTGCTAGGATGTGTCGCATTTTCATTCATTTGAAGTGTAGACGAGGAATACATAACACTTCGCAAATCATGTTATATCTTACCATGAAACATAGAAATGAGATGCGATATCGCGTTTTAAGTATCATATGAACTCTATTGCTACGATACGTAGACATCTGCAAACGCTATTTCCTTGCAAGGAAGTGTCGCATTTACACTCATTTGAATCGTATACGAGAAATGCATAACACTTCGCAATGAATATTATATCTTATCATGAAACAAAGGTATGAGATGCAATATCTCGTTTTAAGAAGCATTTGAACTCTATTGCTACGATACCTAGACATCTGCAGACGCTGTTTCCTAGCAAGGAAGTGTAGCATTTACATTCATTTGAATCGTAGACGAGGAATACATAACACTTCGCAAATCATATTATATCTTACCATGAAACATAGAAATGAGATGCGATATCGCGTTTTAGGAAGCATTAGAACTCTATTGCTACTATACCTAGACATCTGCAAACGCTATTTCCTTGCAAGGACGTGTCGCATTTACGTTCATTTGAATCATAGACGAGGAATGCATAACACTTCGCAATGAATATTATATCTTATCATGAAACATAAATATGAGATGCAATATCTCGTTTTAAGAAGCATTTGAACTCTATTGCTTCGATACGTAGACATTTGCAAACGCTATTTCTTTGCAAGGAAGTGTCGCATTTACATTCATTTTAAGTGTAGACGAGGAATACATAACACTTGGCAAATCATATTATATCTTACCATGAAACATAGAACTGAGATGCGATATCGCGTTTTAAGAAGCATTAGAACTCTATTGCTACGATACCTAGACATCTGCAAACGCTATTTCCTTGCAAGGAAGTGTCGCATTTACACTCATTTGAATCGCAGACGAGGAATGCATAACACTTCGCAAGTCATATTATATCTTACCATGAAACATAGAAATGAGATGCGATATCGCGTTTTAAGAAGCATTAGAACTCTACTGCTACGATAGGTAGACATATGCAAACGCTCTTTCCTTGCAAGGAAGTGTCGCATTTACATTCATTTGAAGTGTAGACGAGGAATACATAACACTTTGCATATCATATTATATCTTACGATGAAACATAGAAATGAGATGCGATATCGCGTTTTAAGAATCATAAGAACTCTATTGCTACGATACGTAGACAGCTGCAAACGCTCTTTCCTTGCAAGGAAGTGTCGCATTAACATTCATATGAAGTGTAGACGAGGAATACATAACACTTCGCAAATAATATTATGTCTTACCATGAAACATAGAAATGAGATTCGATATCGCGTTTTAAGAAGCATTAGAACTCTATTGCTACGATACGTAGACATCTGCAAACGCTATTTCCTTGCAAGGAAGTGTCGCATTTACATTCATTTGAATCGTAGACGAGGAATGCATAACAATTCGCAATGAATATTATATCTTATCATGAAACATAGATATGAGATGCAATATCTCGTTTTAAGAAGCATTTGAACTCTATTGCTTCGATACGTAGACATCTGCAAACGCTATTTCCCTGCAAGGAAGTGTCGCATTTACATTCATTTGAAGTGTAGACGAGGAATACATGACATTTCGCAAATCATATTATATCTTACCATGAAACAAAGAAATGAGATGCGATATCGCGTTTTAAGAATCATTAGAAATCTATTGCTACGATACGTAGACATCAGCAGACGCTATTTCATTGGAAGGAAGTGTCGCATTTACATTCATTTGAATCGTATACGAGGAATGCATAACACTTCGCAATGAATATTATGTCTTATCATGAAACATATATATGAGATGCAATATCTCGTTTTAAGAAGCATTTGAACTCTATTGCTACGATACCTAGACATCTGCAAACACTATTACCTTGCAAGGAAGTGTCGCATTTACATTCATTTGAATCGTAGACGAGGAATGCACAACACTTCGCAATGAATATTATATCTTATCATGAAACATAGAAATGAGATGCAATATCTCGTTTTAAGAAGCATTTGAACTCAATTGCTTCGGTACGTAGACATCTGCAAACGCTATTTCCTTGCAAGGAAGTGTCGCATTAACATTCATATGAAGTGTAGACGAGGAATACATAACACTTCGCAAATAATATTATATCTTACCATGAAACATAGAAATGAGATTCGATATCGCGTTTTAAGAAGCATTAGAACTCTATTGCTACGATACGTAGACATCCGCAATCGCTATTTCCTTGCAAGGAAGTGTCGCAGTTACATTCATTTGAATCGTTGACGAGGAATACATAACACTTCGCAAATCATATTATATCTTACCATGAAACATAGAAATGAGATGCGATATCGCGTTTTATGAAGCATTAGAACTCTATTGCTACTATACCTAGACATCTGCAAACGCTATTTCCTTGCAAGGACGTGTCGCATTTACGTTCATTTGAATCATAGACGAGGAATGCATAACACTTCGCAATGAATATTATATCTTATCATGAAACATAAATATGAGATGCAATATCTCGTTTTAAGAAGCATTTGAACTCTATTGCTTCGATACGTAGACATTTGCAAACGCTATATCTTTGCAAGGAAGTGTCGCATTTACATTCATTTGAAGTGTAGACGAGGAATACATAACACTTGGCAAATCATATTATATCTTACCATGAAACATAGAACTGAGATGCGATATCGCGTTTTAAGAAGCATTAGAACTCTATTGCTACGACACCTAGACATCTGCAAACGCTATTTCCTTGCAAGGAAGTGTCGCATTTACATTCATTTGAATCGTAGACGAGGAATGCATAACACTTCGCAATGAATAGTAAATCTTACCATGAAACATAGAAATGAGATGCGATATCGCGTTTTTTAGAATCATATGAACTCTATTGCTACGATACGTAGACATCTGCAATCGCTATTTCCTTGCAAGGAAGTGTCGCATTTACTTTCATTTGAATCGCAGACGAGGAATGCATAACACTTCGCAATGAATATTATATCTTATCATGAAACATAGAAATGAGATGCAATATCTCGTTTTAAGAAGCATTTGAACTCAATTGCTTCGGTACGTAGACATCTGCAAACGCTATTTCCTTGCAAGGAAGTGTCGCATTAACATTCATATGAAGTGTAGACGAGGAATACATAACACTTCGCAAATAATATTATATCTTACCATGAAACATACAAATGAGATGCGATATCGCGTTTTAGGAAGCATTAGAACTCTATTGCTACGATACCTAGACATCTGCAAACGCTATTTCCTTGCAAGGAAGTGTCGCATTTACATTCATTTGAAGTGTAGACGAGGAATACATAACACTTTGCAAATCATATTATATCTTACGATGAAACATAGAAATGAGATGCGATATCGCGTTTTAAGAATCATAAGAACTCCATTGCTACGATACGTAGACAGCTGCAAACGCTCTTTCCTTGCAACGATGTGTCGCATTAACATTCATATGAAGTGTAGACGAGGAATACATAACACTTCGCAAATAATATTATATCTTACCATGAAACATAGAAATGAGATTCGATATCGCGTTTTAAGAAGCATTAGAATTCTATTGCTACGATACGTAGACATCTGCAAACGCTACTTCCTTGCTAGGAAGTGTCGCATTTTCATTCATTTGAAGTGTAGACGAGGAATGCATAACACTTCGCAAATCATGTTATATCTTACCATGAAACATAGAAATGAGATGCGATATCGCGTTTTAAGAATCATATGAACTCTATTGCTACGATACGTAGACATCTGCAATCGCTATTTCCTTGCAAGGAAGTGTCGCATTTACTTTCATTTGAATCGTAGACGAGGAGTACATAACACTTCGCAAATCATATTATATCTTACCATGAAACATAGAAATGAGATGCGATATCGCGTTTTAGGAAGCATTAGAACTCTATTGCTACGATACCTAGACATCTGCAAACGCTATTTCCTTGCAAGGACGTGTCGCATTTACGTTCATTTGAATCATAGACGAGGAATGCATAACACTTCGCAATGAATATTATATCTTATCATGAAACATAAATATGAGATGCAATATCTCGTTTTAAGAAGCATCTGAACTCTATTGCTTCGATACGTAGACATTTGCAAACGCTATTTCTTTGCAAGGAAGTGTCGCATTTACATTCATTTGAAGTGTAGACGAGGAATACATAACACTTGGCAAATCATATTATATCTTACCATGAAACAAAGAACTGAGATGCGATATCGCGTTCTAAGAAGCATTAGAACTCTATTGCTACGATACCTAGACATCTGCAAACGCTATTTCCTTGCAAGGAAGTGTCGCATTTACATTCATTTGAATCGTAGACGAGGAATGCATAACACTTCGCTATGAATATTAAATCTTACCATGAAACATAGAAATGAGATGCAATATCTCGTTTTAAGAAGCATTTGAACTCAATTGCTTCGGTACGTAGACATCTGCAAACGCTATTTCCTTGCAAGGAAGTGTCGCATTCACATTTATTTGAAGTGTAGACGAGGAATACATAACACTTCGCAAGTCATATTATATCTTACCATGAAACATAGAAATGAGATGCGATATCGCGTTTTAAGAAGCATTAGAACTCTACTGCTACGATAGGTAGACATATGCAAACGATATTCCCTTGCATGGAAGTGTCGCATTTACATTCATTTGAAGTGTAGACGAGGAATACATCACACTTCGCGAATCATATTATATCTTACCATGAAACATAGAAATGAGATGCGATATTGTGCTTTGAGAAGCATTAGAACTCTATCGCTACAATACCTAGACATCTGCAGACGCTATTTCCTTTCAAGGAAGTGCCGCATTTACATTCATATGAAGCGTAGACGAGGAATACATAACACTTCGCAAATAATATTACATCTTACCATGAAACATAGAAATGAGATTCGATATCGCGTTTTAAGAAGCATTTGAACTCTATTGCTTCGATTCGTAGACATCTGCAAACGCTATTTCCATGCAAGGAAGTATCGCATTTACATTCTTCTGAAGAGAATACGAGGTATACATATCACTTTACAATGAATATTATATCCTATCATGCAACATAGAAATGAGATGCGATATCGAGTTTTAAGAAGCATTAGAACTCTATCGCTACGATACCTAGACATCTGCAGACACTATTTCCTAGCAAGGAAGTGTCGCATTTACATTCATTTGAATCGTAGACGAGGAATGCATAACACTTCGCAATGAATATTAAATCTTATCATGAAACATAGATATGAGATGCAATATCTCGTTTTAAGAAGCATTTGAACTCTACTGCTTCGATTCGTAGACATCTGCAAACGCTATTTCGATGCAAGGAAGTATCGCATTTACATTCTTCTGAAGAGAATACGAGGTATACATATCACTTTACAATGAATATTATATCCTATCATGCAACATAGAAATGAGATGCGATATCGCGTTTTAAGAAGCGTTAGATCTATATCGCTACGATATCTAGACATCTGCAGACACTATTTCCTAGCAAGGAAGTGTCGCATTTACATTCATTTGAAGTGTAGACGAGGAATACATAACACTTCGCAAATCATATTATATCTTACCATGAAACATTGAAATGAGATGCGATATCGCGTTTTAGGAAGCATTAGAACTCTATTGCTACGATACCGAGACATCTGCAGACGCTATTTCCTAGCAAGGAAGTGTCGCATTTACATTCACTTGAAGTGTAGACGAGGAATATATGACACTTCGCAAATCACATTATATCTTACCATGAAACATAGAAATGAGATGCGATATCGCGTTTTAAGGAGCATTAGAACACTATTGCTACGATAGGTAGACATATGCAAACGCTATTTCCTTGCAAGGAAGTGTCGTATTTACATTCTTTTGATGTGTATACGAGGAATGCATAACACTTCGCAATGAATATTATATCTTATCATGAAACATAAATACGAGGTGCAATATCCCGCTTTAAGAAGCATATGAACTCTATTGCTTCGATACGTAGACATTTGCAAACGCTATTTCTTTGCAAGGAAGTGTCGCATTTACATTCATTTGAAGTGTAGACGAGGAATACATAACACTTCGCAAATCATATTATATCTTACCATGAAACATAGAAATGAGATGCGATATCGCGTTTTAAGAAGCATTAGAACTCTATTGCTACGATACCTAGACATCTGCAAACGCTATTTCCTTGCAAGGAAGTGTCGCATTTACATTCATTTGAAGTGTAGACGAGGAATACATAACACTTCTCCAATCATATTATATCTTACCATGAAACGTAGAAATGAGATGCGATATCGCGTTTTAAGAAGCATTGGAAATCTATTGCTACGATACGTAGACATCTGCAAACGCTGTATCCTAGCGAGGAAGTGTCGCATTCACATTCATTTAAAGTGTAGACGAGGAATACATAACACTTCTCCAATCATATTATATCTTACCATGAAACGTAGAAATGAGATGCGATATCGCGTTTTAAGAAGCATTGGAAATCTATTGCTACGATACGTAGACATCTCCAAACGCTATATCCTAGCGAGGATCTGTCGCATTTACATTCATTTGAAGTGTAGACGAGGACTACATAACACTTCGCGAATCATATTATATCTTACCATGAAACATAGAAATGAGATACGATACCGCGTTTTAAGAATCATAAGAACTCTATTGCTACGATACGTAGACATCTGCAAACGCTATTTCCTTGCAAGGAAGTGTCGCATTTACATTCAGTTGAAGTGTAGACGAGTAATACATAACACTTCCCCAATCATATTATATCTTACCGTGAAACATAGAAATCAGATGCGATATCTCGTTTTAAGAAGCATTAGAACTCTATCCCTACGATACGTAGACATCTGCAAACGCTATTTCCTTGCAAGGAAGTGTCGCATTTACATTCTTCTGAAGAGAATATGAAGTATACATAACACTTTACAATGAATATTATATCCTATCATGCAACATAGAAATGAGATGCGATATCGCGTTTTGAGAAGCATTAGAAATCTATCCCTACGATACGTAAACATCTGCAAACGCTATTGCCTCGCAAGGAAGTGTCGCATTTACATTCTTCTGAAGAGAATACGAGGTATACATAACACTTTACAATGAATATTATATCCTATCATGCGACATAGAAATGAGAAGCGATATCGCGTTTTAAGAATCATAAGAACTCTATTGCTACGATACGTAGACATCTGCAAACGCTATTTCCTTGCAAGGAAGTGTCGCATTTACATTCATTTGAAGTGTAGACGAGGAATACATAACACTTCGCAATGAATATTACATCTTATCATGAAACATAGAAGTGAGATGCGATATCACGTTCTAAGAAGCATTAGAACACCATCCCTACGATACGTAGACATCTGCAAACGCTATTTCCTAGCAAGGATGTGTCGCATTTACATTCATTTGAAGCGTAGACGAGGACTACATAACACTTCGCAAATCATATTCTATCTTACCATGAAACATAGAAATGAGATGCGATATAGCGTTTAAAGAAGCATTTGAACTCTATTGCTTCGATACGTGGACATTTGCAAACGCTACTTCCTAGCAAGGAAGTGTCGCATTTACATCCATTTGAATCGTAGACGAGGAATGCGTAACACTTCGCAATGAATATTATATCTTACCATGAAACATAGATATGAGATGCAATATCTCGTTTTAAGAAGCATTTGAACTCTATCGCTTCGATACGTAGACATCTGCAAACGCTATTTCCTAGCAAGGAAGTGTCGCATTTACATTCATTTGAAGTGTAGACGAGGAATACTAAACACTTTGCAAATCATATTATATCTTACGATGAAACATAGAAATGAGATGCGATATCGCGTTTTAAGAATCATAAGAACTCTATTGCTACGATACGTAGACATCTGCAAACGCTCTTTCCTTGCAAGGAAGTGTCGCATTAACATTCATATGAAGTGTAGACGAGGAATACATAACACTTCGCAAATTATATTATATCTTACCATGAAACATACAAATGAGATGCGATATCGCGTTTTAGGAAGCATTAGAACTCTATTGCTACGATACCTAGACATCTGCAAACGCTATTTCCTTGCAAGGAAGTGTCGCATTTACATTCATTTGAAGTGTAGACGAGGAATACATAACACTTTGCAAATCATATTATATCTTACGATGAAACATAGAAATGAGATGCGATATCGCGTTTTAAGAATCATAAGAACTCTATTGCTACGATACGTAGACATCTGCAATCGCTATTTCCTAGCAAGGAAGTGTCGCATTAACATTCATTTGAAATGTAGACGAGGAATACATAACACATCGCAAATCATAATATACCTTACCATGAAACATAGAAATGAAATGCGATATCGCGACTTAATAAGCATTTGAACTCTATTGCTTCGATACGTAGACATCTGCAAACGCTATTTCCTTGCAAGGAAGTGTCGCATTTACATTCATTTGAAGTGTAGACGAGGAATACATAACACTTCGCAAATCATATTATATCTTACCATGAAACATGGAAATGAGATGCGATATCGCGTTTTAAGAAGCATTAGAACTCTATTACTACGATAGGTAGACATCTGCAAACGCTATTTCCTAGCAACGAAGTGTCGCATTTACATTCATTTGAAGTGTAGACGAGGACTACATAACACTTCGCAAATCATATTATATCTTACCATGAAACATAGAAATGAGATGCGATATCGCTTTTTAAGAATCATAAGAACTCTATTGCTACGATACGTAGACATATGCAAACGCTATTTCCTTGCAAGGAAGTGTCGCATTTACATTCATTTGAAGTGTAGACGAGGAATACATAACACTTCGCAAATCATATTATATCTTACCGTGAAACATAGAAATGAGATGCGATATCGCGTTTTAAGAAGTACTAGAACACTATTGCTAAGATAGGTAGACATTTGCAAACGCTATTTTCTTGCAAGGAAGTGTCGCATTTACATTCATTTGAAGTGTAGACGAGGAATACATAACACTTCTCCAATCATATTATATCTTACCATGAAACATAGAAATGAGATGCGATATCGCGCTTTAAGAAGCATTAGAACTCTATTGCTACGATACGTAGACATCTGCAAAGGCTATTTCCTTCCATGGAAGTGTCATATTTACATTTATTTGAAGTGTAGACGAGTAATACATAACACTTCCCCAATCATATTATATCTTACCATGAAACATAGAAATGAGATGCGATATCGCGTTTTAAGAAGCATAGGAAATCTATTGCTACGATACGTAGACATTTGAAAACGCTATATCCTAGCGAGGAAGTGTCGCATTTACATTCATTTGAAGTGTAGACGAGGAATACATGACACTTCGCAAATCATATTATATCTTTACCATGAAACATAGAAATGTGATGCGATATCGCGTTTTAAGAAGCATTGGAAACCTATTGCTACGATACGCAGACATCTGCAAACGCTATATCCTAGCGAGGAAGTGTCGCATTCACATTCATTTGAAGTGTAGACGAGGAATACATAACACTTCGCAAATCATATTATATCTTACCATGAAACATAGAAATGAGATGCGATATTGCGCTTTAAGAAGCATTAGAACTCTATTGCTACGATCCCTAGTCATCTGCAGACGCTATTTCCTAGCAGGGAAGTGTGGCATTTACATTCATTTGAATTGTAGACGGGGAATACATGACACTTCGCAAATCTTATTATATCTTACCATGAAACATGGAAATGAGATGCGATATCGCGTTTTAAGAAGCATTAGATCTCTATTGCTACGATAGGTAGACATCTGCAAACGCTATTTCCTAGCAAGGAAGTGTCGCATTTACATTCATTTGAAGTGTAGACGAGGACTACATAACACTTCGCAAATCATATTTTATCTTACCATGAAACACAGAAATGAGATGCGATATCGCGTTTTAAGAATTATAAGAACTCTATTGCTACGATACGTAGACAACTCCAAACGCTATTTCACTGCAAGGAAGTGTCGCATTTATATTCATTTGATGTGTAGACGAGGAATACATAACACTTCGCAAATGATATTATACCTTACCATGAAACATAGAAATGAAATGCGATATCGCGACTTAATAAGCATTTGAACTCTATTGCTTCGATACGTAGACATCTGCAGACACTATTTCCTAGCAAGGAAGTGTCGCATTTACATTCATTTGAATCGTAGACGAGGAATGCATAACACTTCGCAATGAATATTAAATCTTATCATGAAACATAGATATGAGATGCAATATCTCGTTTTAAGAAGCATTTGAACTCTACTGCTTCGATTCGTAGACATCTGCAAACGCTATTTCGATGCAAGGAAGTATCGCATTTACATTCTTCTGAAGAGAATACGAGGTATACATATCACTTTACAATGAATATTATATCCTATCATGCAACATAGAAATGAGATGCGATATCGCGTTTTAAGAAGCGTTAGATCTATATCGCTACGATATCTAGACATCTGCAGACACTATTTCCTAGCAAGGAAGTGTCGCATTTACATTCATTTGAAGTGTAGACGAGGAATACATAACACTTCGCAAATCATATTATATCTTACCATGAAACATTGAAATGAGATGCGATATCGCGTTTTAGGAAGCATTAGAACTCTATTGCTACGATACCGAGACATCTGCAGACGCTATTTCCTAGCAAGGAAGTGTCGCATTTACATTCACTTGAAGTGTAGACGAGGAATATATGACACTTCGCAAATCACATTATATCTTACCATGAAACATAGAAATGAGATGCGATATCGCGTTTTAAGGAGCATTAGAACACTATTGCTACGATAGGTAGACATATGCAAACGCTATTTCCTTGCAAGGAAGTGTCGTATTTACATTCTTTTGATGTGTATACGAGGAATGCATAACACTTCGCAATGAATATTATATCTTATCATGAAACATAAATACGAGGTGCAATATCCCGCTTTAAGAAGCATATGAACTCTATTGCTTCGATACGTAGACATTTGCAAACGCTATTTCTTTGCAAGGAAGTGTCGCATTTACATTCATTTGAAGTGTAGACGAGGAATACATAACACTTCGCAAATCATATTATATCTTACCATGAAACATAGAAATGAGATGCGATATCGCGTTTTAAGAAGCATTAGAACTCTATTGCTACGATACCTAGACATCTGCAAACGCTATTTCCTTGCAAGGAAGTGTCGCATTTACATTCATTTGAAGTGTAGACGAGGAATACATAACACTTCTCCAATCATATTATATCTTACCATGAAACGTAGAAATGAGATGCGATATCGCGTTTTAAGAAGCATTGGAAATCTATTGCTACGATACGTAGACATCTGCAAACGCTGTATCCTAGCGAGGAAGTGTCGCATTCACATTCATTTAAAGTGTAGACGAGGAATACATAACACTTCTCCAATCATATTATATCTTACCATGAAACGTAGAAATGAGATGCGATATCGCGTTTTAAGAAGCATTGGAAATCTATTGCTACGATACGTAGACATCTCCAAACGCTATATCCTAGCGAGGATCTGTCGCATTTACATTCATTTGAAGTGTAGACGAGGACTACATAACACTTCGCGAATCATATTATATCTTACCATGAAACATAGAAATGAGATACGATACCGCGTTTTAAGAATCATAAGAACTCTATTGCTACGATACGTAGACATCTGCAAACGCTATTTCCTTGCAAGGAAGTGTCGCATTTACATTCAGTTGAAGTGTAGACGAGTAATACATAACACTTCCCCAATCATATTATATCTTACCATGAAACATAGAAATCAGATGCGATATCTCGTTTTAAGAAGCATTAGAACTCTATCCCTACGATACGTAGACATCTGCAAACGCTATTTCCTTGCAAGGAAGTGTCGCATTTACATTCTTCTGAAGAGAATATGAAGTATACATAACACTTTACAATGAATATTATATCCTATCATGCAACATAGAAATGAGATGCGATATCGCGTTTTGAGAAGCATTAGAAATCTATCCCTACGATACGTAAACATCTGCAAACGCTATTGCCTCGCAAGGAAGTGTCGCATTTACATTCTTCTGAAGAGAATACGAGGTATACATAACACTTTACAATGAATATTATATCCTATCATGCGACATAGAAATGAGAAGCGATATCGCGTTTTAAGAATCATAAGAACTCTATTGCTACGATACGTAGACATCTGCAAACGCTATTTCCTTGCAAGGAAGTGTCGCATTTACATTCATTTGAAGTGTAGACGAGGAATACATAACACTTCGCAATGAATATTACATCTTATCATGAAACATAGAAGTGAGATGCGATATCACGTTCTAAGAAGCATTAGAACACCATCCCTACGATACGTAGACATCTGCAAACGCTATTTCCTAGCAAGGATGTGTCGCATTTACATTCATTTGAAGCGTAGACGAGGACTACATAACACTTCGCAAATCATATTCTATCTTACCATGAAACATAGAAATGAGATGCGATATAGCGTTTAAAGAAGCATTTGAACTCTATTGCTTCGATACGTGGACATTTGCAAACGCTACTTCCTAGCAAGGAAGTGTCGCATTTACATCCATTTGAATCGTAGACGAGGAATGCGTAACACTTCGCAATGAATATTATATCTTACCATGAAACATAGATATGAGATGCAATATCTCGTTTTAAGAAGCATTTGAACTCTATCGCTTCGATACGTAGACATCTGCAAACGCTATTTCCTAGCAAGGAAGTGTCGCATTTACATTCATTTGAAGTGTAGACGAGGAATACTAAACACTTTGCAAATCATATTATATCTTACGATGAAACATAGAAATGAGATGCGATATCGCGTTTTAAGAATCATAAGAACTCTATTGCTACGATACGTAGACATCTGCAAACGCTCTTTCCTTGCAAGGAAGTGTCGCATTAACATTCATATGAAGTGTAGACGAGGAATACATAACACTTCGCAAATTATATTATATCTTACCATGAAACATACAAATGAGATGCGATATCGCGTTTTAGGAAGCATTAGAACTCTATTGCTACGATACCTAGACATCTGCAAACGCTATTTCCTTGCAAGGAAGTGTCGCATTTACATTCATTTGAAGTGTAGACGAGGAATACATAACACTTTGCAAATCATATTATATCTTACGATGAAACATAGAAATGAGATGCGATATCGCGTTTTAAGAATCATAAGAACTCTATTGCTACGATACGTAGACATCTGCAAACGCTATTTCCTAGCAAGGAAGTGTCGCATTAACATTCATTTGAAATGTAGACGAGGAATACATAACACATCGCAAATCATAATATACCTTACCATGAAACATAGAAATGAAATGCGATATCGCGACTTAATAAGCATTTGAACTCTATTGCTTCGATACGTAGACATCTGCAAACGCTATTTCCTTGCAAGGAAGTGTCGCATTTACATTCATTTGAAGTGTAGACGAGGAATACATAACACTTCGCAAATCATATTATATCTTACCATGAAACATGGAAATGAGATGCGATATCGCGTTTTAAGAAGCATTAGAACTCTATTACTACGATAGGTAGACATCTGCAAACGCTATTTCCTAGCAACGAAGTGTCGCATTTACATTCATTTGAAGTGTAGACGAGGACTACATAACACTTCGCAAATCATATTATATCTTACCATGAAACATAGAAATGAGATGCGATATCGCTTTTTAAGAATCATAAGAACTCTATTGCTACGATACGTAGACATATGCAAACGCTATTTCCTTGCAAGGAAGTGTCGCATTTACATTCATTTGAAGTGTAGACGAGGAATACATAACACTTCGCAAATCATATTATATCTTACCGTGAAACATAGAAATGAGATGCGATATCGCGTTTTAAGAAGTACTAGAACACTATTGCTAAGATAGGTAGACATTTGCAAACGCTATTTTCTTGCAAGGAAGTGTCGCATTTACATTCATTTGAAGTGTAGACGAGGAATACATAACACTTCTCCAATCATATTATATCTTACCATGAAACATAGAAATGAGATGCGATATCGCGCTTTAAGAAGCATTAGAACTCTATTGCTACGATACGTAGACATCTGCAAAGGCTATTTCCTTCCATGGAAGTGTCATATTTACATTTATTTGAAGTGTAGACGAGTAATACATAACACTTCCCCAATCATATTATATCTTACCATGAAACATAGAAATGAGATGCGATATCGCGTTTTAAGAAGCATAGGAAATCTATTGCTACGATACGTAGACATTTGAAAACGCTATATCCTAGCGAGGAAGTGTCGCATTTACATTCATTTGAAGTGTAGACGAGAAATACATAACACTTCGCAAATCATATTATACCTTACCATGAAACATAGAAATGAGATGCGATGTCGCGTTCTAAGAATCATTAGAACACTATTGCTACGATAGGTAGACATTTGCAAACGCTATATCCTAGCGGGGAAGTGTCACATTTACATTCATTTGAAGTGTAGACGAGGAATGCATAACACTTCTCCAATCATATTATATCTTACCATGAAACATAGAAATGAGATGCGATATCGCGTTTTAAGAAGCATTGGAAATCTTTTGCTACGATACGTAGACATCTGCAAACGCTATATCCTAGCGAGGAAGTGTCGCATTCACATTCATTTGAAGTGCAGACGAGGAATACATAACACTTCGCAAATCATATTATATATTACCATGAAACACAGAAATGAGATGCGATATCGCGTTTTAAGAATCATAAGAACTCTATTGCTACGATCCCTAGTCATCTGCAGACGCTATTTCCTAGCAGGGAAGTGTGGCATTTACATTCATTTGAAGTGTAGACGAGGAATACATGACACTTCGCAAATCATATTATATCTTTACCATGAAACATAGAAATGTGATGCGATATCGCGTTTTAAGAAGCATTGGAAACCTATTGCTACGATACGCAGACATCTGCAAACGCTATATCCTAGCGAGGAAGTGTCGCATTCACATTCATTTGAAGTGTAGACGAGGAATACATAACACTTCGCAAATCATATTATATCTTACCATGAAACATAGAAATGAGATGCGATATTGCGCTTTAAGAAGCATTAGAACTCTATTGCTACGATCCCTAGTCATCTGCAGACGCTATTTCCTAGCAGGGAAGTGTGGCATTTACATTCATTTGAATTGTAGACGGGGAATACATGACACTTCGCAAATCTTATTATATCTTACCATGAAACATGGAAATGAGATGCGATATCGCGTTTTAAGAAGCATTAGATCTCTATTGCTACGATAGGTAGACATCTGCAAACGCTATTTCCTAGCAAGGAAGTGTCGCATTTACATTCATTTGAAGTGTAGACGAGGACTACATAACACTTCGCAAATCATATTTTATCTTACCATGAAACACAGAAATGAGATGCGATATCGCGTTTTAAGAATTATAAGAACTCTATTGCTACGATACGTAGACAACTCCAAACGCTATTTCACTGCAAGGAAGTGTCGCATTTATATTCATTTGATGTGTAGACGAGGAATACATAACACTTCGCAAATGATATTATACCTTACCATGAAACATAGAAATGAAATGCGATATCGCGACTTAATAAGCATTTGAACTCTATTGCTTCGATACGTAGACATCTGCAAACGCTATTTCCTTGCAAGGAAGTGTCGCATTTACATTCATTTGAAGTGTAGACGAGGAATACATAACACTTCGCAAATCATATTATATCTTACCATGAAACATGGAAATGAGATGCGATATCGCGTTTTAAGAAGCATTAGATCTCTATTGCTACGATAGGTAGACATCTGCAAACGCTATTTCCTAGCAAGGAAGTGTCGCATTTACATTCATTTGAAGTGTAGACGAGGACTACATAACACTTTGCAAATCATATTTTATCTTACCATGAAACATAGAAATGAGATGCGATATCGCTTTTTAAGAATCATAAGAACTCTATTGCTACGATACGTAGACATATGCAAACGCTATTTCCTTGCAAGGAAGTGTCGCATTTACATTCATTTGAAGTGTAGACGAGGAATACATAACACTTCTCAAATCATATTATATCTTACCGTGAAACATAGAAATGAGATGCGATGTCGCGTTTTAAGAAGTACTAGAACACTATTGCTAAGATAGGTAGACATTTGCAAACGCTATTTCCTTGCAAGGAAGTGTCGCATTTACATTCATTTGAAGTGTAGACGAGGAATACATAACACTTCTCCAATCATATTATATCTTACCATGAAACATAGAAATGAGATGCGATATCGCGTTTTAAGAAGCATTAGAACTCTATTGCTGCAATAGGTAGACATCTGCAAACGCTATTTCCTAGCAAGGAAGTGTCGCATTTACATTCATTTGAAGTGTAGACGAGGAGTACATAACACTTCGCGAATCATATTCTATCTTACCATGAAACATAGAAATTAGATGCGATATCGCGCTTTAAGAAGCATTAGAACTCTATTGCTACGATACCTAGTCATCTGCAGACGCTACTTCCTAGCAGGGAAGTGTGGCATTTACATTCATTTGAAGTGTAGACGAGGAATGCATAACACTTCGCAATGAATATTATATCTTATCATGGAACATAGAAATGAGATGCGATATCTCGTTTTAAGAAGCATTAGAACTCTATCCCTACGATACGTAGACATCTGCAAACGCTATTTCCTTGCAAGGAAGTGTCGCATTTACATTCATTTGAAGTGTAGAAGAGGAATACATAACACTTCGCAAATCATATTATATCTTACCATGAAACATGGAAATGAGATGCGATATCGCGTTTTAAGAAGCATTAGAACTCTATTGCTACGATAGGTAGACATCTGCAAACGCTATTTCCTAGCAAGGAAGTGTCGCATTTACATTCATTTGAAGTGTAGACGAGGACTACATAACACTTCGCAAATCATATTATATCTTACCATGAAACATAGGAATGAGATGCGATATCGCGTTTTAAGAAGCATAAGAACTCTATTGCTACGATACGTAGACATTTGCAAACTCTATTTCCTTGCAAGGAAGTGTCGCATTTACATTTATTTGAAGTGTAGACGAGGAATACATAACACTTCCCCAATCATATTATATCTTAACATGAAACATGGAAATGAGATGCGATATCGCATCTTAAGAAGCATTAGAACTCTATTGCTACGATACGTAGACATCTGCAAACGCTATTTCCTTGCAAGGAAGATTCGCATTTACATTCATTTGAATTGTAGAAGAGGAATACATAACACTTCGCAAATCATATTATATCTTACCATGAAACACAGGAATGAGATGCGATGTCGCGTTTTAAGAATCACAAGAACTCTATTGCTACGATACGTAGACATCTCCAAACGCTATTTCCTTGCAAGGAAGTGTCGCATTTATATTCATTTGAAGTGTAGACGAGTAATACATAAAACTTCGCAAATCATATTATACCTTACCATGAAACATAGAAATGAGATGCGATATCGCGTTTTAAGAATCATAAGAACTCTATTGCTACGATACGTAGACATCTGCAAACGCCATTTCCTTGCAAGGAATTGTCGCATTTACATTCATTTGATGTGTAGACGAGGAATACATAACACATCGCAAATCATATTATATCTTATCATGAAACATAGAAATGAGGTGCGATATGTCGTTTTAAGAAGCATTAGGACTCTATCCCTACGATACGTAGACATCTGCAAACGCTATTTCCTTGCAGGGAAGTGTGGCATTTACATTCATTTGAAGTGTAGACGAGGAATACATGACACTTCGCAAATCATATTATATCTTTACCATGAAACATAGAAATGTGATGCGATATCGCGTTTTAAGAAGCATTGGAAACCTATTGCTACGATACGCAGACATCTGCAAACGCTATATCCTAGCGAGGAAGTGTCGCATTCACATTCATTTGAAGTGTAGACGAGGAATACATAACACTTCGCAAATCATATTATATCTTACCATGAAACATAGAAATGAGATGCGATATTGCGCTTTAAGAAGCATTAGAACTCTATTGCTACGATCCCTAGTCATCTGCAGACGCTATTTCCTAGCAGGGAAGTGTGGCATTTACATTCATTTGAATTGTAGACGGGGAATACATGACACTTCGCAAATCTTATTATATCTTACCATGAAACATGGAAATGAGATGCGATATCGCGTTTTAAGAAGCATTAGATCTCTATTGCTACGATAGGTAGACATCTGCAAACGCTATTTCCTAGCAAGGAAGTGTCGCATTTACATTCATTTGAAGTGTAGACGAGGACTACATAACACTTCGCAAATCATATTTTATCTTACCATGAAACACAGAAATGAGATGCGATATCGCGTTTTAAGAATTATAAGAACTCTATTGCTACGATACGTAGACAACTCCAAACGCTATTTCACTGCAAGGAAGTGTCGCATTTATATTCATTTGATGTGTAGACGAGGAATACATAACACTTCGCAAATGATATTATACCTTACCATGAAACATAGAAATGAAATGCGATATCGCGACTTAATAAGCATTTGAACTCTATTGCTTCGATACGTAGACATCTGCAAACGCTATTTCCTTGCAAGGAAGTGTCGCATTTACATTCATTTGAAGTGTAGACGAGGAATACATAACACTTCGCAAATCATATTATATCTTACCATGAAACATGGAAATGAGATGCGATATCGCGTTTTAAGAAGCATTAGATCTCTATTGCTACGATAGGTAGACATCTGCAAACGCTATTTCCTAGCAAGGAAGTGTCGCATTTACATTCATTTGAAGTGTAGACGAGGACTACATAACACTTTGCAAATCATATTTTATCTTACCATGAAACATAGAAATGAGATGCGATATCGCTTTTTAAGAATCATAAGAACTCTATTGCTACGATACGTAGACATATGCAAACGCTATTTCCTTGCAAGGAAGTGTCGCATTTACATTCATTTGAAGTGTAGACGAGGAATACATAACACTTCTCAAATCATATTATATCTTACCGTGAAACATAGAAATGAGATGCGATGTCGCGTTTTAAGAAGTACTAGAACACTATTGCTAAGATAGGTAGACATTTGCAAACTCTATTTCCTTGCAAGGAAGTGTCGCATTTACATTCATTTGAAGTGTAGACGAGGAATACATAACACTTCTCCAATCATATTATATCTTACCATGAAACATAGAAATGAGATGCGATATCGCGTTTTAAGAAGCATTAGAACTCTATTGCTGCAATAGGTAGACATCTGCAAACGCTATTTCCTAGCAAGGAAGTGTCGCATTTACATTCATTTGAAGTGTAGACGAGGAGTACATAACACTTCGCGAATCATATTCTATCTTACCATGAAACATAGAAATTAGATGCGATATCGCGCTTTAAGAAGCATTAGAACTCTATTGCTACGATACCTAGTCATCTGCAGACGCTACTTCCTAGCAGGGAAGTGTGGCATTTACATTCATTTGAAGTGTAGACGAGGAATGCATAACACTTCGCAATGAATATTATATCTTATCATGGAACATAGAAATGAGATGCGATATCTCGTTTTAAGAAGCATTAGAACTCTATCCCTACGATACGTAGACATCTGCAAACGCTATTTCCTTGCAAGGAAGTGTCGCATTTACATTCATTTGAAGTGTAGAAGAGGAATACATAACACTTCGCAAATCATATTATATCTTACCATGAAACATGGAAATGAGATGCGATATCGCGTTTTAAGAAGCATTAGAACTCTATTGCTACGATAGGTAGACATCTGCAAACGCTATTTCCTAGCAAGGAAGTGTCGCATTTACATTCATTTGAAGTGTAGACGAGGACTACATAACACTTCGCAAATCATATTATATCTTACCATGAAACATAGGAATGAGATGCGATATCGCGTTTTAAGAAGCATAAGAACTCTATTGCTACGATACGTAGACATTTGCAAACTCTATTTCCTTGCAAGGAAGTGTCGCATTTACATTTATTTGAAGTGTAGACGAGGAATACATAACACTTCCCCAATCATATTATATCTTAACATGAAACATGGAAATGAGATGCGATATCGCATCTTAAGAAGCATTAGAACTCTATTGCTACGATACGTAGACATCTGCAAACGCTATTTCCTTGCAAGGAAGATTCGCATTTACATTCATTTGAATTGTAGAAGAGGAATACATAACACTTCGCAAATCATATTATATCTTACCATGAAACACAGGAATGAGATGCGATGTCGCGTTTTAAGAATCACAAGAACTCTATTGCTACGATACGTAGACATCTCCAAACGCTATTTCCTTGCAAGGAAGTGTCGCATTTATATTCATTTGAAGTGTAGACGAGTAATACATAAAACTTCGCAAATCATATTATACCTTACCATGAAACATAGAAATGAGATGCGATATCGCGTTTTAAGAATCATAAGAACTCTATTGCTACGATACGTAGACATCTGCAAACGCCATTTCCTTGCAAGGAATTGTCGCATTTACATTCATTTGATGTGTAGACGAGGAATACATAACACATCGCAAATCATATTATATCTTATCATGAAACATAGAAATGAGGTGCGATATGTCGTTTTAAGAAGCATTAGGACTCTATCCCTACGATACGTAGACATCTGCAAACGCTATTTCCTTGCAAGGAAGTGTCGCATTTACATTCATTTGAAGTGTAGAAGAGGAATACATGACACTTCGCGAATCATATTATATCTTACCATGAAACATAGAAATGAGATGCGATATCGCGTCTTAATAAGCATTTGAACTCTATTGCTACGATAGGTAGACACTTGCAAACGCTATTTCCTTGCAAGGAAGTGTCGCATTTACATTCATTTGAAGTGTAGACGAGTAATACATAGCACTTCCCCAATCATATTATATCTTACCATGAAACATAGAAATGAGATGCGATATCGCGTTTTAAGAAGCTTTGGAACTCTATTGCTACGATACGTAGACATCTGCAAACGCTATTTCCTTGCAAGGAAGAGTCGCATTTACATTCATTTGATGTGGAGACGAAGAATACATGGCACTTCGCAAATCATATTTTATCTTACCATGAAACATAGAAATGAGATGCGATATCGCGCTTTAAGAAGCATTAGAACTCTATTGCTACGATCCCTAGTCATCTGCGGACGCTATTTCCTAGCAGGGAAGTGTGGCATTTACATTCATTTGAAGTGTAGACGGGGAATACATGACACTTCGCAAATCATATTATACATACCATGAAACATAGAAATGAGATGCGATATCGCGTTTTGTGAATCATAAGAACTCTATTGCTACGATACGTAGACATATGCAAACGCTATTTCCTTGCAAGGAAGAGTCGCATTTACATTCATTTGAAGTGTAGACGAAGAATACATGACACGTCGCAAATCATATTATATCTTACCATGAAACATAGAAATGAGATGCGATATCGCGTTTTAAGAGGCATTAGAACACTATTGCTACGATAGGTAGACACTTGCAAACGCTATTTCCTTGCAAGGAAGTGTCGCATTTACATTCATTTGAAGTGTAGACGAGGAATACATAACACATCGCAAATCATATTATATCTTACCATGAAACATGGAAATGAGATGCGATATCGCGTCTTAATAAGCATTTGAACACTATTGCTTCGATACGTAGACATCTGCAAACGCTATTTCCTTGCAAGGAAGTGTCGCATTTACATTCATTTGAAGTGTAGAAGAGGAATACATAACACTTCGCAAATCATATTATATCTTACCATGAAACATAGAAATGGGATGCGATATCGCGTTTTAAGAAGCATTAGTACTCTATTGCTACGATAGGTAGACATCTGCAAACGCTATTTCCTAGCAAGGAAGTGTCGCATTTACATTCATTTGAAGTGTAGACGAGGAATACATAACACTTCGCAAATCATATTATATCTTACCATGAAACATAGAAATGAGATGCGATATCGCATCTTAAGAAGCATTTGAACCCTATTGCTTCGATACGTAGACATCTGCAATCGCTATTTCCTTGCAAGGAAGTGTCGCATCTACATTCATTTGAAGTGTAGAAGAGGAATACATAACACTTCGCAAATCATATTATATCTTACCATGAAACATGGAAATGAGATGCGATACCGCGTTTTAAGAAGCATTAGAACTCTATTGCTACGATAGGTTGACATCTGCAAACGCTATTTCCTAGCAAGGAAGTGTCGCATTTACATTCATTTGAAGTGTAGACGAGGAATACATAACACTTCGCAAATCATATTATATCTTACCATGAAACACAGAAATGAGATTTGATATCGCGTTTTAAGAATCATAATAACTCTATTGCTACGATACGTAGACATCTCCAAACGCTATTTCCTTGCAAGGAAGTGTCGCATCTACATTCATTTGAAGTGTAGAAGAGGAATACATAACACTTCGCAAATCATATTATATCTTACCATGAAACATGGAAATGAGATGCGATACCGCGTTTTAAGAAGCATTAGAACTCTATTGCTACGATAGGTAGACATCTGCAAACGCTATTTCCTTGCAAGGAAGTGTCGCATTTACATTCATCTGAAGTGTAGACGAGGAATACATAACACTTCGCAAATCATATTATATCTTACCATGAAACATAGAAATGAGATGCGATATCGCGTCTTAAGGAGCATTTGAACTCTATTGCTTCGATACGTAGACATCTGCAAACGCTATTTCCTTGCAAGGAAGTGTCGCATTTACATTCATTTGAAGTGTAGACGAGGAATACATAACACTTCGCAATTCATATTATATCTTACCATGAAACATAGAAATGAGATGCGATATCGCGTTTAAAGAAGTATTAGAGCACTATTGCTAAGATAGGTAGACATTTGCAAACTCTATTTCCTTGCCAGGAAGTGTCGCATTTACATTCATTTGAAGTGTAGACGAGGACTACATAACACTTCTCGAATCATATTCTATCTTACCATGAAACATAGGAATGAGATGCGATATCGCGTTTTAAGAAGCATAAGAACTCTATTGCTACGATACGTAGACATTTGCAAACTCGATTTCCTTGCAAGGAAGTGTCGCATTTACATTCATTTGAAGTGTAGACGAGGAATACATAACACTTCCCCAATCATATTATATCTTAACATGAAACATGGTAATGAGATGCGATATCGCGTTTTAAGAATCATAAGAACTCTATTGCTACGATACGTAGACATCTGCAAACGCCATTTCCTTGCAAGGAATTGTCGCATTTACATTCATTTGATGTGTAGACGAGGAATACATAACACATCGCAAATCATATTATATCTTATCATGAAACATAGAAATGAGGTGCGATATGTCGTTTTAAGAAGCATTAGGACTCTATCCCTACGATACGTAGACATCTGCAAACGCTATTTCCTTGCAAGGAAGTGTCGCATTTACATTCATTTGAAGTGTAGAAGAGGAATACATGACACTTCGCGAATCATATTATATCTTACCATGAAACATAGAAATGAGATGCGATATCGCGTCTTAATAAGCATTTGAACTCTATTGCTACGATAGGTAGACACTTGCAAACGCTATTTCCTTGCAAGGAAGTGTCGCATTTACATTCATTTGAAGTGTAGACGAGTAATACATAGCACTTCCCCAATCATATTATATCTTACCATGAAACATAGAAATGAGATGCGATATCGCGTTTTAAGAAGCTTTGGAACTCTATTGCTACGATACGTAGACATCTGCAAACGCTATTTCCTTGCAAGGAAGAGTCGCATTTACATTCATTTGATGTGGAGACGAAGAATACATGGCACTTCGCAAATCATATTTTATCTTACCATGAAACATAGAAATGAGATGCGATATCGCGCTTTAAGAAGCATTAGAACTCTATTGCTACGATCCCTAGTCATCTGCGGACGCTATTTCCTAGCAGGGAAGTGTGGCATTTACATTCATTTGAAGTGTAGACGGGGAATACATGACACTTCGCAAATCATATTATACATACCATGAAACATAGAAATGAGATGCGATATCGCGTTTTGTGAATCATAAGAACTCTATTGCTACGATACGTAGACATATGCAAACGCTATTTCCTTGCAAGGAAGAGTCGCATTTACATTCATTTGAAGTGTAGACGAAGAATACATGACACGTCGCAAATCATATTATATCTTACCATGAAACATAGAAATGAGATGCGATATCGCGTTTTAAGAGGCATTAGAACACTATTGCTACGATAGGTAGACACTTGCAAACGCTATTTCCTTGCAAGGAAGTGTCGCATTTACATTCATTTGAAGTGTAGACGAGGAATACATAACACATCGCAAATCATATTATATCTTACCATGAAACATGGAAATGAGATGCGATATCGCGTCTTAATAAGCATTTGAACTCTATTGCTTCGATACGTAGACATCTGCAAACGCTATTTCCTTGCAAGGAAGTGTCGCATTTACATTCATTTGAAGTGTAGAAGAGGAATACATAACACTTCGCAAATCATATTATATCTTACCATGAAACATAGAAATGGGATGCGATATCGCGTTTTAAGAAGCATTAGTACTCTATTGCTACGATAGGTAGACATCTGCAAACGCTATTTCCTAGCAAGGAAGTGTCGCATTTACATTCATTTGAAGTGTAGACGAGGAATACATAACACTTCGCAAATCATATTATATCTTACCATGAAACATAGAAATGAGATGCGATATCGCATCTTAAGAAGCATTTGAACCCTATTGCTTCGATACGTAGACATCTGCAATCGCTATTTCCTTGCAAGGAAGTGTCGCATCTACATTCATTTGAAGTGTAGAAGAGGAATACATAACACTTCGCAAATCATATTATATCTTACCATGAAACATGGAAATGAGATGCGATACCGCGTTTTAAGAAGCATTAGAACTCTATTGCTACGATAGGTTGACATCTGCAAACGCTATTTCCTAGCAAGGAAGTGTCGCATTTACATTCATTTGAAGTGTAGACGAGGAATACATAACACTTCGCAAATCATATTATATCTTACCATGAAACACAGAAATGAGATTTGATATCGCGTTTTAAGAATCATAATAA
This sequence comes from Xylocopa sonorina, assembly GCF_050948175.1. Classification (NCBI taxonomy): domain Eukaryota; kingdom Metazoa; phylum Arthropoda; class Insecta; order Hymenoptera; family Apidae; genus Xylocopa; species Xylocopa sonorina. The sequence continues at coordinate 1,172,022 of NW_027490162.1, forward strand.
CTCTATTGCTACGATACGTAGACATCTCCAAACGCTATTTCCTTGCAAGGAAGTGTCGCATCTACATTCATTTGAAGTGTAGAAGAGGAATACATAACACTTCGCAAATCATATTATATCTTACCATGAAACATGGAAATGAGATGCGATACCGCGTTTTAAGAAGCATTAGAACTCTATTGCTACGATAGGTAGACATCTGCAAACGCTATTTCCTTGCAAGGAAGTGTCGCATTTACATTCATCTGAAGTGTAGACGAGGAATACATAACACTTCGCAAATCATATTATATCTTACCATGAAACATAGAAATGAGATGCGATATCGCGTCTTAAGGAGCATTTGAACTCTATTGCTTCGATACGTAGACATCTGCAAACGCTATTTCCTTGCAAGGAAGTGTCGCATTTACATTCATTTGAAGTGTAGACGAGGAATACATAACACTTCGCAATTCATATTATATCTTACCATGAAACATAGAAATGAGATGCGATATCGCGTTTAAAGAAGTATTAGAGCACTATTGCTAAGATAGGTAGACATTTGCAAACTCTATTTCCTTGCCAGGAAGTGTCGCATTTACATTCATTTGAAGTGTAGACGAGGACTACATAACACTTCTCGAATCATATTCTATCTTACCATGAAACATAGGAATGAGATGCGATATCGCGTTTTAAGAAGCATAAGAACTCTATTGCTACGATACGTAGACATTTGCAAACTCTATTTCCTTGCAAGGAAGTGTCGCATTTACATTCATTTGAAGTGTAGACGAGGAATACATAACACTTCCCCAATCATATTATATCTTAACATGAAACATGGTAATGAGATGCGATATCGCATCTTAAGAAGCATTAGAACTCTATTGCTACGATACGTAGACATCTGCAATCGCTATTTCCTTGCAAGGAAGTGTCGCATCTACATTCATTTGAAGTGTAGAAGAGGAATACATAACACTTCGCAAATCATATTATATCTTACCATGAAACATGGAAATGAGATGCGATACCGCGTTTTAAGAAGCATTAGAACTCTATTGCTACGATAGGTTGACATCTGCAAACGCTATTTCCTAGCAAGGAAGTGTCGCATTTACATTCATTTGAAGTGTAGACGAGGAATACATAACACTTCGCAAATCATATTATATCTTACCATGAAACACAGAAATGAGATTTGATATCGCGTTTTAAGAATCATAATAACTCTATTGCTACGATACGTAGACATCTCCAAACGCTATTTCCTTGCAAGGAAGTGTCGCATCTACATTCATTTGAAGTGTAGAAGAGGAATACATAACACTTCGCAAATCATATTATATCTTACCATGAAACATGGAAATGAGATGCGATACCGCGTTTTAAGAAGCATTAGAACTCTATTGCTACGATAGGTAGACATCTGCAAACGCTATTTCCTTGCAAGGAAGTGTCGCATTTACATTCATTTGAAGTGTAGACGAGGAATACATAACACTTCGCAAATCATATTATATCTTACCATGAAACATAGAAATGAGATGCGATATCGCGTCTTAAGAAGCATTTGAACTCTATTGCTTCGATACGTAGACATCTGCAAACGCTATTTCCTTGCAAGGAAGTGTCGCATTTACATTCATTTGAAGTGTAGACGAGGAATACATAACACTTCGCAATTCATATTATATCTTACCATGAAACATAGAAATGAGATGCGATATCGCGTTTAAAGAAGTATTAGAGCACTATTGCTAAGATAGGTAGACATTTGCAAACTCTATTTCCTTGCCAGGAAGTGTCGCATTTACATTCATTTGAAGTGTAGACGAGGACTACATAACACTTCTCGAATCATATTCTATCTTACCATGAAACATAGGAATGAGATGCGATATCGCGTTTTAAGAAGCATAAGAACTCTATTGCTACGATACGTAGACATTTGCAAACTCTATTTCCTTGCAAGGAAGTGTCGCATTTACATTCATTTGAAGTGTAGACGAGGAATACATAACACTTCCCCAATCATATTATATCTTAACATGAAACATGGAAATGAGATGCGATATCGCATCTTAAGAAGCATTAGAACTCTATTGCTACGATACGTAGACATCTGCAAACGCTATTTCCTTGCAAGGAAGATTCGCATTTACATTCATTTGAATTGTAGAAGAGGAATACATAACACTTCGCAAATCATATTATATCTTACCATGAAACACAGGAATGAGATGCGATATCGCGTTTTAAGAAGCATTAGAACTCTATTGCTACGATACCTAGTCATCTGCAGACGCTATTTCCTAGCAGGGAAGTGCGGCATTTACATTCATTTGAAGTGTAGACGAGGAATGCATAACACTTCGCAATGAATATTATATCTTATCATGAAACATAAAAATGAGATGCCATATCTCGTTTTAAGAAGCATTAGAACACTATTGCTACGATACCTAGTCATCTGCAGACGCTATTTCCTAGCAGGGAAGTGCGGCATTTACATTCATTTGAAGTGTAGACGAGGAATGCATAACACTTCGCAATGAATATTATATCTTATCATGAAACATAAAAATGAGATGCGATATCTCGTTTTAAGAAGCATTAGAACTCTATCCCTACGATACGTGGACATCTGCAAACGCTATTTCCTTGCAAGGAAGTGTCGCATTTACATTCATTTGAAGTGTAGACAAGGAATACATAACACTTCGCAAATCACATTATACCTTACCATGAAACATAGAAATGAGATGCGATATCGCGTTTTAAGAATCATAAGAACTCTATTGCTACGATACGTAGACATCTGCAAACGCTATTTCCTTGCAAGGAAGTGTCGCATTTACATTCATTTGAAGTGTAGAAGAGGAATACATAGCACTTCGCAAATCATATTATACCTTACCATGAAACATAGAAATGAGATGCGATATCGCGTTTTAAGAAGCAATGGAACTCTATTGCTACGATACGTAGACATCTGCAAACGCTATTTCCTTGCAAGGAAGAGTCGCATTTACATTCATTTGATGTGTAGACGAAGAATACGTGACACTTAGCAAATCATATTATATCTTACCATGAAACATAGAAATGAGATGCGAAATCGCGTTTTAAGAAGCATTGGAAATCTATTGCTACGATACGCAGACATCTGCAAACGCTATATCCTAGCGAGGAAGTGTCGCATTCACATTCATTTGAAGTGTAGACGAGGAATACATAACACTTCGCAAATCATATTATATCTTACCATGAAACACAGAAATGAGATTTGATATCGCGTTTTAAGAATCATAAGAACACTATTGCTACGATACGTAGACATCTCCAAACGCTATTTCCTTGCAAGGAAGTGTCGCATTTACATTCATTTGAAGTGTAGACGAGTAATACATAACACTTCGCAAATCATATTATACCTTACCATGAAACATAGAAATGAGATGCGACATCGCGTTTTAAGAATCATAAGAACTCTATTGCTACGATACGTAGACATCTGCAAACGCTATTTCCTTGCAAGGAAGTGTCGCATTTACATTCATTTGAAGTGTAGACGAGGAATACATGACACTTCGCAAATCATATTATATCTTACCATGAAACATAGAAATGAGATGCCATATCGCGTTTTAAGAATCATAAGAACTCTATTGCTACGATACGTAGACATCTGCAAACGCTATTTCCTTGCAAGGAAGTGTCGCATTTACATTCATTTGAAGTGTAGACGAGGACTACATAACACTTCGCAAATCATATTATATCTTACCATGAAACATAGAAATGAGATGCCATATCGCGTTTTAAGAATCATAAGAACTCTATTGCTACGATACGTAGACATCTGCAAACGCTATTTCCTTGCAAGGAAGTGTCGCATTTACATTCATTTGAAGTGTAGACGAGGAATACATGACACTTCGCAAATCATATTATATCTTACCATGAAACATAGAAATCAGATGCGATATCGCGTTTTAAGAAGCATTGGAAATCTATTGCTACGATACGTAGACATCTGCAAACGCTATTTCCTAGCGAGGAAATGTCGCATTCACATTCATTTCAAGTGTAGATGTGGAATACATAACACTTTGCAAATCATATTATATCTTATCATGAAACACAGAAATGAGATGCGATATCGCGTTTTAAGGAGCATTAGAGCTCTATTGCTACGATACGTAGACATCTGCAAACGCTATTTCCTTGCAGGGAAGTGTCGCATTTACATTCATTTGAAGTGTAGACGAGGAATACATAACACTTCGCAAATCATATTATATCTTACCGTGAAACATAGAAATGAGATGCGATATCGCGTTTTAAGAAGAATTAGATCTCTATTGCTACGATACCTAGACATCTGCAAACGCTATTTCCTAGCGAGCAAGTGTCGCATTCACATTCGTTTGAAGTGTAGTCGTGGAATACATGACTCTTCGCAAATCATATTATATCTTACCATGAAACATAGAAATGAGATGCGATATCGCGTTTTAAGAAGCATTAGAAATCTATTGCTACGATACGTAGACATCTGCAAACGCCATTTCCTAGCGAGGAAGAGTCGCATTCACATTCATTTGAAGTGTAGACGAGGAATACATAACACTTCGCATATCATATTATACCTTACCATGAAACATAGAAATGAGATGCGATATCGCGTTCTAAGAATCACAAGAACTCTATTGCTGTGATACGTAGACATCTGCAAACGCTATTTCCTTGCAAGGAAGTGTCGCATTTACATTCATTTGAATCGTAGACGAGAAATGCATAACACTTCGCAATGAATATTATATCTTATCATGAATCATAGATATGAGATGCAATATCTCGTTTTACGAAGCATTTGAACTCTATTGCTTCAATACGTAGACATCTGCAAACGCTATTTCCTAGCAAGGAAGTGTCGCATTTACATTCATTTGAAGTGTAGGCGAGGAATACATAACACTTCGCAATGAATATTACATCTTATCATGAAACATAGAAATGAGTTGCGATATCTTGTTTTAAGAGGCAATTGAACACTATTGCTTCGATACGTAGACATCTGCAAACGCTATCTCCTAGCAAGGAAGTGTCGCATTTTCATCCATTTGAATTGTAGACGAGGAATGCATAACACTTCGCAATGAATATTATATCTTATCATGAAACATAGAAATGAGGTGCGATATGTCGTTTTAAGAAGCATTAGAACTCTATCCCTACGATACGTCGACATCTGCAAACGCTATTTCCTTGCAAGGAAGTGTCGCATTTACATTCATTTGAAGTGTAGAAGAGGAATACATAACACTTCGCAAATCATATTATATCTTACCATGAAGCATGGAAATGAGATGCGAAATCGCGTTTTAAGAAGCATTAGAACTCTATTGCTACGATACGTAGACATCTGCAAACGCTATTTCCTTGCAAGGCAGAGTCGCATTTACATTCATTTGAAGTGTAGCCGAAGAATATATGACACTTCGCAAATCATATTATATCTTACCATGAAACATAGAAATGAGATGCGATATCGCGTTTTAAGAAGCATTAGAACTCTATTGCTACGATACCTATACATCTGCAGACGTTATTTCCTAGCAAGGTAGTGTCGCATTTACATTCATTTGAAGTGTAGTCGTGGAATACATGACACTTCGCAAATCATATTATATCTTACCATGAAACATAGAAATGAGATGCGATATCGCTTTTTAAGAAGCATTAGAAATCTATTGCTACGATACGTAGATATCTGCAAACGCCATTTCCTAGCGAGGAAGAGTCGCATTCACATTCATTTGAAGTGTAGACGAGGAATACATAACACTTCGCAATGAATATTATATCTTATCATGAAACATAGATATGAGATGCAATATCTCGTTTTAAGAAGCATTTGAACTCTATTGCTTCGATACGTAGACATCTGCAAACGCTATTTCCTAGCAAGGAAGTGTCGCATTTACATTCATTTGAATCGTAGACGAGGAATGCATAACACTTCGCAATGAATATTATATCTTATCATGAAACATAGATATGAGATGCAATATCTCGTTTTAAGAAGCATTTGAACTCTATTGCTTCGATACGTAGACATCTGCAAACGCTATTTCCTTGCAAGGAAGTGTCGCATTTACATTCATTTGAGGTTTAGACGAGGAATACATAACACTTCGCAAATGATATTATATCTTACCATGAAACATAGAAATGTGATGCGATATCGCGTTTTAAGAATCATTTGAACTCTATTGCTACGATACGTAGACATCTGCAATTGCTGTTTCCTTGCAAGGAAGTGTCGCATTTACTTTCATTTGAGTCGTAGACGAGGAATGCATAACACTTCGCAATGAATATTATATCTTACCATGATACATAGAGATGAGATGCGATATCGCGTTTTAAGAAGCATTAGAACACTATTGCTACGATAGGTAGACATCTGCAAATGCTATTTCCTTGCAAGGAAGTATCGCATTTACTTTCGTTTGAATCGTAGACGAGGAATGCATATCACTTCGCAATGAATATTATATCTTACCATGAAACATAGAAATGAGATACGATATCGCGTTTTAAGAAGCATTAGAACTCTATTGCTACGATACGTAGACATCTGCAATCGCTGTTTCCTTGCAAGGAAGTATCGCATTTACTTTCAGTTGAATCGTAGACGAGGAATGCATAACACTTCGCAAATCATATTATATCTTACCATGAAACATAGAAACGAGATGCGATAACGCGTTTTAAGAAGCATTTGAACTCTATTGCTACGATACGTGGACGTCTGCAATCGCTGTTTCCTTGCAAGGAAGTGTCGCATTTACTTTCATTTGAATCGTAGACGAGGAATGCATAACACTTCGCAGTGAATATTATATCTTACCGTGATACATAGAAATGAGATGCGATATCGCGTTTTAAGAAGCATTAGAACACTATTGCTACGATAGGTAGACATCTGCAAATGCTATTTCCTTGCAAGGAAGTATCGCATTTACTTTCGTTTGAATCGTAGACGAGGAATGCATAACACTTCGCAATGAATATTATATCTTACCATGATACATAGAAATGAGATGCGATATCGCGTTTTAAGAAGCATTAGAACACTATTGCTACGATAGGTAGACATCTGCGAACGCTATTTCCTTGCAAGGAAGTGTCGTATTTACATTGATTTGAAGTGTAGACGAGGAATACATAACACTTCACAAATCATATTATATCTTACCATGAAACATAGAAATGAGATGCGATATCGCGTTTTAAGAATCATAAGTATTCTATTGTTACGATACGTAGACATCTGCAAACGCTATTTCCTTGGAAGGAAGTGTCGCATTTACGTTCATTTGAATCGTAGACGAGGAATGCATAACACTTCGCAAATCATATTATATTTTACCATGAAACATAGAAATGAGATGCGATATCGCGTTTTAAGAAGCATTAGAACTCTATTGCTACGATACGTAGATATCTGCAAACGCCATTTCCTTGCAAGGAAGTGTCGCATTTTCATTCATTTGAGGTGTAGACGAGGAATACATAACACTTCGCAAATCATATTATATCTTACCATGAAACATAGAAATGAGATGCGATATCGCGTTTTAAGAAGCATTAGAAATCTATTGCTACGATACGTAGACATCTGCAAACGCCATTTCCTAGCGAGGAAGAGTCGCATTCACATTCATTTGAAGTGTAGACGAGGAATACATAACACTTCGCATATCATATTATACCTTATCATGAAACATAGAAATGAGATGCGATATCGCGTTCTAAGAATCACAAGAACTCTATTGCTGTGATACGTAGACATCTGCAAACGCTATTTCCTTGCAAGGAAGTGTCGCATTTACATTCATTTGAATCGTAGACGAGAAATGCATAACACTTCGCAATGAATATTATATCTTATCATGAATCATAGATATGAGATGCAATATCTCGTTTTACGAAGCATTTGAACTCTATTGCTTCAATACGTAGACATCTGCAAACGCTATTTCCTAGCAAGGAAGTGTCGCATTTACATTCATTTGAAGTGTAGGCGAGGAATACATAACACTTCGCAATGAATATTACATCTTATCATGAAACATAGAAATGAGTTGCGATATCTTGTTTTAAGAGGCAATTGAACACTATTGCTTCGATACGTAGACATCTGCAAACGCTATCTCCTAGCAAGGAAGTGTCGCATTTTCATCCATTTGAATTGTAGACGAGGAATGCATAACACTTCGCAATGAATATTATATCTTATCATGAAACATAGAAATGAGGTGCGATATGTCGTTTTAAGAAGCATTAGAACTCTATCCCTACGATACGTCGACATCTGCAAACGCTATTTCCTTGCAAGGAAGTGTCGCATTTACATTCATTTGAAGTGTAGAAGAGGAATACATAACACTTCGCAAATCATATTATATCTTACCATGAAGCATGGAAATGAGATGCGAAATCGCGTTTTAAGAAGCATTAGAACTCTATTGCTACGATACGTAGACATCTGCAAACGCTATTTCCTTGCAAGGCAGAGTCGCATTTACATTCATTTGAAGTGTAGCCGAAGAATATATGACACTTCGCAAATCATATTATATCTTACCATGAAACATAGGAATGAGATGCGATATCGCGTTTTAAGAAGCATTAGAACTCTATTGCTACGATACCTATACATCTGCAGACGTTATTTCCTAGCAAGGTAGTGTCGCATTTACATTCATTTGAAGTGTAGTCGTGGAATACATGACACTTCGCAAATCATATTATATCTTACCATGAAACATAGAAATGAGATGCGATATCGCTTTTTAAGAAGCATTTGAACTCTATTGCTTCGATACGTAGACATCTGCAAACGCTATTTCCTTGCAAGGAAGTGTCGCATTTACATTCATTTGAGGTTTAGACGAGGAATACATAACACTTCGCAAATGATATTATATCTTACCATGAAACATAGAAATGTGATGCGATATCGCGTTTTAAGAATCATTTGAACTCTATTGCTACGATACGTAGACATCTGCAATTGCTGTTTCCTTGCAAGGAAGTGTCGCATTTACTTTCATTTGAGTCGTAGACGAGGAATGCATAACACTTCGCAATGAATATTATATCTTACCATGATACATAGAGATGAGATGCGATATCGCGTTTTAAGAAGCATTAGAACACTATTGCTACGATAGGTAGACATCTGCAAATGCTATTTCCTTGCAAGGAAGTATCGCATTTACTTTCGTTTGAATCGTAGACGAGGAATGCATATCACTTCGCAATGAATATTATATCTTACCATGAAACATAGAAATGAGATACGATATCGCGTTTTAAGAAGCATTAGAACTCTATTGCTACGATACGTAGACATCTGCAATCGCTGTTTCCTTGCAAGGAAGTATCGCATTTACTTTCAGTTGAATCGTAGACGAGGAATGCATAACACTTCGCAAATCATATTATATCTTACCATGAAACATAGAAACGAGATGCGATAACGCGTTTTAAGAAGCATTTGAACTCTATTGCTACGATACGTGGACGTCTGCAATCGCTGTTTCCTTGCAAGGAAGTGTCGCATTTACTTTCATTTGAATCGTAGACGAGGAATGCATAACACTTCGCAGTGAATATTATATCTTACCGTGATACATAGAAATGAGATGCGATATCGCGTTTTAAGAAGCATTAGAACACTATTGCTACGATAGGTAGACATCTGCAAATGCTATTTCCTTGCAAGGAAGTATCGCATTTACTTTCGTTTGAATCGTAGACGAGGAATGCATAACACTTCGCAATGAATATTATATCTTACCATGATACATAGAAATGAGATGCGATATCGCGTTTTAAGAAGCATTAGAACACTATTGCTACGATAGGTAGACATCTGCGAACGCTATTTCCTTGCAAGGAAGTGTCGTATTTACATTGATTTGAAGTGTAGACGAGGAATACATAACACTTCGCAAATCATATTATATCTTACCATGAAACATAGAAATGAGATGCGATATCGCGTTTTAAGAATCATAAGTATTCTATTGTTACGATACGTAGACATCTGCAAACGCTATTTCCTTGGAAGGAAGTGTCGCATTTACGTTCATTTGAATCGTAGACGAGGAATGCATAACACTTCGCAAATCATATTATATTTTACCATGAAACATAGAAATGAGATGCGATATCGCGTTTTAAGAAGCATTAGAACTCTATTGCTACGATACGTAGATATCTGCAAACGCCATTTCCTTGCAAGGAAGTGTCGCATTTTCATTCATTTGAGGTGTAGACGAGGAATACATAACACTTCGCAAATCATATTATATCTTACCATGAAACATAGAAATGAGATGCGATATCGCGTTTTAAGAAGCATTTGAACTCTATTGCTACGATACGTAGACATCTGCAATCGCTGTTTCCTTGCAAGGAAGTATCGCATTTACTTTCAGTTGAATCGTAGACGAGGAATGCATAACACTTCGCAAATCATATTATATCTTACCATGAAACATAGAAACGAGATGCGATAACGCGTTTTAAGAAGCATTTGAACACTATTGCTACGATACGTGGACGTCTGCAATCGCTGTTTCCTTGCAAGGAAGTGTCGCGTTTACTTTCATTTGAATCGTAGACGAGGAATGCATAACACTTCGCAGTGAATATTATATCTTACCGTGATACATAGAAATGAGATGCGATATCGCGTTTTAAGAAGCATTAGAACACTATTGCTACGATAGGTAGACATCTGCAAATGCTATTTCCTTGCAAGGAAGTATCGCATTTACTTTCGTTTGAATCGTAGACGAGGAATGCATAACACTTCGCAATGAATATTATATCTTACCATGATACATAGAAATGAGATGCGATATCGCGTTTTAAGAAGCATTAGAACACTATTGCTACGATAGGTAGACATCTGCGAACGCTATTTCCTTGCAAGGAAGTGTCGTATTTACATTGATTTGAAGTGTAGACGAGGAATACATAACACTTCACAAATCATATTATATCTTACCATGAAACATAGAAATGAGATGCGATATCGCGTTTTAAGAATCATAAGTATTCTATTGTTACGATACGTAGACATCTGCAAACGCTATTTCCTTGGAAGGAAGTGTCGCATTTACGTTCATTTGAATCGTAGACGAGGAATGCATAACACTTCGCAAATCATATTATATTTTACCATGAAACATAGAAATGAGATGCGATATCGCGTTTTAAGAAGCATTAGAACTCTATTGCTACGATACGTAGATATCTGCAAACGCCATTTCCTTGCAAGGAAGTGTCGCATTTTCATTCATTTGAGGTGTAGACGAGGAATACATAACACTTCGCAAATCATATTATATCTTACCATGAAACATAGAAATGAGATGCGATATCGCGTTTTAAGAAGCATTTGAACTCTATTGCTACGATACGTAGACATCTGCAATCGCTGTTTCCTTGCAAGGAAGTATCGCATTTACTTTCAGTGGAATCGTAGACGAGGAATGCATAACACTTCGCAAATCATATTATATCTTACCATGAAACATAGAAACGAGATGCGATAACGCGTTTTAAGAAGCATTTGAACTCTATTGCTACGATACGTGGACGTCTGCAATCGCTGTTTCCTTGCAAGGAAGTGTCGCGTTTACTTTCATTTGAATCGTAGACGAGGAATGCATAACACTTCGCAGTGAATATTATATCTTACCGTGATACATAGAAATGAGATGCGATATCGCGTTTTAAGAAGCATTAGAACACTATTGCTACGATAGGTAGACATCTGCAAATGCTATTTCCTTGCAAGGAAGTATCGCATTTACTTTCGTTTGAATCGTAGACGAGGAATGCATATCACTTCGCAATGAATATTATATCTTACCATGAAACATAGAAATGAGATACCATATCGCGTTTTAAGAAGCATTTGAACTCTATTGCTACGATACGTAGACATCTGCAATCGCTGTTTCCTTGCAAGGAAGTATCGCATTTACTTTCAGTTGAATCGTAGACGAGGAATGCATAACACTTCGCAAATCATATTATATCTTACCATGAAACATAGAAACGAGATGCGATAACGCGTTTTAAGAAGCATTTGAACTCTATTGCTACGATACGTGGACGTCTGCAATCGCTGTTTCCTTGCAAGGAAGTGTCGCGTTTACTTTCATTTGAATCGTAGACGAGGAATGCATAACACTTCGCAAATCATATTATATCTTACCATGAAACATAGAAATGAGATGCGATATCGCGTTTTAAGAAGCATTAGAACTCTATTGCTACGATAGGTAGACATCTGCAAACGCTATTTCCTTGCAAGGAAGTGTCGTATTTACATTGATTTGTAGTGTAGACGAGGAATACATAACACTTCACAAATCATATTATATCTTACCATGAAACATAGAAATGAGATGCGATATCGCGTTTTAAGAATCATAAGTATTCTATTGTTACGATACGTAGACATCTGCAAACGCTATTTCCTTGGAAGGAAGTGTCGCATTTACGTTCATTTGAATCGTAGACGAGGAATGCATAACACTTCGCAAATCATATTATATCTTACCATGAAACATAGAAATGAGATGCGATATCGCGTTTTAAGAAGCATTTGAACTCTATTGCTACGATACGTAGACATCTGCAATCGCTGTTTCCTTGCAAGGAAGTGTCGCATTTACTTTCATTTGAATCGTAGACGAGGAATGCATAACACTTCGCAATGAATATTATATCTTACCATGATACATAGAAATGAGATGCGATATCGCGTTTTAAGAATCATAAGTATTCTATTGTTACGATACGTAGACATCTGCAAACGCTATTTCCTTGGAAGGAAGTGTCGCATTTACGTTCATTTGAATCGTAGACGAGGAATGCATAACACTTCGCAAATCATATTATATCTTACCATGAAACATAGAAATGAGATGCGATATCGCGTTTTAAGAAGCATTAGAACTCTATTGCTACGATACGTAGATATCTGCAAACGCCATTTCCTTGCAAGGAAGTGACGCATTTTCATTCATTTGAGGTGTAGACGAGGAATACATAACACTTCGCAAATCATATTATATCTTACCATGAAACATAGAAATGAGATGCGATATCGCGTTTTAAGAAGCATTTGAACTCTATTGCTACGATACGTAGACATCTGCAATCGCTGTTTCCTTGCAAGGAAGTATCGCATTTACTTTCAGTTGAATCGTAGACGAGGAATGCATAACACTTCGCAAACCATATTATATCTTACCATGAAACATAGAAACGAGATGCGATAACGCGTTTTAAGAAGCATTTGAACTCTATTGCTACGATACGTGGACGTCTGCAACCGCTGTTTCCTTGCAAGGAAGTGTCGCGTTTACTTTCATTTGAATCGTAGACGAGGAATGCATAACACTTCGCAGTGAATATTATATCTTACCGTGATACATAGAAATGAGATGCGATATCGCGTTTTAAGAAGCATTAGAACACTATTGCTACGATAGGTAGACATCTGCAAATGCTATTTCCTTGCAAGGAAGTATCGCATTTACTTTCGTTTGAACCGTAGACGAGGAATGCATAACACTTCGCAATGAATATTATATCTTACCATGAAACATTAGAAATGAGATACGATATCGCGTTTTAAGAAGCATTTGAACTCTATTGCTACGATACGTAGACATCTGCAATCGCTGTTTCCTTGCAAGGAAGTATTGCATTTACTTTCAGTTGAATCGTAGACGAGGAATGCATAACACTTCGCAAATCATATTATATCTTACCATGAAACATAGAAATGAGATGCGATATCGCGTTTTAAGAAGCATTAGAACTCTATTGCTACGATAGGTAGACATCTGCAAACGCTATTTCCTTGCAAGGAAGTGTCGTATTTACATTGATTTGAAGTGTAGACGAGGAATACATAACACTTCACAAATCATATTATATCTTACCATGAAACATAGAAATGAGATGCGATATCGCGTTTTAAGAATCATAAGTATTCTATTGTTACGATACGTAGACATCTGCAAACGCTATTTCCTTGGAAGGAAGTGTCGCATTTACGTTCATTTGAATCGTAGACGAGGAATGCATAACACTTCGCAAATCATATTATATCTTACCATGAAACATAGAAATGAGATGCGATATCGCGTTTTAAGAAGCATTGGAACTCTATTGCTACGATACGTAGATATCTGCAAACGCCATTTCCTTGCAAGGAAGTGTCGCATTTTCATTCATTTGAGGTGTAGACGAGGAATACATAACACTTCGCAAATCATATTATATCTTACCATGAAACATAGAAATGAGATGCGATATCGCGTTTTAAGAAGCATTTGAACTCTATTGCTACGATACGTAGACATCTGCAATCGCTGATTCCTTGCAAGGAAGTATCGCATTTACTTTCAGTTGAATCGTAGACGAGGAATGCATAACACTTCGAAAATCATATTATATCTTACCATGAAACATAGAAACGAGATGCGATAACGCGTTTTAAGAAGCATTTGAACTCTATTGCTACGATACGTGGACGTCTGCAATCGCTGTTTCCTTGCAAGGAAGTGTCGCGTTTTCATTCATTTGAGGTGTAGACGAGGAATACATAACACTTCGCAAATCATATTATATCTTACCATGAAACATAGAAATGAGATGCGATATCGCGTTTTAAGAAGCATTTGAACTCTATTGCTACGATACGTAGACATCTGCAATCGCTGTTTCCTTGCAAGGAAGTATCGCATTTACTTTCAGTTGAATCGTAGACGAGGAATGCATAACACTTCGCAAACCATATTATATCTTACCATGAAACATAGAAACGAGATGCGATAACGCGTTTTAAGAAGCATTTGAACTCTATTGCTACGATACGTGGACGTCTGCAATCGCTGTTTCCTTGCAAGGAAGTGTCGCGTTTACTTTCATTTGAATCGTAGACGAGGAATGCATAACACTTCGCAGTGAATATTATATCTTACCGTGATACATAGAAATGAGATGCGATATCGCGTTTTAAGAAGCATTAGAACACTATTGCTACGATAGGTAGACATCTGCAAATGCTATTTCCTTGCAAGGAAGTATCGCATTTACTTTCGTTTGAATCGTAGACGAGGAATGCATAACACTTCGCAATGAATATTATATCTTACCATGAAACATAGAAATGAGATACGATATCGCGTTTTAAGAAGCATTTGAACTCTATTGCTACGATACGTAGACATCTGCAATCGCTGTTTCCTTGCAAGGAAGTATTGCATTTACTTTCAGTTGAATCGTAGACGAGGAATGCATAACACTTCGCAAATCATATTATATCTTACCATGAAACATAGAAATGAGATACGATATCGCGTTTTAAGAAGCATTAGAACTCTATTGCTACGATAGGTAGACACCTGCAAACGCTATTTCTGCTTGCAAGGAAGTGTCGCATTTACATTCATTTGAAGTGTAGACGAGGAATACATGACACTTCGCAAATCATATTATTTCTTACCATGAAACATAGAAATGAGATGCGATATCGCGTTTTAAGAAGCATTAGAAATCTATTGCTACGATACGTAGACATCTGCAAACGCTATTTCCTTGCAAGGAAGTATCGCATTTACGTTCATTTGAATCGTAGACGAGGAATGCATAACACTTCGCAAATCATATTATATCTTACCATGAAACATAGAAATGAGATGCGATATCGCGTTTTAAGAAGCATTAGAACTCTATTGCACGATACGTAGATATCTGCAAACGCCATTTCCTTGCAAGGAAGTGTCGCATTTTCATTCATTTGAGGTGTAGACGAGGAATACATAACACTTCGCAAATCATATTATATCTTACCATGAAACATAGAAATGAGATGCGATATCGCGTTTTAAGAAGCATTTGAACTCTATTGCTACGATACGTAGACATCTGCAATCGCTGTTTCCTTGCAAGGAAGTATCGCATTTACTTTCAGTTGAATCGTAGACGAGGAATGCATAACACTTCGCAAATCATATTATATCTTACCATGAAACATAGAAACGAGATGCGATAACGCGATTTAAGATGCATTTGAACTCTATTGCTACGATACGTGGACGTCTGCAATCGCTGTTTCCTTGCAAGGAAGTATCGCATTTACTTTCAGTTGAATCGTAGACGAGGAATGCATAACACTTCGCAAACCATATTATATCTTACCATGAAACATAGAAACGAGATGCGATAACGCGTTTTAAGAAGCATTTGAACTCTATTGCTACGATACGTGGACGTCTGCAATCGCTGTTTCCTTGCAAGGAAGTGTCGCGTTTACTTTCATTTGAATCGTAGACGAGGAATGCATAACACTTCGCAGTGAATATTATATCTTACCGTGATACATAGAAATGAGATGCGATATCGCGTTTTAAGAAGCATTAGAACACTATTGCTACGATAGGTAGACATCTGCAAATGCTATTTCCTTGCAAGGAAGTATCGCATTTACTTTCGTTTGAATCGTAGACGAGGAATGCATAACACTTCGCAATGAATATTATATCTTACCATGAAACATAGAAATGAGATACGATATCGCGTTTTAAGAAGCATTTGAACTCTATTGCTACGATACGTAGACATCTGCAATCGCTGTTTCCTTGCAAGGAAGTATTGCATTTACTTTCAGTTGAATCGTAGACGAGGAATGCATAACACTTCGCAAATCATATTATATCTTACCATGAAACATAGAAATGAGATGCGATATCGCGTTTTAAGAAGCATTAGAACTCTATTGCTACGATAGGTAGACATCTGCAAACGCTATTTCCCTGCAAGGAAGTGTCGTATTTACATTGATTTGAAGTGTAGACGAGGAATACATAACACTTCACAAATCATATTATATCTTACCATGAAACATAGAAATGAGATGCGATATCGCGTTTTAAGAATCATAAGTATTCTATTGTTACGATACGTAGACATCTGCAAACGCTATTTCCTTGGAAGGAAGTGTCGCATTTACGTTCATTTGAATCGTAGACGAGGAATGCATAACACTTCGCAAATCATATTATATCTTACCATGAAACATAGAAATGAGATGCGATATCGCGTTTTAAGAAGCATTTGAACTCTATTGCTACGATACGTAGACATCTGCAATCGCTGTTTCCTTGCAAGGAAGTATCGCATTACTTTCAGTTGAATCGTAGACGAGGAATGCATAACACTTCGCAAATCATATTATATCTTACCATGAAACATAGAAATGAGATGCGATAACGCGTTTTAAGAAGCATTTGAACTCTATTGCTGCGATACGTGGACATCTGCAATCGCTGTTTCCTTGCAAGGAAGTGTCGCATTTACTTTCATTTGAATCGTAGACGAGGAATGCATAACACTTCGCAATGAATATTATATCTTACCATGAAACATAGAAATGAGATACGATATCGCGTTTTAAGAAGCATCAGAACTCTATTGCTACGATAGGTAGACATCTGCAAACGCTATTTCCTTGCAAGGAAGTGTCGTATTTACATTGATTTGAAGTGTAGACGAGGAATACATAACACTTCGCAAATCATTTTATATCTTACCATGAAACATAGAAATGAGATGCGATATCGCGTTTTAAGAAGCATTAGAACTCTATTGCTACGATACCTAGACATCTGCAAACGCTATTTCCTAGCGAGCAAGTGCCGCATTCACATTCATTTGAAGTGTAGACGAGGAATACATGACACTTCGCAAATCTTATTATATCTTACCATGAAACATAGTAATGAGATGCGATATCGCGTTTTAAGAAGCATTAGAACTCTATTGCTACGACACGTACACACCTGCAAACGCTATTTCCTTGCAAGGAAGTGTCGCATTTACATTCATTTGAAGTGTAGACGAGGAATACATGACACTTCGCAAATCATATTATTTCTTACCATGAAACATAGAAATGAGATGCGATATCGCGTTTTAAGAAGCATTAGAAATCTATTGCTACG